>NW_023276806.1:150184978-150497012 GCF_003668045.3 Cricetulus griseus | reverse complement strand
GTTTTCTTTATGTTTAAAACTTGAAATTTGCTTTTAAAATAGTTTTAGAAGACACATCCTGGGAGTGTACAGATAATAAGAGATCATTTGAGTGCTCATGTTTGCTTCATAGCTTGTCTTGCTTGTTTCACAGCTGAAGCCAAAGCTGACCTTAGTTCTACAGATGCATAAGAAAACTCTGCCATTCCCAAGCTGGGAATCCACTGAATTTTCTGGATCAGCTGCATTTCATGTTAAAGTTGCAGTGACAGCAGGATTCAGTGTGTCCATTTAAAGTGATGTATATGAAGGCCTGCAGAGATGGCTCAGCAATCAAAAGTGCTGTCCTTCTAGAGGACCCAAGTTCAGTTCTTAGTACCCACATGGATCACTGTCTGTGCAAGTCGTGTGTGTGTGTGTGTGTGTGTGTGTGTGTGTGTGTGTGTGTGTAACCAAGATTGTTGTTGGTGTCTTCTTAGTCACTTTTCCTCTCAGTTATTGAGGCAGGGTCTCTCATTTGAATTCACAGCTCACCAGTACAACTAGTTCAGATAACCAGGTTGGTTCAGCAGTCCCATTTCTGCCTCTTGTCCCTGGAATCCAGGCAGGCTGCCATACCCTCCCAGCATGCACATTGAGTCTAGGGTTCCAAGCATGCTTGCATTACAAGCACTTGTATAATAGAGCTAACTACCTTTTCACTATTACTTTTCAAAGACAGTAGAAAACTGTCACGAGAAATGACATGGTTGGGAGAAGTGAGGATTGGCAACTGCTGAAGAACAAAAACCCATGTCTTTAGATGCTGGGTGCCTGTGCAAGCTTTTAGGTATAAAGTGTAAACTCTGTAGGCATCTCTGACTTCTCGCCCTTTTTTCATAGGCCTCAGTCTCCCAGTCCTTTTGTTTTGTTTTTTTTTTTTTGTAGCCTGGGCTATTATAGTTTACCTTCATGCTGTCTTCCTTCTTGTGTCTGAAGAAGAAAGGAATTGTGTAGATTTTTGTTGTTTTCATTTGGGGATTAGAAGGTAAAGATATCTATGTACTATACCATAGTCACATGTTATATTTCATATTTATTTAATCCCATATTTTCTTTTTTATTTTGTGTATGGGTGTTTTGTTGGTGTGTATGCCTGTACCATGTGCATGCAATACCTTTGGAAGCCATAAGATGGCGTTGTATCCCTGGAAATGAGTTACTTTCAGTTTTAAGCCTTCATGTGGTTACTGGGAATCAAAGTCAGGGCCTCTGGAAGAGCACCCAGTGCTCTTAATGGCTGAGCCATCTCTCTAGTCCTGTATTCTAGGTTTCTTATGCAGAAAGATAGATCATTTCTTTCTTGGAAAAAATTGTGTGGTGGTAAAGATTGTTTGATTTTACTCCAGGATCGTACCATGTGTGAAATAGCATGCACAATGTGTGTGTTTGTTTTCAATTTGACAGATCTGAAATGGAAGAATTTCCCTGCTCTATATAATTTCAATGACTGCCATACTTACACTAGTTCTAGATAACACTCATTTAAAATACTACTTTAGTAGTGATGTTAAGACTTTAAAAGAAAGCCTTGTACCAGATGAGACAGGTATAGTTGACATGGATGTAGACCAGATGAGACAGGTAGAGTTGACATGGGTATGGGATTTTTTTTTTTTTCACCATGCCAAGTAAAGCTCCTTCTTACCTTTATTTGGAAGGCATTTACATTAGAATTAGTATTTCTATTAGTTGTGTGAATAGCATGTATCAGGAAATGGCACATGAGTATTGGCAAAACCATGTTTGACCCCTGGTAGCTTCTTTTTGAAGAGTTAAGGTCTAATGATAGGTTAATAGAACCATTATGTTAAAAATCTTATTGGGGCTTGAGAGATGGCTTAGCATTTAAGAGCACTACTAGAGGGCCTGGGTTCAATTCTCCAGCTTCACAACTTGTTGAGCAGCTTCACAACTTGTCTGTAACTCCAGTTTTAGGGGACCCAAACCTATGGCAAAACACTAATGCACATAAAATAAAATTTAAAAAACATAAAAATCTTATTGGCTGTGTCTGTTATTTTTTTAAGTGGAATATAGAAATGTCTTAATAGAATGATAACAGTTGCTTGGTCTCTATATATGAGATTAAGTTTGAGAGACACAGACATGGCAGTTTAGGAAGAAAACTTAACATTGAATTTTGAGGCAGTGTCACTAAATTTGGCAGTACAGATACTTTTGAAACACAAGATAAGTGCTGGAGAGAGAGCTCAGCTATCAAGAACACTTGCTGCTCTTCCAGAGGACCCAGGTTTGGTCCCAGCACCCACGTCTGGCGACTCACAACTGCCTGTAACAGCTCCAAGGGAGCCAGCGTCCTCCTCTTGCCTCCATGGGCACCCACACACAGCTGTGGATCAGTTCTCCAGCTTTAGTCCTGATTCCCCTTAGCTTCAATGCTATGCATCTTAAAGCCCTGTTAAGATTAAAGCTTATGGAAAATACTTCAGTATAAAATATGTGGTTTTAAGAGAAAAAAAAAAAAAAGTGGACCAAGAAGGCAGTGACTATATCCTCCAGCTCTTCCTGTGCCACTGATCATTGCCCAGTGCAAGTTCCTCATCCTCTCTGGCCTTCAGTTTCCATGTCTGTAGAAGTGAAGTATGTGTACCAAATGGAAGCTGTTGTCTGGTTCTGATTTTTTTGTGATTTATATAAAAATTAAAATCCTCTCATAGCCATATCTTTAGGCTTCACTGGTAGAAAACATTGTTTGAAATAACTTCAGCCAAATAATGATTTTTCGTCCTTGTTCTTGTTTTCAGAGACTCTGTGAAGGCATATTCAAAGTTCTTGTAAAGGACGTCCCAACAACATGCCAAGTGTCCTGCCTGGAGGTACTCCGCATCCTCTCCAGAGACAAAAAGATTTTAGTTCCGGTAACGACTAAGGAGAATATGCAAATACTGCTGAAACTAGCCAAGCTGCATGAGTCAGATGATTCTTTGGAGAAGGTGTCAGAGTTCCCGGTTATTGTAGAATCGTTAAAGTGTCTGTGTAACATTGTGTTCAACAGTCAGATGGCCCAGCAGCTCAGCCTGGAACTGAATCTTGCTGCAAAGCTCTGTAACCTCCTGAGAAAGTGCAAGGACCGAAAATTTATCAATGACATAAAGTGCTTTGACTTGCGCTTGCTCTTCCTCTTGTCACTTTTGCACACTGACATCAGGTCACAATTGCGCTATGAGCTCCAGGGACTCCCGCTGCTCACCCAGATCTTGGAAAGTGCCTTTAGCATCAAGTGGACCGATGAGTACGAGTCGGCCATAGACCATAATGGACCCCCACTTTCACCTCAGGAGACAGACTGTGCCATTGAGGCCCTCAAAGCTCTCTTCAATGTGACGGTAGACAGCTGGAAGGTGCATAAAGAGGTAAGCTTGGGAAGAATACACACATTTACCTGGAATTAAGTGACTGGGTTGCTACACCCAAAAGAGGAATGCTAAGTTGGAAAATGGAAAACATCCCAGTTCCTTCATTAGTTTTCTAAACTGCAAGGTATTTTTTTTATTAGTTCAAATTAGAAACAAGGCTGTTTCATGTGTCAATCCCTTCTCCCTCTCCCTCCCCTGCCCTCCAGCCTCCCCACTCCCTACCCCATCCCCCCTCTGCTCCCCAGGGTACGGCCCTCTATGGGGGTTCCCCAAAGTTAGTCATATCATCCTGGGCAGGGCCTAGGCCCTCCTCCATGTGTCCAGGCTGAGAGAGCATCATGTGGGATGGGCTCCCAAAGTCCAGGGATAAGTATTGATCCACTACCAGGGGTCCCATGGAGTGCCGAGGTCTCCTCACTGAAGCCCATGTTCCTGGGATCTGGATCAGTCCCATGCTGGCATCCCAGCTATCAGTCTAGGGACCAAGAGCTCCTCGTTCAGGTCAGCTGTTTCTGTGGGTTTCACCAGCCTGGTCTCAACCTCTTTGCTCTTCACTACTCCCTCTCTGCAACTGGGTTCTAGAGTTCAGTTCAGTGTTTAGCTGTGGGTAAGTTGTATTCTTTCAGTGGCTGGAGAGATAGCTCAGCAGTTAAGAGCACTAGCTGCTCTTCCAAAGGACCAGGCCCTGTTCCCAGCACCCACATGGTGACTCACAACCACTGTAACTCCAGTTCCAGGGGATTTGATGCTCTCTTCTGGTTTCTGTGGCTAGCAGGCATGCATAAAATAAAAATAAGAGTAAGGTAAAGAAGGACTGCCTACCATTTTGTAGGATGGTGGGTAGAGTATTCTGAGTTGTATAATCGTTACAGTCTCTGAGGTGTTGTTTTGTAGTGCTGTGAAGCCCTAAGAGGTCTGAAACCAGCCAGATATTTATGGATACATATGGCCCTAGGAAATGGGCTAATCACACCATACAGGGGACAATGTTGTTTTAGACCACTCACTTATTTCTAGACTAAGAGCTTTCTCTGCAGCCTGGACCTTCCAACAACCCCAAGTGAGGTGGATTTGATAGTTTATATTTGAGTTCCTACAAGAAAAATGTGCTAAACATGAAATTTAGTTTGAGGAAGCCCACAGTTAAGTGGACATTATCATTCAGCAAGAATACTACCATTTCACATTTTCTTTTTCATAATCTTTAAAAAACCAGGGCAGTTCAGCTCCTGCCTTTGAGGTTAACATTTTGCCCTGTCTATTTGAAGTAATTCTCACCCATGTTTTTGCCAGCAGCCTACTGGAGAAGGATTATCTCAGCGCAGCTATAGTGGGAGCACACAGGCATCTGAGTTGTACAGCGCAAATAGGTCTGTATTCTGAAACCAAATATTTGAAGATCAGTGCTAACAGCTGTTTCAGATGACTGCAGTATAGTCAGCTTTCCTGAGACTTGGCAGGGAAGATGTGCAAAGCCCACATGCTCCATTTATGCTTTGAAACCAAATATTTGGAAGTATTTAAAATGTTATGTCTTGGCTTATATGCTACCTTCTGTGGTTATTTTTCTTACACTGTTTGTTTTGGTGTTTTTAAGAGCTCCATTTAGTTGTAAAAGTGCCTCAGAGACTGTTGGTTTGCTGTTATTACAATATTCTGTTTGGATGCCTAGCAAGATGGCTCCTACCTTAGAGGCTGCTACGCAGTATCTGGGGGGCGGGGTGGGCACATGCTTTGAGATCAGCTTTCTGTAGTGTTTCAGCTTAGTGACAGTGGGACTGGGGAGCTCTAGAAATGGTGAAGAAGCAGAGCCTCATTCTGTGTTCCAGAAAACTCGTTCTCTGAGACTCTCTCCATAAAGGGTCAGTGGTTTATCTGTGTGAGCCATGGGACAGTTAATGCAGCTTTTATGAAGTATGTATCACAAATGTGACACTAGGCCAATACTGAAGTTTTCAGAAATATAAACAGTACTGAAAGTAGGATCTTTAACAACCTATTTATAAAAGAATGTCTTAATGTGGCTCTGTATTCAACAGTCGCTCAACAGATGTTTATAAACAATTACTAGACATTGTCCCAGGCATTGTAGAATGTACTGGCAAATGCTAAGCATTGTCTTTGCCTTCATGAAACTTTAGTTTTGTAGGTAGAAACAGGTAATAAGTCAGCAAATAGTTGTATTTAGTGCTAGGTGAGGAAAGTGCCAGGATGACGATGCTGGGGAATTAGCCGCCTGCAGAATGCAGGGACAGAAGTTTCCTAGAGTTAAGCACCATTTACAAGACACAGAACCCCTTTTTTCTGGGGCACTCACAACTCAGCTCCAGTACAGAGAGACTGGGTGGGAGAGCCCACTTCCCTGGAATCCAGTGTCTTCTGTTTTTATTAGACCAAGGATATTTACTTCAATTAAGTGAGCCATTGGAACGGTTAATGCTTTTAATGCCAAACAAACAAACAAACAAAGGCAATATGAAAAAGCTACTGAAGAATCCACTTTTAAAATAAATAGTATTTTTCTTCTTAGGAAAATAATGTAGATGCAGAGGCTATATAAGAAAAAGCCGCTGGGCAGTGGTGGCGCACGCCTTTAATCCCAGCATTTGGGAGGCAGAAGCAGGTGGATCTCTGTGAGTTCAAGACCAACCTGGTCTACAAGAGCTAGTTTCAGGTCAGCCTCCAAAGGCACAGAGAAACCCTGTCTCGAAAAACCAAAAAAAAAAAAAAAAAAAAAAAAAAAAAAAGAAAGAAAGAAAGAAAAAGAAAAAGCCACATAAGGGACAAAAAATGCAAACTACCTGTAAACTCATCAATTAGAAGACAAGCCCTGCTTGCACTTTGCAGTCATTCTTCATTACACATTCTGAATAGAAAAAAACATCTTCACAAAATGCAGTCATTTTATAGTCTGCACCTCTTCCTACACTGCTCTTGAAGGGCAGTGGTCTTCAGGCTAAGGGTATGACTCAAGAACACCTCCTAGCATTTGTGAGCTCCAGATTTGAGTCTCAAATTTACCAGAATAAACCATTTTTAAGAATAAATCTTTCCAAATGTGTTCTTTCTGATAGAGAGGTCCCTAGGAGTAGCCTCTGGGGGTGAGACTCCTAGGCTCCTCATTTCTACACTGAAAAGAGAAATTTTAAAAAGAAAAAAGGAGGCTTTAAAATATTATAAACCTTTGGGAAAAGTAGCTATTGCTGTTGTCTCTTTAAACTTGTATTGTAACTAAGATTTTGTTTGGAGATTAAAAGGTTCTGCAGCTATGTCAAACTTGGTGACTACTTTTACTCAGAAATACCTAAGATTGATGAATCTTAGGAAAGAATACTTGTGAGTTTAAAAACATGTGTGAGTATAAATAATACTGATGAGTATAAATATAAAAATAGAAGTATTTATATTTGTCAATTTTTAACAAACATGCTTTCTCATTTAAACATGAATATAATGAATTTTCTTGTGAAGTCTTCATTCCTGAAATTGATGGGCCAAAGGATTTCAAAAGTTTAAGTTTTTGTTGTTGTTGTTGTTTTTGTTTTAAAATATGTATTCCTTGAGTGAGTCTATCTACATTCTTTTAAACCCTAGGCATCTGACTAAAGATTTTTTTGTTTTTGTTTTTCGAATCAGGTTTCTCTATGTAGCTTGGACCAGGCGGGCCTTGAACTCACACAGATCCACCTGCCTCTGCCTCCTGAGTGCTTCAATTAAAGGCGTGTGCCACCACTGCCCACTGACCTTAAACATTTCTTAAGGACCTTATCACCCATGTCCTTTACCATACAAATCAGATTTCAGTATGGGTGTGAGGGGGACTTTTCAAACCATAAAAACGCTGTTTGTTATAGTGTTTGATATTTTTTCTACATGCTGTATACTTGAAAATTAAGAACCACTTTAACCATGCGTAATGGAACCAATGCCATATAGTCTAGGTCTGTGGGCTTTTTCACAGACATGGGCTAGCTAAGTCAGCCTGTGGATGAAAATGTACGAGAAAAATATTTTTGTGAATAAAGTGGAATCTTCTACAGTTTGCATGAGAGTGAAAAGTGGTAGTAAATAATAGACTCCAATTAAGGAGTGACCACTATGTAAAGATCTCAAAGAGTTTCCTCTGTTTTTAATCTCACTGTCACCTGTCACCACTCCAGCCCACTTGTCTCACTCTCCTCCCTTGTCTTTGTTCTAGGGACTTTCCTTCTTGTCTTCCTTGGAATGTAGTGTTATTTCAGAGGAGAGATAAAAATACCCATGCCCTAAAGACAGCAAATCTGAGTCAGAAAGCCAGTAAATAAGACCTGTGTGCTGGTGATATATGTGAAATATGAATGTTAGCTCTGCTGAAGATCAGAGAGCTGAAATTACTTGGGGAAATTCACGCAATGGTAACCAGCAGTAGGAAATCGTGCCCATTTTAGACTTTTTCCTAAAGAATTTTTTAAAAATTTATACATGTATGTGTGTGCCTATGTGAATTTATACACACCACATACATGCAAGTACTCACAGAGGCTAGAGAGCATCTGATCTCCTGGAACTGGAGTTCCTGTGGCTGTAAGTGACCCAACATAAGTTCTGGTCACTGACCCTGGATCCTCTGTGAGAGCATTAAGCACTTTGAACCAGCAAGCCATCTCTTAAGCCCCTAAGCTTATTTTATGTTTTTGAGACAGGGTCTCACTGTGTAGCCCTCGCTGGCCTGAAACTCACTGTGCAACCAGGCTATCCTCCTGTCTTTGCCTCCCAAGTTCTGGGATTAAAGATGTGTACTATGACATCCAACACTAAATTTTATTTTTAAAATTTACTAGTGTGTGTGTGTGTGTGTGTGTGTGTGTGTGTGTGTGTGTGTGTGATGGGGGTGTTGCACACATTATACCATACATATAACAGATCAGAGGACAACTTTGTAGAATTGGTTATCCATCTACCTTACTTCAAAGATAAAACCTAGATTATCAGGTTTGCATGACATTTTTTACATGCTGAGCCATCTCTCTGGTCCTACTCACTCTCTTTGTTGGGTAAAAGTTGATAATAGGATGCCTCTAAAAATATCTGTTGGGATATAGACTGAAAGAGGAGAATAAGGTGTACAAATAAATCTACATGCACTCAGTTGACTGGTTATGATACCTGGAAGAATAAGCAAGAGGATTTTTTTTTTTTGATAGATGATACTAGTTCAAGTGGATGATGGGAAAATAGATTTGAATCCTTTATAGAATACACAAAAAATTAACCTGAGTTAGAGAAGAGACCTAAATATACAAAATGAAATGTTAATGCTTGTAGAAGATTATCTTCATGACTTTATCTCAGACAACACAAACATTTCTGAAATAAGGAAAGACTTCTGAGAAAGATAAAATAAAGACCAAACTATAAAGGGAAATTGAGCAATTGATATTAATTAAAATAAGTTCAAAAGATGCTGCTGCTGACAAGAATAGGGGTAGAGTCCTGAAACTTCAGCACTCAGGAGGCAGAAGCCAGCCTAGCGTGGGGGACAGTGGAGGGCAGAGACTTGCAGGACAGGTGCTCTGAGCACAGTGAAAATGCTTATACATTTGTGCACATGGTCAGCCCAACAGTAAAGTAGGCAAAGAGCTTGACTAAGAACTGTCCAAAGAGCTGTGCAGATGACCAGGTAACATAAGAAAGCTGTTCTACTGTGTCATCTTAACATGGTACTAACCCAAGAAACTACCTCACGTACATCAAGTAATGACGTAACTGTGGAGAAACTGTCAGAAGACATTGCTAGATTGACTGGAGGGTGGGGTTGTGGAGAAACTGTCAGAAGACATTGCTAGATTGACTGGAGGGTGGGGTTGTGGAGAAACTGTCAGAAGACATTGCTAGATTGACTGGAGGGTGGGGCGCCCACTTGGGGAGATGTTTGCCAGCTGTATGCTTGGAAATACTACTTGGCATTGCTCTCTCAAAACTTGAGGATATAAAGTGTGATGTGTATACAGTCCTGAGGATGCAGCATTCCCTTCCCCTCTCCTGGGCGTGAACCCAGATGACACATAACAAGTGTGTTTATGGCAGCAGTTTTCAGAATGCCCCAAACAGGAGACAAAGAGACCATTGAGAGGTGGGTGCATTGGTACATTGTGATGTAATATATACAGTGCATTCTTGATAGCAGTGTTGTTTTGGAAACAATGTATGTGTGTATGTGTATTTGCACATGTGGGCTTGCATGTGTGCATGTGTGGAAGCATGTGTGTGTCAGCTGTCTCGTTCAATCACTTCCCACCTTATTTGTCTGAGGCAGGGTCTCTTGTGGAACCAGGAGCTCTCTTTATCCACTCAGCCATCTGCTCAGCCCCAGTGGTGCTCCTGAACCGTCCCCAGTGGTTTTTTTGTTTGTTTGTTTGTTTGGTTGGTTTTTTTTTTTTTTTTTTTTTTGTTTTTTTGTTTTTCGAGACAGGGTTTCTCTGTAGCTTTGGAGTCTATCCTGGCACTCGCTCTGGAGACAAGGCTGACCTCGAACTCACAGAGATCCACCTGCCTCTGCCTCCTGAGTGCTGGGATTAAAGGCGTGCACCACCAACGCCCGGCCCCAGTGTTTTCTTGTCTGTGGTGAAGGCCCAGACGTTTTCCACTGGAATGGAAATCTTTGTAAGCGTCATGCATAACGTCAGACTGCTCAGAGCATCTCTCGGGCTCACATGCTTTTGCTGTGACAGATAAGGGTGGGTCAGCTCAGCACTTAGAACCACTCCAACTACATACAACATGGATGAGACTCAACCAGAGAGAACTGGTTTTATTCCAGCCATACAAAGTTCAGTGGCAACAAAACTTGCTAATGGGATGTTGGAGGTTGGGGCTCTGGAGGATGCCATCTGCAGGATAGGAGAGTTCTGGGGTTCTTAATGCTGGCATTATGTGAGTCTCATGGTGCTTATACCAGCTGCTTACATTGTGAAAAGCTATTCAATTATACACTTAGAATTTGGACAGTTTTCTCTCTGTATATCATACTTGACCACTTGGATTAGCATTTATTGCTCACCTGTTTAAACACATGCCTTCTGTCTTCATGAAGATAATTTGTGGAGAAAATGAAGTATGTGAAAGTTTAGTTAACCAGAGGAGCTAGGAAACAAGGAGGACCCCAAGAGAAGATTGCATAGTCCCTAGAAGAAGGGGAGGGGGACAAGAACTCCTGAAAAAAGTGGGAGCACAGGGTGGGGAGGAGGGAGAACAAGAGGACTGAGATGGGGGAGGAATTGAGTAGGGCAAGAAAGGAGATGCCTTGATAGAGGGAGACAGTACAGGTTTGGAGAGAGGTCTGCCACAGGGGAAATGTTAGGGGATCTACAGAGATGACCCCAACTAAGAATCCAAGCAGTGGTGGAGAAAATGCCATTGATGCCCTTCCCCTATAATGAGATTGGTGTCTACCTTGGTTACCATTCCTAGAGCCTTCATCCAGTAGCTGTTCGAAGCAGAAACAGGCACCCACAGCTAAGCACTGAACCATACTCCTGGAATCTAGTTGTGGAGATGGAGGAGGGATGAGCAAAGGAGCCAAGACGGTACTACAGAAACCGGCAGAAACAGTTGACCTGACCTAGTGAGAGCATGGAGACCCTAGTCATAAAGCTGGGGAACCAGCATTGGACTGAACCAAGCTCTCTGAAGTGGGTGCCAGCTAGGAGGCCAAGACAGTCTATGGGACCTCTAATGGTGGAGCCATTGTTTATCCCTAGAGCACAAATGGACTTTGGGAGCCCATTCCCTATGGAGGGATACTATTGCAGCCCAGATACAGCAAGGAGGGCCTGGGCCCTCCCCCAAACAATATGACAGACTTTCAAGGTCCCTGGTGGAGGGCCTCACTATCCCTGGGGTGGAGTTGGGGGATTGGGGGCATTGGTGGGGAACATGGGAGGATGGGAGGGTGAGGGAATGGGGGGATGGATATGTAAATAATTAATATTTAAGTTAATTAAATAACTTGAAAACTGAAATAAAAAACAAAAAAGAAAGTTTAGTTAAATATGTGAAATTACAAATTATTCCGCAAAAGAAACTTTAACAAGACATAATGATACAGATCAGGTGTCAAAAAAAGGAGCTTCCTGGGCTGGAGAGATGGCTTAGCAGTTAAGAGCATTGGCTGCTCTTGCAGAGGTCCTGAGTTCAATCCCCAGCACCCACATGGTGGCTCACAACCATCTATAGTGGGATCTGATGTTCTTCTTTGTTATAAAGGCTTACATGCAGATAGAGCATTCATATACACAAATAAATAAATCTTTAAAACCTCCCAAACAATATATCTGTTAAAGGAGTGGGGGGATTCCTGGAGGTCAAAAAGGAATTAACAGCAGGAAGTAGAGGCAGGACAGCCCATGTTCAAAAGTTTGCTCTGATCAGGGACATACAGAGACTTAAGTAGATAT
The DNA here is from genome assembly GCF_003668045.3 of Cricetulus griseus. NCBI lineage: Eukaryota > Metazoa > Chordata > Mammalia > Rodentia > Cricetidae > Cricetulus > Cricetulus griseus. The sequence continues at coordinate 150,485,179 of NW_023276806.1, read as the reverse complement.
AGGCAAAGGGGACATTGCAGACAGAAAGTACAGTTTGGGAATAAGAGGTATGAAGAGAGCAGAATGGGGTAGACAGTGGTGTTTGCAGTTGCAGCTTGGGCAGAGACCAACATGGATAGATTTGTAAGAGGCTTGTCCTGATCATGTTGAGCGAGGTTTGTCACCTCCAGAATAAAGGGCTGTCTGGTTTAAAAGGAAGCGCAGCTGTGTGCTGTACTGCATACCTGTAACCTCTAGCAGTGAGCAGGAGCAATACAACGGTCTGAGTTCAAGGAAAGCCTGATTTACATAGTGAGACCCTGTCACTTAAAGCAAGATCTGGATGGAGATGGGGCTCAGTAGCTCAGGCAAAGCCAATTTTCATAAGAGATAATCTTATCAGTGGTTAAGTAATAATTTAGTTTGACATAGGTTTCGTTGCTTCACGTACTTTAGGGCAAGTAAGAGTATACTTATGGGAGAATTTTTACTCAAGAATTGGGGATGGGTGGTGAATGCAACAGTTGTATCGCCCTTGCTTCCAGCAGGTCCTTTCTAAGAACTCTTACCTTTGCCAGCTCCCTTGCTTGTTTGCCACTTGTTTCATCACTAGCAGTCACATTTCATTTCCTTCCTTCTCTTTCCCCTCCCTTCACTTTCATATTTTATTCCAAGGTTTTTTGTTTGTTTGTTTGTTTGTTTTGTTTTGTTTTTGAAACAGGGTTTCTCTGTATTGTTTTGGAGGTCGTCCTGGAACTCACTCAGTAACCAGGCTGGCCTTGAATTACAGAGATCTGCCTGCCTCTGCCTCCTGAGTGCTGGGATTAAAGGTGTGTGCCACCAACTCCAGGCTTATTCCAAGTTTTAAAGTACTATTATGCGTACCATTTCTTGAATCCTGGCAGAACCTCATGTTTGTTGAAGAATGTGGAAAGGGACTGAAGATCAGAGGCAGATGACTGCTAGACTCCAAGTGTAACACTGTCCCCTTCTATGACTGAGGCCTTCCTCTGTCTCAAATCTGTATGTGAGGTGCTGTTTAAAGTATTTTTCAGCCATATTATGAGTAATGAAAATGTGTCCTAATGTTTGTTAGAGTCTGTAGGAAGAATCTTAGAAAGGCTGTGAATTATATGTGTCTATATGCACACATATTTCACTTTAGGTGAAGTTAATTATATACTAAGAACTTTTTGAAATTATTGCTTATGAAAAGAGGGGAATAGGGTAGAAAGTGGTGTTTGCAGTTGCAGATTGGGGAAAAACCATCATGGACAGAGACCTACTGTAGCATATCCAGGCTGTCATAATTATCTTTGTTTTGCTGTGTCCTTTTCATTATGTTAAAAAAAAAGCCACCCTCCCCCCCCCAAAAAGATGCCAGGCAGTGGTGGCACACGCCTTTAATCCCAGCACTTGGGAGGCAGAGGCAGGTGGATCTCTGAGTTCGAGGCCAGCCTAGTCTATAGAAAAAGTTCCAGGACAGGCTCCAAAGCTACAGAGAAACCTTGTCTCAAAAAGCAAACAACAACAACAACAAAACCCCAGAGAGATATAGGACCTTGATACAGGTGGTTGAATACATTGTAATTGTGCTAGGGAGATGGTTTGTCAGTAAAGTGCTTGCTGTGCAAGCATGAGGATCAGATTTCTGCTCTTCATAGGAGCCAGGTGGGTGTGCCTGCCTTATAGTCTTTGTGCTCCAGTGGTGGAGACAGGCTCTTTGGAGCAAGCTGGCTCACTAGACTAGCAAATAAGTGAGTTAGAGATTCAGTGAGAGACTACCTTGCTAAATGCAATAGAGAACAATAAAGGAAGACATCTGAAATCAGCCACTGGCCTCTGCACATAAGTGTGTACACACATAGACACATAGCGCATACACACCAAAAGAAAAAGAAGAAATTGTAATGGCCCAAGACCTCATTATAGGAGGTTGAAGAGCTAAAACAATTATTCAGAACTTGGTTTATTCCTTGTTGTCAGTTTCCTTCTCTCTAGCTCTTTGTCTTTAATTCACTGACAATGAGTAAGTATTGGGAAAGTAAGGGGATACAATTCTGACCATTTGTGGCACTGTGTAGACCTCAGAAATTAAAAAGATGGAAAAAAAGTAAAATTGGTGGCCATTGGTATATACCTATTGCTTGCTCAGTACTTGGGAGGCAGAGTTTCACAGGTTAAAGACCAGTCCGGGCTACATAGCAAGATCCTTTTCTCAAAAACAAAAACAAAACCAAAACAAAACAAAACAAAAAAACCTTGTTGTGATCATTATTCTTAAATTATTAAAAATGGACAGACAGTTATAAAAGAACTCTCAGTATAGCTTATATTTGTTGAAGTTTTGTAAGGGTAGTAAACTGGGATAGTATGTTAAGTGAATTGAGTTTTCAAAAAGATAGAACAGAGTAGCTCTGTTAACACCTACTGGCATCCACCATTTCTGCAGGTGGTTGTGGCTATTAATTCATGTGGAATGGCAATAACTTGCTTATTGCTTTGGAAGTTTGGAGTATCTTGCCATCTCCCTGTATGGCAGAGGAACGTTTGGGGAACAGTGATGTATTACTGAACCAGACCCCTCTGTTAAGGCTTGCAGCCCCCAACTCTTCCTCTCCTCTTTATTTACCACAGAGTGACTCTCATCAGTTCCGTGTCATGGCAGCTGTCCTTCGCCATTGTTTACTAATCGTAGGTCCAACTGAAGACAAAACAGAAGAGCTGCACAGGTGGGTAACCTCTATGGTGATGCCTCAGTGGAACAAATCACCTATTGTTCTCTCATGTATCTAGCTTTGATGGTTAATTATGATCACAAGAAAGTGAAAATATTATATTGACTCAGTAGGCCTGAGCCATGCCTTTGTATTAAATTTGTGTCCTATCCTCTCTGACTGTCATGTTGGACTCCTGGGTAAGACTTCTGCATTTGTTGTAGTCAACAACTGTACTGAACAATTTCTGTGTTTCATTGTGCTAAGTGCTGTAGAGAGAGACTTCCAGACTGGGAATGTTAACCTTTTGAGGTAGCTTTTTTTTTGTTTGTTTTCCAAAGATAAGAAGACAGAGGTCTCCTTTTCATTACTACACTTCACCATTTCATTTTAAGGGTATTTAACAAAAAAGAATATTCTATACAATAATAATTAAAATATAAAACATCAATAAGAATATAATCATAGTGTCTTCTATTAAAATAGGTGAGGAGGGTTGGGTCATTGGGTAAAAATGCTCACCATGTGAGCATAAGGATCTGAGTGTGAATCTTCAGAACTCATAAAAAAGCGGGTGCCGTAACAAGAGTGTTTGTTATCCCAGCGCTCTTGTAGGGAAGTGATAGTGGGAGACAGAACTCATGGGCTAGCTAGCCTGGTATATGCAGCAGGGAAACAGTCCCAGTATCAGATGAGGGTGGAAGGCAGGGACTAAGGTGACCCGGATTGTTTTTTCACACACACACACACACACACACAGTGAAATTATAGATATATAGAAAATAAAAATAATTCCAATTACATAACTTGTCTGTTAGAGACATTAATGGAGTTCATCATTCTCTGGGGCTGGGGGTGGACAGCTCAGTAGAGTGTTCATCCTCTGAGCACAAGTCCCTGGGTTTAGTTTCCAGCACTGAAAAATAAAAATTATCATTCTGTGAAAACAGCTGGAGAAGAGTTAATACAGTTTTCAGTGTTCTTATTTGCTGTAGATTAGGCTTGTAGTAACAAAGCAGATTGCTAGTGCTGTATTCTGGAAGAATAAAAATGACTACCAGTCGGGGTGGCACACACCTTTAGTCTCTGCATTTGAGAGACAGAGGCAGGCCTATCTCTGTGAGTTCGAGGCCAGCCTGGTCTACATAGCAAGTTCCAGCACAGCAAGGGCTACACAGAGAAACCCCATCTTGAAGAAACAACAACAGCAGTAATAAGTGCCATGTGAAACGATTGAGAGCTACAAAGAAAAGGTTGCCATCAACTCTGCTTTATACAGAGTCAACATGAGCTGCTTCTAGTCAATTACCTTGTGGGCACTTAGCACCAGATGTAATGTAAATAAAATTTTATGACAACACAACCATAGCATAAATTACATACACTGTGAACATAGAGATGAGTCCCACAGTCACAGTCAGGTTTGTGACACTGTGAACACAGAGATGGGTCCCACAGCACAGTCAGGATCATGGGTATTTCTCAGGCTTTCCTGGGAGATCTAGGTTGCTGCTGACTTAGCAGGAGCCTCGAATGGCCTTAGGTGCCCTTTTAATCAGAAGAAAGTGATTAGTATCAGTTTGGATACTGATGGCTCCAGGCTAATCCTCTTTTAAGTGGGAGAACTGCACCAAGGTCAGGAGCTCTTTCTAGAGGTGTTAAATTTGCACCTGTGCAGTGTCTGAACATAGTACTGTTTAAAACTGCATGGGTGCCAGGCGCAGGCTAGATACATAAACTGATACTTAAAAGTCATCTTTTATTTTTAAGATAAATATGTCTAATTTGTTGAGAATTTCTTACAATTTATTTTGATCATATTCACTTTCGTCCCTGCTATATTTCATTCTTTAAAAGTTGTTGAAAGAGGTGTCCAAACTTGAACACATCCTTCCTCAAGGTTTTTCCTTTTATAACTCCTTTTTTCAATGCTTTTGTTTTTTTTTTTGTTGTTGTTGTTGTTGTTGTTTTTTTTTAAAGTTTCACTGTAGTGACAGGTAATCCTGGGTAAGGTATTTGTGGGTATGGGATGATTACATAAGAATGTGTGAGGCCTCCTGGCCCTGATGCTCAGTGAGCTCCTAACAGCAGCTATGTCTGCTGTCTCCTCTGTTATTGTAGCAAGCAGATTGACTTTTCTTTTTTGTTTTTTTAAATTTAAACTAAAAACAAACAGATTGACTTTTACTGGGATACTTAATATTTGTAGATTGCTTCGTGAGTTTTTAATATCTCAATTTAGAAACTTTTTTTGTATTTATCCTTTGATCATATAAAGATATTTGTTTTCTTATATTCTAAATCCCCCCCAAGCCAGAAATTCCATTCATATTAAATGGTAAAGATGCTTTAGAAAAGAAAAAAGGAAGAGTCTGGCAAATTTCTGGTCAATTTCTTTGTAGGTCATCATCATTGCTTTCTTCAGAGAAGTGAAAACAACATGGTGTGGTGTACGACTTCACTCAAAGAGGCAATGCAGCTGACCCTCTTTCCCCATGCTCAGAGTTCTAAGTAGTACTTCTGTTTCTTTTGTTTATTTTTGTCAGCTAGAATATAAATAGTATTATCTACCTTTGTGTTAAACAGTGTCCTGCTTCTATTCTGCCTATACTGTTTGCTTGAAAGTATTTTCAGTATTCCTTCCCACAGTTGATAAGCTTACCCATTAATACTTACCCCCCCACACACACACACTTTGGATATTTGTAATTTATTTTGGGAAGAAAATAGACAAGGACAACTTCCATGCTGCTAAGGAGGGTGAGACCCAGACATAGCACAGGTTAGCTTGTTTGAAGTGCTCAGTTCCAGTTTCTTCTACACGCCTAGTGCATCGGGGTGTGCTCATCTATGTCTTTGATCCATGTTGAATGAATGGTGTGTGGTGTGTAAAATCCTCTTCTTTTGTCTGCATGTTGGATATCCAGCTTCAGCCACCATTTATTGAAAAGGCTTTCCTTTCCCTGTTGCTCTTAGCATCTACACGTGTGTGTGTGTGTGTGTGTGTGTGTGTGTGAGAGAGAGAGAGAGAGAGAGAGAGAGAGAGAGAGAGAGAGAGAGAGAGAGAGAATTATTTCTGGGTTCTTTATTTTTCCCATTGGTTGGAGTGTCTTTAGGTCGTTTGAATACATTTCTACTTAAAGTAGTGTATCGTTTTCAAACCAGGAAGTATGATTCTCCAAGACTGTACAGGTTGTTGAGTCTCTTGACATTCCATATACATTTAAAGATGAGTTTTTTATTTCTACAAAAACATCACTGTGATATTGGTAGGAGTTATCTTGTATTTGGACTATTCAACTCTAATAATATCATTTCCTAATTATATATATCATACTTTTTAAAAAACTGTTCTTTTTTATCAGTTTTTTATTTGAATTAGAAATAAGATTGAATTACATGACAATCTCAGTTCCCTTCTCCCTCCCTTCCTCCCCTACTCCCCTCAACTAAAACCCTACCTATCACATATCCTTTCTTCTAATCTACACCTGACTCAACCTTTCTGCTCCCTCATAACCTCTGTATCCTTCCTCTTCTTCCCTTCTCATTCTCATAGCTCCCTCCCCCCTCTTCCCATGCTCTCAATTTGCTCAGGGGATCGTGACCCTTTCCCCTTCTCCAGGGGACAATGTTTGTCTCATTTAGGGTCTTCCTTGTTTACTAGTTTCTCTGGCAGTGTGGATTGTAGGCTGGTAATCCTTTACTCTATGTCTAAAATCCACATATGAGTAGTACATATCATGTTTGTCTTTCTGTGATTGGGTTACCTCAATCAGAATGGTTTCTTTGAGTTCCATCCATTTTCCTGCAAATCTCAAGATTCCATTTTTTTTTTTTTTTTCTGCTGAGTAGTACTCTATTGTGTAAATGTACCACATTTTCTCTATCCATTCTTCGGTTGAGGGCATCTAGGCTGCTTCCAGTTTCTGGCTATTACAAATAGTGCTGCTGTGAACATTGTTGAACAGATGTCTTTGTTGTATGAATGTGTTTCTTTTGGGTATATGCCTAGGAGTGGAATTGCTAGATCTTGTGGTAGACTGATTCCCATTTTCTTGAGGAGTCGCCATACTGATTTCCAAAGTGGCTGTACAAGTTGGCACTCCCACCAACTCCAGCAGTGGAGGAGTGTTCCTCTTTCTCCACATCCTCTCCATCATAAACTGTCATTGGTGTTTTTGATTTTAGCCATTCTGACAGGAGTAAGATGGTATCTCAGAGTTGTTTTGATTTGCATTTCCCTGATGGCTAAGGATGTTGAACACTTTCTTATGTGTCTTTCAGCCATTTTAGATTCCTCTATTGAGAATTGTCTATTTAGTTCTGTACCCCACTTTTTAATTGGATTGTTTGGTGTTTTGGAGACTAGCTTCTTGAGTTCTTTGTATATTTTGGAGATCAGCCGTCAGATGTGGGGTTGGTGAATATTTTTTCCCGGTCTGTGGGTTGTTGTTTTGTCTTGCTGACTGTGTCCTTTGCCTTACAGAAGCTTCTCAGTTTCAGAAGGTCCCATTTATCAATTGTTGATCTCAGTGTCTGTGCTACTGGTGTTGTGTTCAGGAAGCGGTCTCCTGTACCAATTAATTCAAGGGTATTTCCCACTTTATCTTCTAATAGGTTCAGTGTGGTTGGGTTTATGCTGAGGTCTTTGATCCATTTTGACTTAAGTTTTGTGCAGGGCGAAAGGCTTCGGTCTATCTGTAGCCTTCTACATGTCTGCATCCAGTTATGCCAGCACCATTTATTGAAGATGTTCTCTTTGTTCCAGTGTATATATTGGATTGTTTGTCAAAAATCAGGTGTTCGTAGGTGTGTGGGTAAGCAATCTACAAATTCAATGCAATCCCCATCAAAATCCCAACACAATTCTTCACTGACCTTGAAAGAACAATTCTCAACTTTATATGGAAAAACGAAAGACCCAGGATAGCCAAAACAACCCTGTACAATAGAGGAACTTCTGGAGGCATCACCATCCCTGACTTCAGAGCTGTGGTCCTGAAAATAGCTTGGTATTGGCACAAAAATAGACAGGTAGACCAATGGAATAGAGTTGAAAACCCTGATATATATCATACTTTAAATGAGCTGATTTTATTTCCATTTATGTTTATTTGTTAGTGAGCACTTAGCCATGTGTTAGGTACTAATTTGAGTTTCCAGGTTCAAAAGCGACCAAAGAATATAGTCCATTCTTCGAGGCTCACCAATTAGTAGAGAAGTGAGTAAATGAGGCACACACACACCACCATGAGTACTGTGTCAGACGTAAACAAGCTTATATGAGAGTACAGTCAACACATTTACTTTGGAGAAGTCAGAAAGGGAGGCATTTGTTGCTCTTGTTAACTCCCTTGGCTCCTTTAAGCTTCCAGCAGAGTGCTGTTCTAAGGTGTCCTAAGGATGTCATGTTGCATACCCTGATAGAACAGCACTGGCTGAGGAGTCAAGACATAAAGACTATGAAAAGTTAAATTACAATTCAAGGAGAGAATAGAAAGAGACCATAAGATAGTTCTGAGTAGTTTTCAGTGACTGATTCCAGTACCAAACAGTTGCTAAAGGATAAGTTGAGTATGGTCTGAAGTTGAGGGTTTTCCACACAGGTTTGTCCTCTGCCTTCTTGCCCACCTCCCACCTCTAGTAACTGATTTTTCTCTTATCTTGTTTTGTTTGAATGTTTGTTTGTTGGTTGGTTGTTTTGTTTGTTTCATTTTTTGAGATTGTTTCTTTGTGTAGCTCTGGCTGTACTGGAATTCGCTCTGTAGACCAGACTGGCCTTGAACTCAGAGATCTGTCTGCCTCTGCCTCCTGGGTGTTGGTATTAAAGGTGTGCACCACCATGGCTGGCATTTTCTTCCTCTCTGGAAGACTTCCAGGTTCACTTTCTTGCCTGTCTGCCTCTAAAATTATCAGTTCGTCATTTCAACTCCTTCTCCCTCATATCCTGTGAGTCTCAACACACACAACTCCAGATCAGACATGCAACCTCCACAGGGAAGTTACCTGACTGACAGATGGTTTCATCTCCACTGCATGCACAATTCTTCAAAAAGCAGATGACTCCTCTCAGTCAAAAAGCTCAAGAACTACTTGTTTTGTGATGTATACACTTAGGACCTGCAGCCCCATCTGGGGAAATTGTGTCACCAGATCAGTTCCCTCTCTTCCTCTATAAATGAGTCTGCCAAACCTTTACAATCTGCATGAGGTCCCATATAGCCCTGTCAGCTAATACTATGCTTTCACTTAGCAAGATGGCTTGGCAGCATGGGAGAGGCAGGTAAGACTGTGGGAGTCCAAAAAGCTTTCAAACTGTTTCTTGGCATAGCCTTAGAAGCCTTGGATTGTCTCAACCCTTACTACAAGACTTCAGGGGAAAATACTATGCTAAGTCTCACACAGACTCTATAATGAACTGGGCAGTATATTCCCACTATGGCAATGTGCCAGTTACATCAATTTCTTCTGAATGAGAACTGTCTCTCATTGTGTAATATTGGATGAATCCATGGAGTTAGATCTGAGGCAGTTGCCTCCCTATTGGAGGAGCATTCTGCTTTTGACAGTACTCCTCTTCCTGTTGTCAAGCAAAACACTTTCATGGCACTGATTACTCTTTCCCCTGCCTCTGAAAGCTACCAAATTCTACAAACCAGATGCTCTGTATTGAAAATAGCCTTCTCTTCCTTCAACACAGTCTGCTTATTTATTCGGGCCTTTGCATTTGCACCATCTGGGAAGGCTCGGACACTTTACCTAGGCATTTGAGGCTTGGCTTCTCCTTGCCCTTTAGAACTTAGTGCAAAGGTAACTTGCTGTGTGAGGCCTTCTCCAGCCTCCTAATTTAGACTTGTGTACACACACATAAATATATCCTGTCCCTATTTCATCTTCATCATTTTCTTCATGGCATTTATCAATAAATAAAATAATATTGTTCCTTTATTGTTTTGCATGTTTATTATTTCCCTCCTGAAGTAATAAGCTTTAAAAAAAATTAGGCTAGGGAGATGGCTCAGCAGTTAAGAGCATGTACATAGTACTCATACAGAGAGCCGAAAATCAGGTCTCAGCACCAATGTTGGGCAGCTCACAACTGTATCAAAGCCACTCCAAAGGATCCAAGGCTCTCTTCTGGCCTCTGAGTACACATGCACACATGTGCATACCCACACAGATACACAGACATAAACAAATAAAAGTATTCTCTTTAAAAAGGGATAAAAGAGCTTACCTGTCTTATTCTCTACTATATTCCTGACACCTAGGCAAGTACACATATGTGCATATGAACATACATACATATGCATACATATATATATATACACACATGCATACATACACACATATACATACGTACATACACACACACACACACACACACACACACACACACACACACACACAGCAGTGTGTATAGTGAAAATGAATTGAACGGGAGGATAAATGATGATCTTGGCAGCCATATAACAGTAATTGGAAACTAGGCAGAAACTTAAACCCTCATCCTTGGTGCCACCAATAAATCTTTTGTAGTCTGTATCTGTGCCTGTTTCCTGATGTTCTTGGACATTTCAGTGGCTCTCTTCCTGTCCAGGTCTATTTTTACACCTTTTGCTTTTGCCTCCAAAGACCGTATTCTAGCATTATCTCCCCTTCTAGATCTTCCATCTCCTTGAGGGTATTATGTCTTCAAAATGTGAATATACTAAGAGCTGTTTCATTTGTAGGAGAAAAATAAATCCTTATCAAAACTCTTCACTGGGCTGGAAGATGATTTGGTGGTTAAGAGCACTTCTGCTCTCTCTCAAGATGCCCAGCAGTTGTCTAGCTCACAGCTGTCAGTAGCTATAGCTCTGGGAATTCAGTGCCCTCTTCTGGCCTCCGGTGATACCTACAGCTACACATACATAACCCTGGGAGCGCGCACGCGCGCGCACACACACACACACACATTAAGATGTAATAATTTTTTAAACTTTATCCCTCAGAGCTATTACTGTGTTTGTTTCTGTCCCTTTACAGAAGTTTTTTGAGTGTTTCCTGTGCCATTAGTCTCCATAGGTTTTGATCATGTCTAGGCCTAGTAGGAAAACCTTTTTCAAAAAATTGTTTTCTCATAAATTACATCCTGAATGTAGTTTCCCATCCTTCCACTCCTACCAGTCCCTCTCCCTACCTTCCCTCTTCCCCAGACCAACTCTTCTATTCTCCCACCACCCACCCCAAAAAAGGTCAGGTTTCCCAGGGATATCCACCGAACATGGCCTAACAAGATACAATAAGACTGGACACAAACCTTCATATCATGGCTGGACGAGGCAACCCAGTAGGAAGAAAAGGGTCTCAAGTGCACGCAAAAGAGTCAGAGATGCTCCCCATTCCCATTGTTGAGAGTCCCACAAGAAGTAGGAAGACCCTTTGAACATACCTTCAATTATGTTTATTTACATGTAAATGATGTTTATATACAGCTGTTTTATGTGTAATCAGTTATTAATCATATATAGAAATAAACAGTAAAGGGGATAATAAATTAATTTTTGGAAGTAAATTTTAAAATTAACCTACCAAAAGCTTACTGTATTCTCAGTTAATAGCCTTTTCCGTATAGTTTACACATTTGGCATTCAGATGTCTTGCTAATTAATGATGGCTTTATCGTTAGCTCATTTCTCAGGGTATCAGGCAAAACTAATCAGTAACACAATGGATGTAAGCTCATATTTTATATAATTCCCACCTTTAAATTTTTAACTTTCATATTTATGTTCTATTTATTAGATGAGTTCTCACAATGTAACCTGGCTGTCCACAAACTGGCAAACTTGCCTCAGCTTCTTCAGTACTGGGATTGCAGGAGTCTGATATCATGCCTGCTTAATTTACAACTAAAAATAAAAGGTGTGTGTGCGTGCATGTGTACGTGCACTCGAGATGGGGTGTGTGTGCTGATGCTGATGTAAAGAGGTCAGTTCCTCTTTACACAAGGGATCAATCTCGGGTTGCCAGGCTTATACAGCAAGCACCTCCACACTCTAAGCCAGCTCTCTGGCCCAATTTTCAAAAATTTTAAACAAATTTCTGGTGGTACATTCCATTAATTCCAGCACTCAAGAGGCAGAGGCAAGAGTGTCAGGAGTTCAAGGTCAGTGAGCTAAGGCCACTCTGGTTTATGGAGGACTCACTCTCAAAGTTTACATGGTGAATTCAAAGCCATCCTGGGTCACATGAAATCCAGTCTCAAAACAGAAACTTGACTCCATGCTGAGGCAATTGGATTGCCCTGACTTTCCTTATGGTACATCAGACAAAGGATTCTGCCATTTTCTTGTCAGAAAGAAAGTAGAATGTGCTATTGTTTTAAGTAATGTCTTAAATTTAGGTTTCCTTTGCAGGAATCATGTAAAGTGATTTGCCTGTTTTGTAAGAATTTGCTCAGTTTAAAACTTATGAAGCAACACTGACAATTTTGTGCAAGGATAGCATGTTTAACAGATGTGAGGATCCAGAGGGCAGCCCTCTCTCCCACAAAAAAGCACAGATAAAACAGTCTGTAACCTACCTGAGCATATGCCAATTGCAGTGTGACCAATTCAGAATGCAAGTGAGTGATCAAGGAAAGGGGGATCACAGCTGCCCTGCCCATGGCCCAGAATTTTTACTCTTTCCACTACTTCACTGGGGTTTGTGAGCAGGGAGCATCACATAAGATTCAGGTGTGGGTGCCAGTGTTAGAACATTGGTTAAATAGCAAAATGAGACTTCTTTTGACTTTTCAAACAAATAGATAAGCATTGTATGTTTTCTTTCTGCACCCCAGTGGATCATTTTATGTACCTCTCTGCAGTTAGATGTGCCCTGTCCTGTACAGAATATTGCTTTGACCTTAATGTCTCTGTGGGTTTACCCTACTCATTTTTGATCACACAAATCAATTAACATGCAATAATCAGAATTGTGCCTCTGCTACTTTGCCTAGACAACTCTAGTTTAATGTCATCACCAAACCATGTTACCATGAAGAGAAACAGGATAGTCTGAATGCTGTCATCTTCTTCCCCCCTTGCTACTTCCCTTCCCTCCCTCCTTACACCACAGAAAGCCCTTAATAGTGAAAGTTACTAAGAGCAAAGCTGCAGAGGTATGGCAGTACCTGATTTCATAAGATATTAGGAAGCTCCAGTAATTAAATTACTGTAGTAGTTACATGAAAATATACATGTAGACCAGTGAAACTGAATAGACAGCCTGGAAGTAAACCTACATCCTACAAATGTGTAGTCAACTGTATTAACACAAGGGTAAGGAATAACACATCAAGAAATGGTGTTAGGAAAACTGTGTTTCTATATGTAAAATATTGAAGTTAAATGTGACACACTACCACCAAAGAACTAAAAAGGTATCAAAACCTTAACTATAAAGTCTAACACAGTAAAACTTAGAATACATAGGGTAAATAAGCTTGTAGAGCTTGGTTTTAGCAATAAATTGTAGGTATGACACCAGAACAGACAATTCATCAAACTGAAAATCTGCAGTGAAGATGTAGGTTTCTGTTCCACCTGGCCCCGCAGCTGATTAGCCCCAAATAAGCACATGGATGCTATATTAATTATAAAATTATTGGCCGATGGCTAGGGCTTCTTACGGCTAGCTCTCTCTTGATTATTAACCCATTTGTATTAATGTATTTCTACATGGTCTTATCTTACCAGAGGAGGGTCTGGACCTGTTACTCCTTCCTCTGCTACATGGCATCTCTTCACAGTACCTCTCTGCCTCTTTCCCCAGCATTCTCCTCGTCTCCTAGCCCCACCTATCTTCCTGCCTCTACTAGTCAATCAGTGTTTTATTCATCAACCAATAAGAGAAACATATACACAGAAGAACATCCCCCATGACTGCAGTGCATAGGAAACTGTCTAAGTGGAAACACACCTGTGTAATAGGAAGCTATTTATAGGCTTTGCCTTCTGCTCCTTTGGTAAGGAGTAAGCATCTAAAAGATATATAGGGAACTTTTTTGTTTGTTTTACTTTTGATGCAGCTCAGGCTCTTCTTGAAATGACTGTGTATTCTAGTCTTCAGTTGACAATCCCCTGCTTTAGCCTCCTGAGTGCTAGGATTACAGCAGTGTGCTACCAGACCCAGCACAGGAATCTTAATAGCCAAGAAGAAAGAAAGAAGGAAAGGAGGAATAAGGGGAGAAGAGAAAGACTGGGAAGGGAAGGAAGGTAAGAAGGACAGACCAAGGATCTGAATAGACATTTCTCTACAGAAACATGCCTATAGAAGCATGGTTAGCATTATTAATCTTCTGTAAAATGCAAATCAGAACCTGAAGAACCACCTTTCATCTGATATAGTGGCTGATTAAAGGAGACACAAAGCTAGGGTATCTGAGAGCATGTGGAGAAGGAGAATCTTTGTACCCTGGCAGCAGTGTGAGTTAAAATTATTGGCCGATGGCTAGGGCTTCTTACGGGAAACAGTACAAAGGATCTTCTGTCATATGAAAATAGAAGTGCTGTTTACTCCTGCAGCCACACCGATGGATATGTATCCAAAAGAGATAAAAGTCATTGTCCCAAAGAGACACCTGCACACTCGTGTTCATCACTTCACCATTCACAGTGACCACAGGGGCGTGAGGACCACCTGAATGCCTGTCATCAGATGAATGGATAAAGAAAATATGGAAGGGAGGGAGGGAGGGAGGAGGGAGAGAGAGAGAGAGAGAGAGAGAGAGAGAGAGAGAAGAGAGAGAGAGAGAGAGAGAGAGAGAGAGAGCACGATGCAGAAGGGGATTATGGAGACAGCCTAAATGCCTGTCTAAAGAAAATATAGGGAGAAGGGAAGGATAGAGATAGACAGGAGGGGGGATAGGAAGACAACCTGAATGTCTAACAACAGATAAGTGGGTAAAATGGGAAATATATGCACGTAATGGGATATTATTCATCATTTAAGAAGAGAGAAATCCTGGCATTTGCAAGAACATGTGTAGGTATAGAAGACACTATAATAAATTGAATGAACCAGATACAAAAGGACAAACCCTGCATGATCCCCTTTAATAAGGACTCTAAAGTAGAGAAACTCATAGAGCCAAGAAGTATGATAGTGGTGACCAGGGACAGGCGAGGGTGTGTGGTTTCAGTCAGAAACTACTGGGGCTGTCCAGCAGGATCTGTAGTTGATAAGACTGTAGCATGTGCATTTAACATTTGGTAAAAAAGGGCAGATCTGAAGTGTTCATACCACAAAAGGAACAAAAATTAACCTTTTTTTTTTTTTAAATAAAGAGAACGGGAATCATTTGAAGATCTTGTGATTTGTTTGGCTGGCTCTCTTTCCCAGCTTGAAAATACACATGTAAACTTCAAGTATAAAGAAACTGTATTTGATCATAAGATTTGTTACTCGCTGCTGCTGAGTGTGAGTTGTTAGCATGTTCCTCACTATCATTTGGCATTCTGTCGAGTTCAGCAATTGATTCAGGGGAAGACTGGATGTGGGGCTGTCTTCCTTCCCCTTCCCACAGCTAGTAGGATTTTAATCAAGGCACAAGGAGCTCTAAGTGAGCTTTGCTTTTGAATCTGCGTATCAGGAGGGGGCTGGGAACATGAGCTGGAGGATGTCATGGCACAGTGATTAATGGTCTGTAGGACCTGAAAAGGAGAGTAATATACACAGCCTTTCTACCCCCTGGAGGAGGAATGCAAACACCATTGTGTAAATGTGTGCATCGCCACCTACTTCCTGGTATCTGGGGAATCTCATGCACTCTTCTCCCACAAATAAAACTGTCAGAGAAGTGACAGGGCTCAAAGGCTGACCCTCCTCACTTAAAAAGAATAGCTCGGATACAGTGAGCCAGAAAATTAATTTTGTAGATGTTTGAGAACTGACTTGTTTAATAAGAAATGAGAAAATGGGAACTTTGCTTGGAAAGCCTTAAACACCAAATATTTGTTGACTCCAGTTCTACATTTGGCTTCTTAAATATGCCAAATTCTGGGAAACCCCCCCTTTCAGTAATTCCGAGAAGCTTCCCTTTGTAATAGAAAGACCATCTCAAAACTCTTCCAGCCAGTCTGTGATAGATTTAGAGAGCCATATGCCGATGGTTTCCAAAGCTGCTTGTCTTGTGTGGTGGGATGCTAGCATTTCAGAATGGCTTGTGATGTTTCAGAAAGTCATTTCTAGGTAAAGTTCTTTACTCTTCTCTCCAGTGACTGTAGTTCTTAATAACATCTCCAAAGGCTTAAGTGAGGAACAAGTCACTTTAATGTATAAATAAGGAACTATGGTTGTTTGAAAAAAAATCTAAAGTTTGTGTGAAAAGCGGTATGCTCAAACTGCCTTTGAGTATTCACAAACGATAGAACAGCAGCTTCAGTAAGGACAACAATAACTTACATCTTACCAGAATCAATTATTTATAAAAATGGTTCAATCGTTTTTCTTTTGCCTACAATTCATATTATTTTTTATTCCCACTCATTTTCTGTATTGTTTAATTTGTAATTTTTCTTTACCAATTTTTATTTTTCTGTAATATATAAAGAATGGGATATTGATTCATGGAGAAATAAAGCCATACTTCAAAATAAAACAAGAAAAACCTCTGTATTATTCTTCTGTTTATTTTTTTTTTTAGAGTGTCACTATAAATTACATTTTAAATTGCTGTGGTCTAAATTAAGACAACATCAGCTGGATTAAGCCCTGGCTGCAATTTCCGAGTGGTTAGACTTGTAAACTGTATTTGCAAGAGTTTAATTTTAGTCAGGATGTGGTTATTTTTAGACTCTCTTCTGTGTCACTAGGAAATGCAATGCCTGTCTTTCCATTGTTGTTTATCAGGAAGTGCTAGGGTACAGGCTATTAAAATATAGTTCACATACGAACACTGCCTCTCCTGGTAGATAAAAATTCAAAATAGTACAGGGAGGAAAATGTGCACACTAAAAACATGCCTATTTCTGAATTTCTACTATCATTTTAACCTCTTCTAAACTAAGCAACAGAACGGGTTGTTAGGGAATGCCAAAAATACAAGGTTTGGGTTCCCCCTGCTGGTGTGCATCCCAGGTTTACCTGGAATACAAGCTAGAAACAGCAGTGCTGGCCTCTTAAAGAGACCCGATGAAGGGAGGGGGAAGGGCACCATTTCTTTTTCCCTGAAAATGTCATATAAAAAAATAGGATAATTTAAAAATTGTAGTTTGTACATTAGGAAAAACGCATACTAATACTCCAGTGTTTGCTTTTAATAGTGTTGCCTCTGATAAGCTGCTTACATGCATTGCTTCTCAAGTGTGTTATGTTGTAACTAAGGGATAATAAACACCAATGGACCCATAAAAGGAGTTCAAGCCCCTGGAGAAAATTCAGAGCCAGCATTGTCATAGTAAATTAAAGAACTGGCATTCCAGCTGGCTAATTCCTGTTTTAGCATTTCAGAAAGTGACGTGGCATCCTGTGATTGTGTCTGTCCATTTAACATTGCTTCTTTTTAATTAGTCATATGTATGTTTAAGACAGTTCTTTATTTTCTCTTAGTAAATACCATGTGATATTAATGGCTCATTTTGAAAAAGAAAAATTTTAATTGACTCCTAAAAGTCACCTTCAAACTTGGTATTATGTTTACATTTTAAAAGCCTATTCAATCAAACTAAAATACCGTATTTTCCAATTGCCTTTCAGCAATGCCGTCAACCTTTTAAGCAATGTTCCAGTCTCTTGTTTGGATGTTCTCATTTGCCCATTAACCCATGGAGAAACACCTCAGGAGGCAGCGACTCTGGATGAACTGCCTGGTGATAAAACAACTGAGAAAGACACAGCTTTGAAAAGCAATACCATGGTATACAATGGCATGAATATGGAGGCTGTTCACGTGTTACTCAGTTTTATGGAGAAGAGAATTGACAAGGTAAGGCTGCTAGAGTAGAGACAGAACACATGCACAAGCTCACAACTAAGCTTGCTCTTTACACTTGGTGTGCTATATAATTGTCTTTTTAAAAGTATTTTATTATGATAAATTGGTAGAAATCAAATGAGTTTATGTAGAAAATTGTGTTTTTATACCAAATGTATAACTAGGGCCTGGAAACAAAGGAAAAAAACGAATAACTGCCCTGCTTAGCTACTTTGTGAGCATTAGGAGAACTAACTTACTCTGAAATGACATCTTCAGAAGTGTTTCCTTCAGAAGTTGTCTCTAGTGTATCACTCAGTTTCTCTGGTGAGTGTGTTGAAAGGCAGCTGTGTGGTTTCGATGGCTCTGGACACCAGCTAAGCTGGTGGAAACCCTAGAAAATGTAGGAAAAAACAGAAAAGACAAAGCCAGATAGTGAAATGGAGACAACTTATGGAAATACTATTTAAAGGAACTTTAAAATTTGCTTGTAAGCTTTGGTATTATAAGATGTATCATCCTCCTTTCCCCCTCCTTCCCCTCCAAAAAAAATGTCTTCATGTTCTCAGGAGGAGAGCCATACTTTTAGGAACTGGACTAATACGGCATGCATGGTTTTCTTTATAGGGAAGCAGCTATAGAGAGGGTCTAACTCCAGTTCTCAGCTTATTAACAGAGTGTTCCCGAGCCCATCGGAACATCCGAAAATTTCTCAAAGATCAGGTAATTGCTTACATCTTAAATTTAAAATTTCGTATATATGTTGTTAACTTAGAACTAATGAATTCTAACCGGAAACCTTTCAGCCAGGAATAAACGCCCTTGTGCACGTCATCACTCATCTGTCCTTTATCTAGCACATGTTCACTGAAGTCTGTTATGTGCTGCTGTTAAACAGCTTTGAGTATTCAGTGCCAGGAGTTCTTTATTCCCACAGGCTTTACCTTCTGGGAAATAACAAAAACAAGTGTAATAGCCGGGCATTGTGAGTGCTCTAAGAAGGGAAAGGAGAGGTGAGATGCAGGAGTGCCTCCTTGAAGAGATGACTGGTGGTGAGCAGGAGGCTGAGAAACAAAAAATGAATGTTGAAAGGAATCTGTCAGAAAGAAAAGGTTTAGAGTTCTCAGATGAGAAGCTTTGGTATGCTTCTGGGTACCCAGCAGCCAGTGTGCCTGAACAGAAGGCAGAAGGAAGAGATGATCAGTCCAGCAGAGTCCACAAGACAGTGACAAGGTTGAATCGTACTTTGGATTCTCTTTAAATAGCTGAGAAAACCCTGGAATCTTTTCAAAGGGCTTGGTAGGACCTTGTTTGAATGGTAGAACCATTCAAACAAATGGTTGAAAAATACTTCAAATGTTATGTGTGGAGAGAGTATAGTGGAGCATGAGTGGATGCTGCCCTA
This sequence comes from Cricetulus griseus, assembly GCF_003668045.3. NCBI lineage: Eukaryota > Metazoa > Chordata > Mammalia > Rodentia > Cricetidae > Cricetulus > Cricetulus griseus. The sequence goes on along the minus strand of NW_023276806.1, from coordinate 150,466,134 downwards.
TGACATAGACCAATCCTTGAACAGCTAACAAAGGGTGAGAAAGTATAGGAGTGGCCAGAGTTCATTGTTTGGGCTATGTCTTGAAAGTGCAGCTCACATGCTGTACTGATGGATTGGGGCACAACCTGAGAAGACATAATAAGCTGTGAACCTTTTGATTCTGTCTTAAACTTCGACAGTAATGAACTTCTTAAAATTTCAATGTCAAGCACCTTATTTTAGTTACCCTTAGTCGGTGCTTTTAGTTCAGCCTTGTCTCTTCCCATGGGGAATGTACCATTCTTTTCACTCCCTGGTGCCCTTACTTTTCTCTTGCCTAGACAAGCTCGTATGCAGTTCACGACTGTAGTCTCTGCTTTCCAGATAGCTTTAACTGCACTCTTCCTCAGTCTTCCCGTTTTGAAACAAACAAACAAATGGTTGAATAAATGTGGCCTGCTACTGAGCACTTGAACTGACTAGTCTCCTTAAATTTAAAACTACCAACAAGTAGCTTCCCAGCACATTCCAATATATTTTACAGCTCCTTTTTCTTCAAAAGGAGATGGAGCTCCATGTAGCTCATAGTGTTCTCTAACTCACTGTATAGCTACAGATGACCTCAAACTTCTGATCCTCATGCCACCACCTCCAAAGTGCTAGGATTACATTTGTGTACCACACCAAATTTATGCAGTGCTGGAGATCCATCCCAGGACTTGGTACATACTAGGCATGCCCTCTGTCAACAGAGTACATACATGCTTGCCCTCTGGTAGCACTTGGTGTAAGTTCCTACATCCTTGAAACACTTCCTTTGGATCTTGGGACACAGTAGAGACCTTTGCTGCTCATCTTCCAAATCCTGAATGTTTGCATGCCTAAGACAAGTGCATCTGTGTTATCTCTGTCCTCCCTTGTTATCACATCCCAATGTACTGACTCTGAACCCATCTATATGCTGATGATTCCCAGGCATGCATGCTAAAATACAACCTGAGCCAACCTCAGATTCCCTAGACAATCATGATGAACTGCTCATTTTTGAGTATTGGATATGTAGTGGTTTCCCTTTAGCATAGCCCTAATTAATACTGTAATTTCCCATCCTCCTTTCCTGATGGTCCCTCTTCCTTTCCAGGTCTTTACTGGCACCACCCTTTACTTCATTGGCCTTTTATACATAAATCAGAGTCTCTTTGACTACGATGATAACTAGGTAGACAACTTACTGTGTATCAAGCACAGAAACAGTGCTAATAAACGACATCAGAAAGCAGGAACTCTTAAAAACATGGTCCTGCTTCAGCCAGATAAATGAATGAGCTCTTCTTAGGTGTGAGTTTGATTACTTTAAAACACTCTACCTCGACTATAAGAACTTGGTGAAGAATAATAAATGAAAATATTTTATGGGGCTAGAAAGATGGCTCAGAGCAATGCTTGCTCTTCCAGAGGACTCAGGTTCAATTCTCAGCACCCATATTGTAGCTCACATCTGTTTGTACCTCCACTGGTAGGAGGTCTAGTGCCCTTTCTGCCTCCACAGCCATTGCATGCACATCTGTACAGACATACATTCAGGTAAAATACCCACACACATAAAACATAAAATAAATATTTTTCTTAAAAGAAACTTCATTTTCTGTGTTTTTACTTATTAATAGAAAAGCAAGGTCATGTATGAATCTGGGAAGGCTTAGAAACAGAAGGATGAGCAGAGTGGGAGGCAGCAAACATCTGCACAAAAATCTATCCAGTTATCCCCAGTTAGTATAGAATCATGCAGATTGTGTCATATGTGGAGAAATATTCCCCCCTCTCCCTCTCCCTCCCTCCCTTCCTCTGTCCCTCCCTCCCTCCCTCTTCCCCCCCTCAGATATAACCCTAGATAGCCTTGAACTTAATATGTAGAACAGACTGGTCTTGAACTCAGAGATCCATCTGTCTCTACCCCCCTAGTCCTGGTATTAAAGGTCTGCACCACCATGCCCAGCTTCTCTTTGAAAACGTAACTATTTGCCCTTGAAACTGAGTGTAATTGTGTATGCCTCTAGTCCTAGCAGAGACAGGAGAATTGCTCTTAGTTCAAGGCTAGATTACAGTATATAGAAAATTCAGGGCCAGTCTAGATTATACAGTTAGTTTGAGGACAGCCAAGAAGAAGAAGGAGGGAGAGGGGGAGGAGGAAGAGGAGGAGGAGGAGGAGGAGGAGGAGGACGAGGAGGAGAAGGAGGAGGAAGAAGAAGAAGAAGAAGAAGAAGAAGAAGAAGAAGAAGAAGAAGAAGAAGAAGAAGAAGAAGAAGAAGAAGAAACAAGGTCAAGGTTCAAAAACTAGCTGTATTTACTTTTTCTAATATGGACATTTAGAGAAACCTATTTGCTAGCCACATACTATATAGGTGCACAAGAGTATAAGACCCTCTGTCTCCTTGGGAAACACTGTAGTGTGGGTGAGGGCTTGAGACAGGACAGGTAAAAAGATAACTAAAGCTATAAGGTGTGTTCCTGTGAAGCATACTGCAGGGAAGTGGGCTTGTCTCAACATTTTTGGAGATCCAAGGTTGAGAGACCACATCTAGTGACAGCCTTCTCACTTCCATCCCCAAGGAGATGCAGACATCGCATGACACATTAATTGCACTGCATGTTGCTGGGACAAAAGTCCTGACAGAAGCAACTGAGGGAGAAAGAATCTATTCTGGCTCATGGTCCATCATAGTAAGGAAGGCATGGCAGAAATAGCAGCTTCTAGCTGTGCCATGAGGAACATGAAGCTATTTGTTCCTATCTCAGCAAACCAGGTAGCAGAGAAAGGGGAAGCCAGTATTCAGCTGATTTGTTCATACTCATTGTTCATGTCCTCACAGTGCAAAATAGTCACTCCATTTCCAAATAATTTTAACTCTTTCTAATATCCCTTGAAGGTACATAGTGGTAGCAACCTGAGCTACATAGTGAGACCCTGTCTCAAAACAATAACAGGTGGCTGAGGTCATGGCCCAGTGGGTAGGAACATTTGCTACATAACCAAATCCTTATTACCCACATAAACAAGTTGGGTATGGCCATGCATTGCCTGTAACCTCAAGCACTGTAGGGAGACATTGACAGGAGGATTGATGAGGATTGATTAAGGTAGGTCCAGGTACAGTGAGAGACTCTGCTTCAAGGGAATAAGGCAGAGAGTAATAAACAAGACACACAATGTCCTCTGGCCTCCATGTGTATGCCTACATGCATGTACACACACAATAGCAACAAAAAGAAACTTTTGAAAACTCAAGGCAAATTCCTTCTATCTGTAAAATAAAATGACTTTTTACTTTCCAGTGTGCAGTGGTAGCATAACCACCAGGCATATACTTCCATTCCAAAAGATAAGCAAACACAGGGAATTGGCTCAAAGCCCCAGGGAAGAGGGAGACACTAAAGTTGGGCATCTTAAACACTCTGCAGTTTCCTGCGGTTTTGCTGGCCATTGCCCAGATGACTATGTGCTAACATCCATAGCTTTCCTGAGCAAGGGTGACATGTTGCTAGTCTCCCTTTGTTTCTTGAGGCCCTGCTATAGCTCCACTTAAGCATCTCTACTATGCATCATCCCACCACTCATTGCAGGGTCTTGAGCCTGCAGCAGATTTGTTTCTGCTTGCCCTTGCCTGAAATTGTGGTTGATACCATCATGGTCTCATGAGTCTTATATTCTGCACACCTGCAGAAACAGCACCATGTAGATGGCAGAAAAGTCTGCTCTGATGTGAAGTCTGCTTCTGCCTGAGACAGTGATATCCTGAAAGGTCTATTGTCCTGTAGTGGAGGTGGGGAGTGACTTAGGAGATGTGGGAAGTGACGTCAAGGCTTTTATATAGACCTCATAATTAGCATTCTTGCCAATCTCAACAGTCTTTCAGTGTATATTCCTAAGCCATACCTTTAGTCACATATTTTATTCCTTCCTTGGGAAGGCTGCAGATTTTACAACTCTTTTATTCCATTTCCCTTTGTTTCCAACTCTTACTATAAATCTAACAATAGCCATAACACTAATATCATAACCCAAACATTTTGTCTTAAAATTTCTCCAGCCAAATAAACTAGTTCAGCACTCCTAATTCCAGCCTCTGCAATGTCTTAGGACATGGATTCATTATGGCTGGATTCTTTGTAACAGTGTAATAGTAATGGCTTTCTTTTTTTTTTCTATTTTCACATTCGATTCTCATTTCCATATAATACTCGTTTCCTGGTTTCTTCCTTTTCTGAGCCCTACCAGAAACTCCAATTAAACCATGTTCCTCCAAATTCTTCCAACCTCTTCTAGTCACCCACTTCCAAAGCTGCCTCTATTTCTAGGTAGAGTCATAGCAAACAACCGTACTTCTGGTACCAGTTTTCTGTGTCAGTCTGCTCATCATTACTATAGTGAAATACCTGGGACAGCCTAAATTTACAGAGAAGACAGATTTCTTTAACCTGGAGATTTAAGAGTAAGGCACTGGCATTGGTTTGGCTCTGGTAAGGACTGCATGGCATATGTCAGAAGCATGTATGCAAGGAAGAAGGGTCACATCTCAAAGCAAAAAGCCAGAATAAGCTCACTGTAGCTTATAACAGCTTGCTATCCTGCAAGCTCAAGGGTCTCAACAGAGTTACCTTAATCCTCTGGAAACAATTCCATGACCTAAGAACCTTGCAATTGCCTCAGCTTTTAAAGGTCAGCTCACCACCTCTTGTCACCACCACACTAGGGATCATGCTTTAACATATGAAACCATAGAGAATGCACAGAGAGTCCAGCACAAGTGTACAATACAGGGAGATAATGAATGTACTTACCTATCCCAGGACCCTCCCTTGCTACCATTGCTTACATATCTTCACTGCTGAGCCTGCCCACTTTTCTGAATGGTAACTCAAAAGCATAACTTTGTCTTCTCCTTTTTCTGTTCTTTGGCTATTGACCAAAATCCTGAGTGTATTTGTCCTGACGATCCCCACCCCTTCTACAACTGTTTACAGACTTCCGGTGCTGATTGTAACTCAAAGGCCATGACTTCCTTTCTCTCTTCCCCACCTTCCTCCTAGCAGCTGTCCTGTAGTTTTTCTTTGAAACGCTAATAAAATGGTCCTTGAACTTCAAAGAAAGGGAAGAAAGGGAGGAGGGAGAAGAAGGAAACAAACTTCTAAAGAGCATGCTCTGTAGATAGTGCTCAAGAAAGGCAGAACTTAATGTAGCACATGATCTCAGGGTGTGGCTCATTGGTGAGCGTGTGCTTGGCCACAAACTTAGTCTCTGGGGAAAATAACAGATAATTAGCTTTGACAATACTATAGTTGAAGTTATGTCTAAATAGTTACTGCATGAAATAGCAACTACTTTATTAAATCTAAGTCAGCCATACCCACAGGAATCTGGCCTTGGGTGCTCTGTTTGAGCAGTTACATATGAAAGCAATGGAAAGTACTGACCCAGGTTGTATTAGTCTATGGTCTTAAAGAAGAGATACTGTGGTGCAAAGAGAAACTGGATATAACTTAGCAAAAAATTGTTGAGGGATAATGTGAGGAGAGATGCATGTACCATTTGGTAGTGACCTGTAGCTACTAAGTTTAAGAAACCCAAGAAAGTAGCTAACAGATTTTTGCATGCCAATCTTTTGACTATAGATTGTGCACACTGGACATTAAGGAATCTACTGGAGGAATCACTGCTTAGAAATCACTCATCACATGTCTCATTCTTCTAGAAATAGGAAATAAACCTATGAGAATCAACTCAATCAAATAAGGATGTATTGTGCAATTACCTTATGCCTTATGTTAGCCCCACCTTTCTAGAGATATTTATATGTCTTATAAACATTTGGGTAGACTAATTGTCTAACATTTTCTCTCTATGTTTTAATTGTATTACCAAGCCCTGTACCTTCTGTTACACTCTATAGAAAAAGAGAGATGGAAGGGAACATTTAGTTATATAGATTAAATAAAGGCTACACGTATACAGTCTGAATAGGTGCACAGTAAATCATTCTTCAGCTTTGTAATGTGCTTCATTTCCTAGCACAAGGACTAATTCTTATATAGAAGGCTGTGGTTTGGGTGCAGTTTTTCCCTATAAAGACATTAGAAATTTGATGTCCCCCAGGGTGACAGAGGTGGGTGATGATGTGGAACCTTTAAGATGCATAGCCTCATGGAAAGTCCACAGGTCACTGGTGGCATTGCCTAAGTGGGGTTAAGACATTCCTTTGGGCCCCTTAGCTCTCACAAAATAAATTAGAATAGGCTGACCCTAAAATCCCCTGCCTCTGTGGCACCATCCTCCCATAGGCCCTCACCCGAAGTAGAACCTGTGGGTAGGATCACCCGATCTTGGATTTTGAAGCTCCCAAACTCTAAAGGTAAACTTAACATGCTTTGGGCCTTTTCTTACACTTGCAGAAATGGACCAATACACCATATAATGAAAATTACTTGTATTTATTAATTTCCCCTCTAAATCAACAAATACTTATTGGACACATAATATTCCAGGCACCGAGAAGAGACTAATAAAGAAAGGGGAAATTGTCCCTATTGAACTTACTTTTGAAGAAGATGATAGGATAAGCATTAAGGCTAAAAGAGAAGTGCTCAGAAAGACACACCTGGAGCATGAGTGCATGCTTCTAAGAGTCACAGGATGTACTTCCATGGAAAAAGGAGCACAGTCAGTATTTACTATGCCAGGGGTTGGGGGGAGACAGAGAGAAAGAGAGACAGAGAGGGAGGGAGACAGAGAGAGAAAGAGACACAGAGAGTGCTATTTAGAGAAAAATTCTTGGTGATGAGAGGTTAACTCTTACCCAAATGCTTGAGTCTAGAAGTGTTTCCGATTTATAATGTTTTGAGATTTTTCAGATATCTGCATGGATTATATATAGTAAGATATCTTTCAGTGGAACCCAACTGTAAATATGAAATTCTTTCATGTTCTGTATACACCTTATACCCAGAGCTTATCTTCACTTAACCCATCACATGAAGTTCATGTCCCTTGTCACATGGAATTTCCATTTATGGCATCATGTCAGTACTCAAAGGCTTCAGATTTTGGAGTTAGGAATATTCAACCTAAAATAGCCATTTTTATTATAAAATTAAACAACTAAAAGCATAAATCCATATTTTTTTATAAATCCATATTTTTAAGAATTAAATACTGAATATGCTGCTAGACTTAAAAGAATCAAGTCAGTATGGTTTGGGCTAATAGCAAAGTATGTGGAACAATGGGAAACCGTGAGCATTGGTGTGAATAGAATGTTGGTTCTTAGACATCGACTTTCTCTCCTCCCCCTTCACTCCTCTCTCTCATTGCCTTGAAACTGTCCAACTAGGCTAGGCTGTCTCCTGTCTCTATTCATCCACTCCCCTGCCCCACTCCCCTCTGCCTACCCCTCCATGCTAGGATTGCAAACCCACGCCACCACACCTGGATTTTTCCTATGGTTTTTGAGTATTGAACTCAGGTCCTTGTGCTTACACAGAAAGCTCCACTGGCTTTACCCCTCTGTTTGGTTTTGGAGATAGTCTTGCTATGTCTATGTAGCTCAAGCAGACTTTGAACTCTTAGCCTCCTCGCTCAGCCTTCCATACACTTGTGTGTGCTATCATGCCCAGCAAGAAAGAGAAACTTGATACAGACTTTTAAATTAATTTTGTGAGGCACTGCAGGTGTTGATATGGTGGGTGACACAGGGAAGACAGGGTTCTGAGGTCTGGTTGTTGTTAATGATGATGATAATGATAATGGTTAATTTCATTTTATTTGGAAGCTAACATTTATTTTTGTTACTTTAGTAACTCTAAGTGTAGTTTCTTCTAAGACTGACCAGTTGCATGGTACCCTTCTCACATACCCCAGGACCCTCAATTGATGATGGTTCTTTTGATTTATGCCATCAGGTTTTACCACCATTGAGGGATGTGACAAATCGACCTGAAGTTGGCTCAACTGTGAGAAATAAGCTGGTGCGCCTCATGACACATGTTGACCTTGGAGTCAAGCAAATTGCTGCTGAATTCCTTTTTGTCCTTTGCAAAGAGAGAGGTAGGTCAAACTCTCTTTGCCCTATATTTTGTATCTTTTGGAGGAAGTTTGAGAATCTCCTGTTGGTTGTAGTGTTTGATGCCCTCTAAGAGCTGCAGAGCTGATTGCTTACCTTTTATTATAGTGGCTGTGCAGATAACAGGCAGTAGTAATTAGACAACGTTGTTAAGTGCTCCCAAATTCCCAAACACACAGACATGTAAACTTTGCTTTGTGTGCACTTAACATAGACCTTATAGCATCTCGGGCTTGCAAATCATTGTAAGAGGTCTGCTCCTGTTAATGACCAGGTACAGTTTTCAGTCGGTTCTTCTTCCTCTTGAGATGGCAGTAAAAGTTTGGTTTCTTCACTGAGTTCTGCACTCTCTCTAGTCACAGAATGGTAATTTGTGATATACTGCATAGAAGTCCAAAAGTCTACTGTGGGGTGACTTTGCCCTTGTGATAACAGTGACATATTCTTGTTTATTAATATCTTTGTATAGAAATCACATCTAAGCAGATATGATCACTTTGCCTTTGTGATAACAGTAATGTATTCTTGTTTATTAATATCTTTATACAGAAATAACATCTAAGCAGATGCGATCACTTTTTTGAAGAACCCCCGTTTTTCAGTTCAGAGATGAAAAGCAGTCCTCAAAATTTTTATCCATTTGTTCATTTATTTACTTTTTTATGCTGGGAATTGAATTTTGGGTCTCATACATGCTAGGTAATTGCCCTACCACTGAGCTATACACCCAGTCCTCAAAATCTTAAATCTTCTGTATTCTTAAACCTCGTTTCTAATTTTTTAATTCAATCACTTAAATTCCTATAGGGATAGCACATTATTAGCAACGTAATTGAAATGTTATTATAATGTTGATGACAACAGGCGTCCTATGCCTAAAACCACTTAATCCCATAGGGACACTCTTTATGCTAATACTGCTTCAGTTTCATCTTCTTGAACTATTAACTTCTTCCATGGTTTGAAAGAACATTGCTTTGCATCTTGTAATCAGATAGTTCCTGTAGTTCTTATATGTGTTGTTAAAATACTGGCTGATTGTATATTTATCTTAGATAAAAAATGAGCTGTGTGGAGGCTGGGAAGATGAGTTGGTCAGTAAAGTGGTTGCAAAAGAATCTGAATTGGAATAGAGAGAGAGAGAAAGGGAGGCAGGGAAGAAAGGGAGGAAGGCAGGCAGGAGGAAGGGAGGGAGGGAGGGAGGAAGGAAGGAAGAAAGGAAGGAAGGAAGGAAGGAAGGAAGGAAGGAAGGAAGGAAAGAAGGAAAGAAGAAAAGGAAAGAAGGAAGGAAAAAAAAGAAGGAAGGAAGGCAACAAACCAAGCTTGGTGGCACACATTTATAATTCCAGTGGAGAAGCAGAGACAGAAGGGTCCCTTGGAGAAGGATTCTTGCAGCTTGTTGGACACACAGTTCAGCTTGATTTTCAGACTTCAGGACAGTGAGAGACCCTGCCTCAAAAGACAGTGAACAGCATCCCAGAGGAATGACACGTGAAGGTGCCTTCTAGCTTCCACATGCTCATGCACACACATTTGTGCCTGTTTTTAAAAGTGTGTGTGTGTGTGTGTGTTGCTTGGAGAACAGGGCTGGAGGGGCAAGGGGCTGCAGAGGCAGGAGAGGAGGCACTGATGGATAGCTACAACTCGATGCTGCCATTAAGGAACTGTAAACTATCAAATAACTTTCTTTTTTATTATTGAAAATAAAGTCTTCTCTCTTACAATACATCCCGACCAGGTTTTCCCTTTTTCCCCTCCTCCCTTCTCCCCCAGATTCACTCCCACCCCCATCTCCCATCAAAAAAGAGCAGGCTCTGAAGAGACAGCAACAAAACAGGACAAAACAAAATAAAGCAAGGCAGAAGCACCCTCACACTGAAACTGGACAAGACAACCCAACAAGAGGAAGAGCCCCAAGAGCAGGCAAGAGTCAGAGACACACCAGCTTCCACAGTTAGGAGTCTCACAAAACCTAGGCTAACAGCTACAACATATGCACAGGACCTGATGCAGACCCCTGCAGACCCTGTGCTTCTTGCTTCAGGCTGTGAGCCATGTGAGCCCTGCTTAGTTGATTCAGCAGGCTGTGTTATCCTGGTGTTTCCCATCCCCTCTGACTTCTACAATCTTTCCATCCCCCTTTCTATGGGATGCCTTGAGTAGCAATGGAAGGGACCTGATGGAGACTCCTAATTGAGACTCTGTTTGCATAATGTCTGGCTGTGGGTCTCTGCATCTGCTCCCATCTGCTGCCAGAGGAAGCCTCTCTGATGATGACTGGACAATGCACTGATCTAGAAGTATAGCAGAATGTCATTAGGAGGCATTTTATTGATTTTATGTTTGGTTCTACCCTAGCTAGGTCTCTTGGTTCATCCAGTCTCCGGTACCTAGCCATCACTTTGTTGAACATGGGCTCCCTCTCATAGAGTGGGCCTCAGTTAAATCAGATATTGGTTGGTCACTCCCACAAGTTCTGCAGCACCATTGCTCCATTACATCTTGCAGTCAGGACAGATGGTTGGTCAAAGACTAGTTTGGTGTCCAGGTTTCTCTTTCTGTAGCCTGAAGAGTACCTTCCTGCACCAAATAGACTTTTTGATGTGAAGGTTCCATACAGGCACTAGCTCAACCTCTCTGTGTTCAGTGCGCTGTGTGGATGTTGTCCTTGGCAATGGGGCTCCCACTGTCAGTTTGTGAAGAATGACCCTCTATTAGGGCATCAACCTGGGTTCTGGGGTCTCCATGGTAGCCCCTTGGTTAACAGCTCAACCAAATATAACCCAGTCCTGCCACTGGAAGCCTTGCCTGGTTACAATAGATGGCCAGTTCAGACTTCACATCCTCCATTACTAGGAGTCCTTACTAGGTCATCTCATAGATTCCAGGAAGTTTCCACTGCACTGGGTTTCCATACAACCCTCCAGATACCCCTCCCCCAATTCCAGCTGTCTCTTCCCCACAGGTCTTTATTCATTTCCTTTAACTTATTTTCCTGGTCTCCTTTAAGGGAGTTATTCATTTCCTCCAGTTGTTTGTGTTTTCCTGGCTTTTTAAAAGGGATTTGTTAATTTCCTCTTTAAGGACCTCTGTCATTTTATATAGTTTGTTTTACCCCCCCCCTTTTTTGTGCTTTAGCTGTATTAGAATATCGAGAGCCTGCTGTGGTAGGCTAGTAGGACTCTAGTAGGGACATATTACCCTAGCTGTTATTAATTGTGTTCTTATGCTGGCATCTAGGCATCTTGGTTTGGAGTGATTATAGGTCTAGGTACTGATTTCTGGATTTGCCTTTGTTGGGTGTATGTTTTGTTCCTTGATTCCTGTTTGCTCTCTGAATTTTCAGAGTGTTGGTCCACCCAGCTGGTGTGTTCACAGGGAATGCCTGCTGGTGTTGGAGGTGGGGGTGGCAGCAACAAGTTAGGAGAGGGAGAGATGAGGGGGTGGTCTGTAGGAATCACAGGAGATGTGGGTGGGAGGCATAGCTGGTGATCTGTTGCAGTGCTAGTGATGAGCCTTAGGGATTGGGTCTGGGAGAACAGAGAGTGGAGAATGTCTGTTTTGCAGGTGAGATAACTTTCAAACAGTCAGAGTAGCTGAAATTTCTACACTTAGTAAAGCCAAGTTGAATGTGAAGTGCTGTGATCTGTGTTCAAACCACAAAGAGCAACAGTTGGAAGCAAGATACAAAGGGTAAAGCCCTAGGAGAGACTAGGCATTGAAGGAACACCCAGTTGTCTTAAATAGCCATCTGTGCCAGGCCAGCTCACTTCTCCAGCCAGCAGGAGCCAAAATGCTAACTGGGTCATGCCACCAACTTGTGTTGAACTGTGACAAAACTAAAATTTTATTATCTTCCATGAAGTCAGTGCTTTCTGGAAATCACCCTAAGCAAAAAACAAACAAACAAACAAAAAAGCTAAATTGAGAAAAACAAACACTGCTCATATGTGAAGTTTAAATGAGAGAATGTGAATCATAAATGTAGAAGGGAGAACAAGAGCTTGGAGTATCTGGGTAATGAGATGCATGAAAGCAGGAGGGAAGGCTGTCTATCAGGGAAAGAGGAAACCAGGAAGAAGGCAAATGGGTTAGAGGAAGTGGGTAAATAGGAACCAACTGTAATGACATATGTGTGTGAAAATACCATAGAAAACCTTCTCACCTTGCATGCTAACATATTAATAACAATTTTCTAAAAATAATAATTTTAAAACTACTTTCAGACTCCTTAAAAATAGCCTACATAGCTATCTTAACCAAAAGAAAGTGATTTCTGAAATAACGCAGTACTTCCAGTATATGGTAGGCACTGTGGTAGGGCTGAATTACAACAGTAAATTCAGCTTGAACCCTTTGGCCTATAGCTCACACGCACAATTCTCTTGTGCTTCCATCCTAGTGTCAGGGCCATAGGCATCTCTCTAGCTTGTTGTTAACTTGACTCTTTACTGTTCATATTTTTCTTCCTGTCTTCTCAGAGGCCTTCCTCTATGAGTTGTTCCTCTCTATTGTTTGGTTTAATTTTTTTAAGCTCTCCTTGTTTGTTCCTCCACTAGTCAATAGCCTTCCCCATCTTGGCATCTTGGAAGACTGATTGCTTTCTTTTTTCCAGGACCCTCTCTACCCAGAGAGACCTCACCTTGCCTCTAGTCAGCCATTTCCTTCTCAATTCCAGTAATAGTAGAACATGCTTCTCACTGCTACCCTAATCACTGAAAATACTCTCAGCAAGCTCAGCAGTTCTTAATTATCTGAAGCAATGACTTTTTTCATCTGTATCCTACCGTGGCTTTCATAATAGTTGACGCTTGACTGTTCTGAATATGTGTGTACTAGGGCAGTCGTAGATATTCTTTGACAACTGTTCTTTGCAGTCCTGCTTGCCAATAATTATCCTGGTTCCACACTGAGCTCTCTGTAGTCATCCTCTGAACCCCATCCTCTCTATCTGTGCCTTCTACTTCAGGATGAACCCTCATGTATAGCCACCTACATACCAGACATCTGCACCTGAGAACTCACAGCTCCCTCCATCTCCTGTCTGAAAGTAAATGCATTGTCTCCAGTGGCCATGCCCCTTCACCTTTCTGTGTCCTTTGCTCACTTCTTCTGTAAAGGAACCATTATCTATAGTACCCTACCCACTTTCTCAATATGTAAAACTAATTATACCTTACAGACTATTTCCTAAATACCATTTTTATTTGTTTCCTGTTCTGTTCCCACACCACTTCTTGTTAAATATCTTTAAAATCATTTTTTTAAATATTAAAATAGCCAGATCTCCTGTTTCTTCTAATTGGATTTTTTTTTGTTGTTTGTCTTCCAGGTTTGTTATGTCAGAGGGTTTGTTATAAATGACACAAACTTGTCATTGCCTCCTTGTAAATTATTAGTGATGTCTCATCACTTGCCTGATGAAATCCAAATTTTGTTCCCCCCCTCTTGCCTCTGTAATGTTTTCCTTCTGCTAATGTGCTACCTTTCCTATTTATACATGCTGATGCTTTAGTGTTGTCTGGGATGCCCTTCCCCTTGTTGTCAGCATGCTAAGCTTTGTCTTTGAAAACCAGCGTGGACATCATTTCTGAAGAATTCTCTGGCCATCCAGGAAAAGTTGATCATTCTCCATTGTGCCTTTTTTACTTATTTGTCTTCTTTTCGAGCTTTTACACTTTTAACTCCATCGGGCTTGCATTCCCAACATCAAGTTTCATTAGGTTGGAGACCTTACATCTTACAGATAGTAATTGTCCCATAAATGTTAAATAAAAGAACAAAAATTGTGCTCCCTATAAATTCAGTCTAGTGGGTGTGCTATCTTGTGTATTTCCCCATAGTGATGAGTAACTTCCTAAAGAGATTGGGCTTGCTACAGTGGCAGCCTAGAGGAACGATTTTGTATACGAGTCAGAGGAATGGAAAGTAATTACAGAAAAAGACATTTCAGAATCTGAGGTGTGTACAGCATAAAGACAGCCTTAGAAAAGAAAGCAGAAGCTACAGGACCTGTGGTTGGGGGTTCAAGCCTTCAGGGGAAGCAGGAGAGGTCCCCTCCAGGAAGGTAACACAGTCATGTTGGTGTTGAACAACGTGTCTGTGTCTTGGGCAGCTGGTAGAAATGGAAAGGGAGGACAGGGAACTGGAAGAATACTAGTTACGGTTTCTGCCTGCATGGATTTCTGGGATCTGCGGAGTTGGACTGGATGAAAACTTTGCCTGAGAAGGGACAGTGGTCTCTGGGTGTGCTTCCCTCTCAGTATAAGGGTGGAAACTCTGCTTTGTGGTAAAATGATAGAACTCACATCTGGATAGGCTTCCAACACAACATCTGCTTGCTGAGATTTGGTTGATTTCATCATTGTCTTCATGGAATAACAAAGACAGCTATTGTGACAAAGAACAAGTATCCTGTGTGCCCATCTCTGTAGCAGCACTAGAAAACCCTTCCTTCCTTAGCAAGCCAAGCTCAGTCTGTTTCCTCTTTTCCTTTCACAGTGTCAAACAGGAATTCTCAGGTCCACTTTAGCACTACAGGAGCAGGTACCTAAAGGCTCCTCCATTCTCCATCCCTCCTCTCTGCTAGGATTCTGTATTCTGTTTTCCTCCTTCCTTTGCTCCCCATTTTTAGTTATTTAAAATCTTAACAAGATTTCATTTAACTTTATTTATTTTGGAGGCAATAATATGTCTTAAATCATTTCTGTAACCCCATTTCTCATAGAATTGGCATATTGTTCCAGTAAAAGAGCAGTAAACATTGTTTTTATTAAAATAACAGGGACCACTGTTATTAACTAGCTTCCAGACAGATTTCTGCATAGAAAGAAAGCAGTTACTAGTGTTGTTTTCACTTCTCTTTAAACTCTTCTGGCTTTCCGTAGCCTTTGGGATTTTAGACTATTTTAATTTGGGGCCATTTTGTGTCATTCTTTTTTAAAAAATTATTTTATTTTATTTCTATGGGCATTTTGCCTACATGAATGTGTGTGTGCCACTGTCATGACTGGTACCTATAGAGGCCAGAAGAGAGCAATGGATCCTTTAGAACTGGAGTTACAGTTTGGAACTGCCATCTGGGGCATTATCATAACTGCATGAGACATAAGTGCATGTAAACCACACACACACATACTGTGCATACATACATATATATACACATATATACATACATGCATACATGTAAGTAAGCTTATAACATGTTTCTCTATGGTTTTTTCAAACATTCTTAGTTTTACTTGTCTCCCCTTCCTCCTCCTGTATGATCCTCCATCCCCAGCTGAAGTTCACATACATTCTTCCCCTTCCTCCTCCTTAGCCCCTATCTGTGCTTCTATTAATTTTTTCAGCAGTGTTCTTTTTGTGTGTGTGTATGTGTGTGTTTTGTTCTTTTGTTGTTGGTTTTTGGGGGGGTGCTCTTTTTTTTTTTTTTTTTTTGGTTTTTCGAGACAGGATTTCTCTGTAGCTTTGGAGCCTATCCTGGAACTAGCTCTGTAGACCAGGCTGGCTTCAAACTCACAGAGCTCCGCCTGCCTCTGCCTCCTGAGTACTGGGATTACAGGTGTGTGCCTCCAACGCCCAGCCCCAGCAGTGGTTTTTGAGGTGAATGGTATGAGTTTTCAACTGTTGGTTTTAGCATGGATAAATAAATAAATTTTGTTTTCTACAGTTGACCTTAGGATGTCATTTTATGAACATTATACTCAAAGCCTTGAGTAAAACTTAACAGTTTTTATTCTTGTTATATACATAATTGTGTGCCTTGAAATTGTAGCTGAAGAAATGAAGTACCCCTATAAAGTTGCCAGTAATTGTTCAGTATACTCCTTAAAAGTTTATCACACACACACACTCACGCACACTCACACACTCACGCACACTCAGACACTTCAACATGTGCCTCTGCAGTGCGAGGTTCTAGGGTGTTGCTACCGGTTCCCAGTGTCTCAGACGTGTGTGTGTGTGTGTGTGTGTGTGTGTGTGTGTGTGTAAGGGAGAGGAGAGGGAGAGATCTAACATCATCAATTTACATAGTATTCACCCAAGTTAAGAGAAGGAGAGCTTACTTCTGCCACATATTTTTCTGGGTACTAATGTGTGAGGCAGATGCTCTTACTCCAGTTCTACAGGTCAGAAAGCTGGGATAGAGCTGCAAAACATTTTACCCAAGTTCTGCCAGCTAGTGATAGTGGTCAGAATGAAATCTAGCCTATGTCTATATGTTGCTGCTAACTGTGTGTGTGCACACGTGTGTGTGTGTGTGTGTGTGTGTGTGTGTGTGTGTGTGTGTGTGTGTAGGTGCACACTCCTGTGTACATATGGGCCCATATTTGATATTGGGTGTCTTCTTCAATTTCTCTCTATTTGTTGAAGCAGCCCATCAATTGAACCTGGAACTTGCTAGTACCTAGGAAATATGTCTCTGTCTTGCAAGTACCTGTTCCGCTTTTACAGGGCTTCTGGGGATCTGGACTCTGGTCTCTGGACCTCACACCTGTGTCACAAGCACTTTTTTCATTGCACCATCTCCTCAGCCTGCCCTGCCCTGCCCTGCCCTGCTAAGTGATATATTAGCCTTTCCAATTTGCTAATGTCCTTAGGTGTTAATATTTCTTATATATTTTCCTTTGTATCTCTTTAAGGATTAAAAAAACTTTAAGGTTGTTCATGCCACACATGCAGAACCTCAATCTGACCTTCATTGTCTTTAGCTTTGTTTTTAATAAGATTAGAGATCAGAAAGTTGATGCATAACTCTTACCAACAGGGACAGAGAGTAATCTCAGAATCCCTGCTATCTAACAACGGGTCTTAGACTTCATAGCAAGTAGGAGTGTTTGTAGGTAGTTCAGCCTAACCACTCTATGTTTAAAGGCCTCTTAAGGGTTCCTGCCATGGCAGGTAGCCCCAACTTCTCTATGCTGCAAAGTGGGTGGTGATGGTAAGTACCATAGGACCCCTGTCTAAAACCGTGTTGTGTTTTTGCAGTGGATAGCCTACTGAAATACACTGGCTATGGAAATGCTGCAGGACTGTTGGCGGCCAGGGGCCTCTTGGCTGGAGGAAGAGGAGATAATTGGTACTCAGAGGATGAGGACACGGACACTGAAGAATACAAAAACGCAAAACCAAAGTATAGTACCAAGCTTCTGTTTATCTAAGTAGCTGTGTCTTTCAGTTAGCGGTTTGTCTTCCACTTTGGCTTTCATTTTCCAGTGCTTTCTCCTGTGAATTTGTAAATTTTCCATCTACTGGTCATATAGTTAGTGACTTCAGCTGATTGAAGGATAGTATTTTATGAAATATGCTGCATGATTCTTTCAACGAGGTCATTACCCTCTGGGTCAGTAAAAGTGCTAGCAATTGTAGATGTTGATCATCAGTTTAAAAGAGCATTATGAGACTGTTTGCCTACATGAGACTTTCTAATGTACAGCTAACATACATGCATACATAATATAACATACAGCTAATAACATCAAGTATTAAAGTTGGTTATTTGATGACTCCATCATTCTCACCCTTACAAGTCAAAAAATATTGCAGCAAGGCACATAGCTGCAAAAGAAAAGAAGCTTGCTCTTCACTGAACAGTCATCAAACACACACTTAGGAGCTTGACTGTTAGCAGGCGTCTCAGTGTCTGGCGGGGACAAACCTGAAACTCGGGGACATCACTTAAGTCAGTATGTGCAATTAAAGATGGTCTCCTTTTCTTAAACTGCCACCTCTCTTCCTTTCCTCCTCCTTCCTTCTGTTCTTCCCTGTCCTTCTCGTCCTCTTCAACTCTCATCCTTAGTTCCCACTTCCTAGCAGTCACTTGAGCTGAGTTTTGGTGGGCTCCATGACTGGATGTTAGTAAGGCACCTTCATTTTAAGCATTGTCAGTGACAGTGGCGTACTATTTTCTATGGCTTTTCTTCCAGAGAATGATGGGGTCATAAGTAGGTAACCAAGAATAGAACATCACAGTCTGTAAAATCAAGTGTAGATTGTGTTCTGTTGACAGGATAATATTAAATTGCCATAAAGTGTAAAAAAAAAAATAATAATTCACCCGTCTCTAATCAAGCAGAAACAACATGGCCTATTTTTTGACAAATCATGTTTGAGCACGTGTGTTATTTTTGGCATCCTACTACTCTGAGCTTCAGAAGGACCTTACAGAATGTTACCTAAGAAACAAAGACCTTGGTTGGGGGAAGAATGCTACCAGTGGCTCTAGACCAATGAGTTTTATAGACTACTGCCACTTAGATGCTATGGATTGAGCATCTCTGTCAAGTATTTGAAAATAAGATAGAGAAATTGTACTTATTTAAGTCAATATTCTGAGTTAGTCTTGCAAGTTCTTGTTTTTATTCATTCCATAAACTATATTTTCATATCATTTTAGCACATCTTCTCATTAAGGCTTAAAAATATACTAGTTGAAAAAGTCCCCCTTTTTGTTGTTGATGTGTGTTTGGGGGTGGGTGTTCACGGTGCTGCCCAGGCTGATCTCAAAGTCATAGACTCAAGTAGACCCTTCCCCCTGAGCTTCCCCAGTAGCCGAGACTTTAAGCACACAGCACCACAAGCAGTGAAGATGGAGATGACATTAGCTATTTCTCAAATTCCAGGCCATGTAGACAAAGAGAGCTAAGGTAGGAAACTCCTAAGTGTTCATAGATGGCTGGTGTCTTTGCATTTCAGTATGTATGCTTGATTCTATGTAATAAATGGCTTTTGTATGGTCATGGTAACTAGAAAGTACAGAATGCTGCCATACCAAGGAGCTCAAGGAAGAAGGCACAGGAACATTGGGTCTCTCCCCACGGTGTAGGAAATGAAGGTTCTTTTACATTGCAGAGGTGATGTTAAACCTCAGAAGGCACCCTTGTGTGATCAGTGTTGATGTGTGATCAGTGTTGATGATGTCTTAGCTCTCTGACATGGAACAAAACCGTGTTTGGGCTTTGTAACCTTAAGGAAATCTTCTCAGCTCTTAAATTTGGCCAGGGTCATGACCAATGTCAAATCTTGGTCTTTGAAACGTTGCTCATTGTAAGCATAAATATGAGTTTTCAAGTATATTACACCCCTTAAAATAGACTAGTGTCCATTTTTCTGTCAAATCTGCCCTCTCAAGAGTAAAATCTGGAGGAATTGTTAATGTAACTTTAAAATATATTCTTCCAGGGGTTCCTGTGGAAGTGACAGTGAGTAAAATACTTTGCCAACAAAACAGCCCTTCAGTTCTCTGGGGAATGACCCACAGAGCTTGAAGAGCTTGTTAGTAAAGCTTCTTACTAGTGTGATCGAACTTAGAAAGTGGGCATCTGATGGGATCGCTCATTTTACTGTCCCCTTTATCATCAGTGTTCCCAGGATCCCACATTCTGCTATGTCTATGTCTATGACATGTCTATTCACAACAGTTGCTAGTATTAGCTAAAGTAATGACTTTTCATTCAGTTGGCCCAATTCCCATTGTCAGAAATGTAAGTGGATTCTGATTAATGCACCAAGGTAACCTGTAATCCTTTATTGGAATCTAAACCCAAGGATTGATTGTATGGCGCTTCCATCCAGGCGTTGGGGCACAGTTAATTTTACAGCAGTCTCTTTTGTGTGTCAAAATAAATGTATTTAATGAACTGGAAACGGCTTTCTGCAGTTAGGCACGTTTAACAAAGTACACTTCTAGAATCCAGTTAGATGCCACATGGCCATCTAGCCAGTCAGGCTGGCTACATTTTCAGATACAGTCCTTTATCAAAGGAAAGAAGCCAACTGTCTAAACTCCTTTTCATTTGTTTGTTTTAGACAGGATCTTGCTTTGTAGCCCTAGCTGGCATAGAACTCACTATACAGGTTAGGTTGGCTTCAAACTCACAGAGATCCACCTGCCTCAGTCTCTCAAGTACTGGGATTAAAGGCCTATACTAACACACCCAACTAAATTTTAATTTTATATTGCTTTTTTTTTGTTTGTTTTTTGAGACAGGGTTTCTCTGTGTAGCTTTGAAGCCTATCCTGGCACTCGCTCTGGAGAACAGGCTGGCCTCGAACTCACAGAGATCCGCCTGCCTCTGCCTCCCGAGTGCTGGGATTAAAGGCATGTGCCACCAATGCCCGGCTATCCTGCTTTCTTTTATGTCTCTGAGCATAGAGCCCCTTAATAACTGGTGTGGTTTACATCATTCTAAGCATTAGTAGAAAGATGTATGTTTAATGTGTTTTGGGCTTATTTTCAGCTTTCAGTCCTTAGCTTTCAGGTTGGGTGCATTGGCATCCAGAGGTGTCTTACTGTGCTGCCTTATAGAGAGGCAGGGGGAGAGGCAGAGTCAAATGTGGTCAGATCCCGGGGTGATTTCTGAGTCTCCACGTGAGCTTGTGGGGTACAGAGCCTCAGCACTGTGCTCAGCACTCTTGGGATAGCTCTCCTGAGAACACTGACTTACATGCTGTGGCAGTGGTCGTGTGGACTACCCACACACACTGTCCAACTCAGCAGAAGGCACCATGCCTGAGTGTTCTTCCCCTCTGTCATGGTTTTGTTGTGCTGCTCTCGTCTGGTAGTAATTGTCTTGTTAATTGTATAAATTGTATGGCTTTACTATTTCTTAAAGTGAATGAGCCATGTAGATTTTCTCTTTGCCTAATCTGGACTGTGTTTGTACATACTAGGATTTAACTAATTTAGGAACCAAGGTTTATGACTACAAGCACCCTGTGAAACACATCCAAAATCTGGTCATGAAAAGACCCTAGTTGAAAAAAAAAATCATTATTGCTTCTGCCACATCCACACCACCTTCACACACTTGTCAGCCTTTGTAATACTTGCACTTTCACAATGGAATTGTCTCAGTTCCCAGGCTGACTGTCCTTCTGCCTCCGTTTGCCAAGGGCAGTGATTTTAAGTGTGTGCCACCACAGCTGGCTTCATAGAAAGCTCCATCAGTCAGCCAGGCTGAGCTCAAACTCAGTCTCACTGCCATAGCCAGAGAGTGCTGGGATTACAGGTGTGTACTACAGTGCCAGTTTGCCTACAGAATTTATCATTAGTCACTGTCCTATGCCCTCCCCTAGCCTCTTCCTGACTATAAAATGAGAAACCTGATATCCATGAAATCACATATAATAGTTGTCCTTTGTGATTAGCCAATTTCACTTAGTATGTCATCAGGAGTCACCCATATTGTGGTATGTATCAAAATATCCTCCCATATTAAGACTGAATGGTTCTCCATTTTACTATATAAACATTGTGTTTATCCATTGGCTATCAAGGGACACTTGAAATACTTCCATCTTTTTTCTCTTATGGATAATACTGCTGAACATGAGTGACCTGGTATCTCTTCAAGTCCCTGCTTTCGTTTCTCTTGAGTGTGTATCACATGTTCAGTTTTCTGAGAAACTCCGTATTGTTTATGACTCAGCTGCACCATCTTGTATTCCTGTTGAAGTCATAGGGTTCAATATATGCTATATGAACACAGTATATGTTGTTCTATACTATGTGCTCACAGTATGTGTTATTTTGCATAGGGTGCCTGTCTGTGTTTTCAGTGGTAAAAAGTGAGGACTGTATCCTACCTACCACTCCATTCCATGAGTCAGAGAGGCACACAGGCTTGTCCTTCATGCAGCTCCCCTGTTCATAGCTCCTTACATGGTTGTCTTTCTAAGATAGTTCCAGAACAGAAAATAAATGTGTCTGCACATGCCTTGGTTCCATGAAAACACAGGAGTACCACTTGACTCAACTATCATTCAGTAAATATTCATACACACCTGTCTGTCATGACTGGGTCTTTATAATACACTCAGAATTAAGTTGTGTCTATTGCTCTTAATTATCACCATGCTGACACTTGGGCTCTTTCCAAAATCCTTTCCCCTTTGGCTGGCACTAGTGACAGAACCAGGGCTTTGTACATGGTAAGCTGGTTCTCCACCACCAAATCACAGCCATAGCTCTCAGTCATGTTTTAGTTCACCATCTAACGGACCTTGTGGGTTCCACCTTTCAACTTTTCATTCTACTCTCAACCCAGCAGTTATTGTGATCCCCACAAAGTACGAGTCAAATAATGCCAGTTGCTCAAAACTGTCTAGGGACATTGTCCAGATGGCTGCTGTCTCCTCTAGGTCTTGCTTGAGCCTCTCCCCTCTGTGCAGCTTGTTTAGTCCTCTACGAAGCCTGCTCTCACGCCTCCATCTCCATTCCACCTCACACTCTTTCACTGCCTTTTTTTTCTAACAGCTCTTCCTACCTTCACATAATTAGCTTCCCTGTTCATTAAGTCTTTTTTTTTTCCCTTTCTTTGCTAGAAGGTGAGTTCCATGAGAGAACGGGACTTTTTAAAAAACTGTCTTTATGCAAATGCTTGTTGACTACACTAATACATTTTAAATTATTTTGTGTATGAGTCTTTCACCTCCATGTATATGTGTGCCCCAGTGCATGTTTGATGTCCATGAAAGCCAGAAGAACATGTCAGATCTCCTGGAACTAGAGTTACAGACATTTGAGAGCCCTATGTGGGAGCTGGGGGTCAAAGCCAGGTCCTATGTAAGAGCAGCCAGTGTTCTTAACTGCTGAGCTATCTCTCCAACCCCTACATTAATACATTGTTTGAGCTGTTAAATGAATGAGTCAGCTCCTCCTGTGGAGAAGCACTGGTAGCCAGAGCAGACCTCAGGAAATGAAGATATGGCCCCTTGCTTTCTATGTTGCTTGGGGAGGGAGGCATCCAGAAAAGACTATGAGCTTTATCCCATGGGACTTCTCACTCACTTCTACCTACCTACTCACTCCTTCCCAGTCTGGCATACAAAAATGCCTTTTCCTAAAAACGCTTAAGAGGTTGCAAATTTATCAGCATGAAAACAGGATCTTTGCCCACAAATATGCTTGGTTTGTCCCATGTAGTATTGGTTTTTTGTTTGTTTGTTTGTTTTATATTTTTGTTATCATTTTGAAAAGTGCTTATTAAAATAATTATTACTTGGCAACATGTAGGATGTAGATATTTCAGATGAAAATCTGGATTTCTATCATCCTTATAAAAACAACTAGTTCTAATAAAGCTTATATTCTCACCTAGCAGCCAGCTGATGGAATCGAGTAGAGTTCTGTCATACCAGGCATGTATTCCTTGCTGACTGCCTTTGTCTCTATGAGGGTTTGACAATGTCATGCATGTACATATGAATTACAGTTATTCTCACCCCTACTTTCTCTTTTCTCCCTCCTATCCATGTCTCCAATCCTTCCTCACTAATCCCTTGCCCACATCCATATCTTTTTGTTTTGCTTTGTGACCTACCACATTTAACCAGAGCCCTCTATATGATCATGGATTTGGAACTGTCCCTTGTAGTTCACTCACCATCATTGGGTGAACATCTGAAGATACTGACTGCTCCTTCCCCAGAGTCTTTTAGTAGTCTGTAGTTTAGCCACAAAGGTAGGGCCCCTCGAGACCCATCAAGCCTTACTGTGGACAAGGTCTGTTCTTGTCCCTGAGCAGTACAGACAACTGTAAAGTCCATGGTTCTGACTGCTGTGTCATGACAAGAAGGTTTTCATTCCCATCCTCCCTGCTTTCCACTCTCACAGTCCGTAAGCCTTGGAGGTAGTGATATAAATGAGCTCAGCTCTTTCTTTTTCTCGGCACCTTGAGTAGCCAAGAGTTTCTGCATTCACCATTTATTGTAAAGAAGAGCTTCTTCCCTAAGGTAGTGTTTATCTGTGGATATTAACATCGATGATTAGAAGGCAGTTAGAGGCCTTGTAAAGTTAGCTATGTGAGCCCATGGCCTCTCCAGCTGTGGATTTTTAAACCTGATTTTCAGTACCAGGATTGAAATATCTTGGAGAGGGAGCCTGAAATCCAATCAGAGCAGTTTGCCCCCTATCCAGTGCTGCCACTGTTGCAGCAGTATAGCCCCTTCCTTGCCAGAATTGAGTAAAATTTAAGCCCTGCCTTTAGAGGTCGAAGCTTTCATATAGCTAAGTTCTCATGGAGTTCTTTTTTTGTTAAGTGATGCTAACATTGACCAGAAACAGCAATAGTTAAAAGAGTAAAAAGAACTAAAATGTGGTTCAACTCTGCTCATCCCTTTTAGTATGCCATAATCCTTCTGATGTTGAGCCGTACCTTGCCAGTTCATGTGATAGGCTTAAAAAAGAAAATCAGGGTTAGTATCCATAGGAGTTCAGACACTTGACAACTAATTGGAATATATAACTAATCACAGGACTGGAATGATGGGAGAAGGGAGGAAAGAAGAGGTAAATAAATGGTTATGACCTTCCCTCCAAAGGTCCACCACGGTTAGTATTAAACAAAGGTGACCTCAGCATTTCATAGTTACCATTGGAACCTGAAAAGCTGAGTCTGGAGTGCTGGGTATCGGTGTTAGGTGTGTGTTCATCCCAGAGTATCCAGCCTAATGTCATTGTTGTTGTGGTGACATGTTTCTTTCCTTTTGGGTGGGAAGCTGTATGAGGCTAGATGGAGGGGACAGAGGTCACATCTGCCTTCTGCTACTATGTGTTGGCATTTTTCTCATGGGAGACTGGCACAGTTCGTTGTCCTGGCTTGTGTTTTGTGTGGTTTTGTTTACATTCCTCTGAGTATCACAAGGGAAAGAAATGAATCCTGAGTCCCTAGGGTTACTTGTGTTTTCTACATGGATCGGGGAGGGGCCCCGTTCTTTGAGAATGAGAATGTTGCTTTCATGCTCAGATAACAGAGGACTTTGTTACTTGGGAGATAACCTCAAAGTCATTTTGGCAGTCAGGAGACTCGAGAGAAGCTTCTAGAAAATGGACACCATCCCACCAATGCGTGCCATTAGTCCCAGCACTCTGGAGGCAGAGGCAGGGGATCTCATGAGTTTGAGGCCATCCTGGTCTACAGAGTGAGTTCCAGGGCAACTAGAGTACACAGAGAAACCCTGTCTCAAAAAGAAACAAACAAACAAAGAAAAGAACTTTTCTGCTCAACCTAGGAGTCACAACACCACAAGGCTCACCAGTGTGTCCTGACACTTTCCTTAGGTCGGTGATTGTTTGTGCTACTGTCATTGTTTTCTGAAAAGTCTACAGGTGTGGTTCTTCAAATCACATCTCTGTCAGTGTGAGACACCTGCTTTCTAGTGACAACTTGAGTGGGACCAACATAGCTTATGTGTCTACCTCCACTTGCACTTTCCTGAAGGCCCGATTCTTTGACTTGATAGGAGCTGTAACTATTGTGTACCTTTCTCCGTCTCAAAGGCTGGATGTTAGGAAATAGAAAGAGCCATCTGCTTGTGCAGATGACAGGGACACTGCATTTCCATACCTCTCTTCTCAGAAGCCTTGTTTCAGTTCTCTTTGTTCATAAGTTTGGGGAAATACAGTGGCTTATTTAGCAATTTTATGATGGCCTCTAATTAGAGGCCTCTTTGTTTCACCTTTAAAAGGGAGAGTACAGAGCAGTGTCTGAGCAGGTACCGAGTGAGCCCAGTGTACCAAGGGCACCTGGGGAACTTTACATGTTATCTAAGGTAAGGCCAGCTCTATCTTTAAAGTTTCCCAAGTGATTCTCATATGTAGTCAAGACTAGGAATAAGTGAGCAAGCTACATGTTTGCGGGCCACCCCAGAGTTCCAGAAGCAGTGTAGAGGACTACCTGGAAACAAGTGGGTGGAGCAAACAGAAGGGTCTCTAGGTCCCAGTGTCTTCTGCTTGCCCTATTCCCACCTTTTTCCCTGAGGAATTCTGCGTCATTCTGTCTGGTGCAGTTTACTGGTGGAAACAGGGGTTTTCTTGGTTTGTTCATTTGCCTTTTTAGGGACAAGGAAGGGGCATGGTAGGGATTTAATGCATGGCCTCACACCTAGTTCCAGCAAATGCTGTAGCCCAGTTCCCTTTAAACCTTGCAAGTTACTCAGTCTGGCTGAATTTACACTCCTCCCTTCTCAGCCCCAAGCAAGAATCTTAGGTATGCACCATTAAGTCCTACAAAACAGATTTTCTTTTTTTTTTTTCAAAATAGATTTTCTTAAACACAGTTCTAGTCACAGGCCCTATCTGAGAACAGCGGCACAAACATCAAATCTAGTTTGCTAAGACTGTGACTGCAGACCCTTCCACAAGAACCTGTGCTCTATAGCCTTTAAAGAATATAGCAAAAGAAAGGGAAATCTAATTTATAGTAAGTGATAGTGACCCATGAGCTAACCCTTAAGACAACAGAACAGTTTCAAGTGGAACTGGACGCTGACCATCAGAGGAGCCAATTGATTTCAGTGGCTTTAGTTGGCTCATACAATATTTTTTGCTTCAGTGTACCCCAGGCTCCAACACCTCACAGTTTGTACTGGTTTGCTTATCCTGACCTAGCCCTGCAAGCATTGGTCCTTTATCTAAAAGACCTTAGAAATCATCTATCATCAGTGTGTGTCTGCAGGGTTCTTCCACGCAGATCATTAAAACAACCTATTCTTGGCTGGTATAAGATGGTGTAACTGTAGTCATGTCTTCTCAAGAATGTTTTAAGGTGTTGGTATTTAGCAGACATTGAAAGAACTGAGTTTTATTTCCCCTCAGTAAAAAAAGAAAAGACAGAAATGTGGCCTTTTATTTAAGAGTATAATTGTTTGGTGTTAGCACTTAATAGAACATTTGTAAAAGAAATGCATTGCTGTGAGCACTGTGCTGTGAGCACTGTTCCAGGGCTCTTTACAGAAAGCGAAGTTGCTACATTTGACTCTTGATGGGCTAGTCAGCTCTAATCTAATGAGAAGTTATCTTCTGCCTTACCTTTTGCTGTTTCAATTACTCATTACCTCTGGGGTCAGCCTCACTAATGGACTAATTTTCCTGAGATTATGAAGCGGCATGCTTTCATTTGCAGATTGCAGCCTCTCTGGCATCATTTTTCCAGTTTTTGTTTTTTCCTCTTTTTTTTTTTTTTGAACATGTTTGTTTTATGCTGTATCACAAAACGGATTTTTCTCATCTTACTTCTGAAAGTATTTGTCCCCCTACAATTAATGAATAAGATGTGCATCCAAGGATATTTATCCAATGGCACCAACCAAATTTTATATTTTTTTAAAAGCAGCCATGCCTTAAAAAATAGTTGGCAAGTCAGTTTTGATTTTTAAAAAGCTCATTTACCAAAGCAAACTAGTAAAATTAATAATAACAATAACATTCCTATAGCAATTCTATATAATAAAATTACTATTAAAATTATTGCCAGTTTTTGGCCATTATACTCTTTCTTATATAACTTAAAATTTGGACCAGAAAAGTATAGAAAGAGCATAATTCTAAAACATACAGCATAACTTTTTTTTCTTTTTGTAGCATTAATCTTATCACTGGTCATTTAGAGGAACCAATGCCAAACCCTATAGATGAAATGACAGAAGAACAAAAAGAATATGAAGCCATGAAACTTGTCAACATGCTTGATAAACTTTCCAGGTATTGTATTCCCATCCATTTTTTGCTTGGTTTCTAAGAATGTTCTATTTCTTTGTCTCTCTCTCACTGAGAGTTACCATAGAACAACAACTCTGGAATCCATGTCTATTGGAACAGGGAGGCCCAGGCAGCAGCAGCTAGGTGCCACCCATGGCGTTTCTACACGTGCCACTTCTGGGTGTGCGTCACTGAAACATGTCAACACTCAGTGCTGAGCAGAAACTAGAGGTGGCTGTAATATTAACTGACTAACCTCCCTGTCGTCAAAAGAATGCTTTGAGTTAGGGTCAGTAACTTTGCTGCTTCTTGTATTTTTGTTTCAGTCTGTTTTGGTTTTTGTTTGAGACCATGGCGCTTTTTCTCCTTTCCTTTTTGATGTGCAAGTTTGCAGTATTGCTTTTTGAGTTGCTGCTGAAACCAAGAATTCTAAAATGCCATATACTCTTCAGGAAGAAGGGAAAAGAAATAGTTTAAATAAAAGACTTTTTTTAAGCAGGCACTTTTACTAATTAGGGGTTCCAAAAACAACCAGCCCCCCCCCTTTTGCTTCACACCTCCTTCCTTTCCAAAATAACCAGTTTTGTAAATAATTAAATCAAGACATACTAATCAACAACTAGCTCTTTGGGGGCATTATTAGAAGATGATTCCTGCAAACTCAGATAGGCTGCCTTATTTCCAGTCCTAGGTCATCTTGAGTGAGTGTTTCTTTGTGTTGGTGACAACCACCATGTAAAGGTAAATCTCTTCTGCTCATCTCATTTCACATAACCATGAAGCTGCTATTCATCCATCAAGAGAAATAACAGTTGGAATAGAACAGCTAGAGACTAGCTGTGGGAAGGGAAAGGGCTAACAGGAAAGCATAGGTTCCATTTGTAGCCAGAGGCTTAGCTGAGCTGAGAAATGAATGACTGTGGGTTGGCAGAATTATAGGAGATAAGGCTTTAGCTTTCTGAATGACAGTGATCATGTGTAAAATATCCTTAAAAGTAAGTAGCTTCATTATCTACAAAGTATTGTAGAACTTGATGACTGCTGGATCCTCCTAAATTTTTGTCCTTTCCCAGCATTTGTCCTGTTTGCAAATTACATTCTCCTTAATATTTTATATAACAAGTTTTTTCCAAGAAGGAAATTAATAATAGTCATAGAGACTGTTACTAGAGCCGACCTGTATTAAGAAGAATAACAAGCTCTATGTGAATATATAAAAAAATAAACTCTACTAGCTAGGAAAAGAGTTCAGTGCTAAAGTCCAGCCCTTAGGTTCAGTCCTCAGCACCCTCCCCTCCAGAAAAAGAATCTATGTAAAAATAAGTTGTATGTGCATGACAGCGTCTAGATGGGTGAAACATGATGGTGTAAGTAAATTAGAATGAAATCAGTAGATCCATCTGGTGGAAGCTAGAAAGGAAATTGCTAGCAAGGACCTGGGTAGAACATGTTAGTGTTTAGCACAGTAGATCACTAAGGTTGTATAAATTTCCTGTTATGACCATAGGAGTTGCTGGCAGTTAGCACAGATGCTATATAGCTGGTCCACATAACCTGCATGAGGAAATGCCCAAGCATAAACAAAAAATTAGGAATAAACTGCCCAAGATACTACAGTGTAATCTGAATTCTTGGCTTATTCATAGATGCATCACCAGTTTCATCAAGTACCCTATTAATTCACATAAAACAATTCTCTTTTTAATCTTGGGGGAATCTACATATTTTAGACATATTTTAGAAGCTACCTACCAATAAACATTAATTCTGAAATGCCCAACTTCCCCTTAAGCATGTCTAAAAGAAAACAAACATTCACCGAGAAGCACCCAGCAGGTGCCTGGCTCCAGCTGAAGGCGGTCCTGATGCTCGCATGTCTAAAACAGAGCCAGTATGTATGTCTGTGTTGGTTTTGATGGAAAGCAAAAGAAATTTGAGCATAGTCTTAAGCTGTGGTGACTTTGCATGGGGTGTGGTGGGTTTCACATTGTCTGCTGTGTGTGGGCTTCCTAACATTCACTCTCACTAACAACAGGGACAGCTGAGTGAAGCCAGCAGTAGGCATTCCAGAGCAACAGTGCACAGAATGGAACCATTCCTTCATGTGTCTTTCATGTTTGTTTTGCTAAATTATTCATTAGTCTAAAGCTTCATCTCTCTTTTCACCTTTTCTTATTTTTGATAAAATAAGAAAAAATAAGATGCCATACAGCCAAGTCGACTTAGGTTCAGTACCGTACAAGGAACATTTACTCAGCAGCACCCGTGGGCAGGGCACTGAGCTAGGAGGGCAAGGGAGATTTGGAGATGAATAAGATTTTTTTTTTTTTTTTTTTTTGCTTTTGGAAAACTCATACTCTACCAGGAGAAATGACTGTATAATTAATTTCAGAATGCAAAGTAGAAATGGTGACAAACAAGTTATGTGTTGAGCTGTATGCCCCAAGGAAAAGGAACAGTTCGTTCTGTCTAAATGGTTCAGGGAGTCTTTCCCGGGGAAAGGAAGTGACGTGTGGGCTGCTCTTGAAGTTTAAGAAGTATTCTCGAGAGAAGTGGAAGTGGAGAATTCATTATAGGGAGAGAGACTTAGTCCTTTCAAGTCTTTGGACTTTACTTACTACATCATTCTTCCAAAGAGCTCAAGTGGCATGTTAACCTCACTGACCAGTGGGAAATGCAAGGACCACAGAAATGCCCAAAACATTTCCAAGCAGATAGCTGCTGATAATCCATTTTCTTTTGGCAGTTTACAAACACTCACCCATGCAAGCTCTCTCCAGCTCCAAGATAAAGGGAGACGAGGAGCTCCATTTTGCAGAAGGCCAGGCCTTTGCTCTGCCCACTGTGTTACTATGTCTAAGTTACAGTGTTTGCCAGAACACTTCTTAGTCATCCTATCAGCAGCTTTTCCTGCACCTCAAAAAGAAAGGCATGTGAGCAGAGGATAGGATTGGAGGTGACGTGGCCAAGGCATGGACACTAGACACTTCCTTTTTTCATCCATAGGAGAGCAGATGTGAAGGACCTGCACCAGGATGGTGGTTAGCAACAGTGGCCCGTGCCAAAGCACTTACCAAAGTGATGACTAAGGTTGGTCATGCCAAGTACTATTCCTGAGCCTGGTGTAGGGTATAGATGTTAATGCCGAAAGTGTAAAACCACTCCTGTGAAACTTGAGGTCACATTTCCATCTCACCTTCATGCTAGACACAGCCCTAGGAATTCATGTCCTCAGCATCTTTACCCCAGCGAAGATTTGAAAGGTGGTGAGGAGACTGGTGCTTAGAAGCTTCCCACTGAGTATGGACCGAGTAGCATCCTCAGTGACATTAGGTCATGTCTGTGTTACCTGTCTCTAGTTCTTTGTGGGATGGCAGTGCCTCTGGAGGCTTTCAAAGCTAGAAAATCATCTCAACCCTGTAAATCCTTTCCTGTATAGTTAGTTCAGTGCCTTTTGCCCTATGGTTTCCCAGTGTGCAAGAATGGAAAATGGAAGTAGCTGACCCCTCAGATTTGAAGTCTGGGTTTTGTTTTTGTTTTTGTTTTGTTTTGTTTTGTTTTTTTCTCTGTATAAAATAACCTGCAGGATTCAAGTCTTCAAAGTGCAGTTGTCAGTTCCATTTCTTAGCCAAACATTAGAAATGTGGGCCATGACTGGCTAAGTTAAATAAGTGATAAGGACTTCTTTGATCTAGAATAAGTATAATATTTAGCAGTCAAGCCTGAAGTGTAAGATTACAGAAAACATCATGTGACATTTATAACTTGCCTGCCTCTCCACCTCCTCTCGCCTTAGAATTTGAAAGCAAAAACTAAGCCCCTGCACTCAAGCAGGAGACTAGAATGGTTGTGTGGGTAGGGAGCCCAGGATCCCTGGCCCAGCTGCCTGTGCCTAGCAGCAACACACTCGCACACTGATGATGCCAAGGGCAAGGACATTGTTAATTACAATTTTGGTTCTACTCCTCTAATCCCCTTTATTTCCTTAATTGACACCAGATGGATTGGTCTTATACTCCCTTCTCACTCTAGCACTGTTTATCAAGGCACTTTAAAACACAACAAAAATTGTGTTTTAAATTGCAGATAGAAAGAAAGAAAGAAAGAAAGAAAGAAAGAAAGAAAGAAAGAAAGATAGATAGATAGATAGATAATGCCTATTCTGCCACCACTTCCTTCTCTCATCCATTTTCTGGCCACTAACCATGCTTCCCATCTCACCCCATTTTTGCCAGCCATATTGATATATGGGACATGCCTTTCGTAATATTGGCATCAAATATAAGGTTATGGTGATTTACAGCTGAAAAGTAACAGATACATAACTTTTTCCACATAACTAAATTCTATTGCTCATCTTACAAAAATACCAAAATCTGTAATTGCACATGCCTTTGTGAGGAGTTAGTCTAGGATGTTCTTTTCGGGTACATTTCAGAAACACGACCAACCCTTTCAAAGCATTGTAAGACCTGATGTAGGCACCACAGTTTAAAGGTCTTAATGATCTAGGTCAGGAGACACTTTGGATATGGGAACCACTAATTCATGACTACTGCATACATGAAGTGTGATTAATCCAAATTAGGATGTCCTTTAAAGACAAAAAGAGAGCGGAAAGTTTCGCATTAATTATTTAGTAGATTGTGTGTTTAAAATGACCAGGTTTTGTATGGGATTAAATACAATATACCTTTGAAATCAACTTTACCCCACTGTACTTTTCTTTCTGGGTAGTGGGACTTGAATGTCAGCATGCAGCTTCCAGGGTGGTGGCTCCTGTTGTGACATGCAGCACTGTCCTCCGTCACTAAGGTTCCATGAGAAGTCAGTTAAGGGAACTTGGTACTTTGTACACTGACACCATCTTATGAAAGAACGAGGGGATTACTTGGAGAAGCTTGGTCTATGCATCTTTATGTCATAGAGGACTATCTCAGTGGCTAGTCGCCTGAATGGGGTGTCATTTGCCCTTTGTATTCCTTATTGTAAGTCACTGGATGCTTGGTTAAAGCCAAGCTGAAAAGGCTTTTGACAATTAGCAAAATGTGAAATGAAAATAACATCCCTCCTAGTTGCCTGCCCTTTACTGTTCAGATATCCTGATTGGAGGAGCGTATTAGAATTTTCATTTGTGCTGCTTCCTTCAACAGAGTTCACTGGCATGTAAACCTCACTGGATTTTGTTAATTTAGACAACAGAGTAGAAAAGCTTTCTAGTAATGTTACCAAGAACTGATAAAGAATGTCATTATTTAAGGCTAAACTAAATTACACTCTTTCAGCTCTGTCCTGGCCTCCCCTCTAATATGCTCTTAGCTGTGCTAAATTACACTCTTTCACCCCTGTCCTAATCTCCCCTCTAGTGTGCTCTTAGCTGTGCTAACTAACACAAGGCCACAGCTGATTTTTTGAAGCTTTGCATGCTATCTTCTAACAGAAACTAGAATAATACAAAACTAACTTAATGTTCCAAAATGTAAAGAGTGCTTCTATATGTGCTCCCTGGTGATCTTCTAAGACAGTCCTGTGAAAGGACTGAGCTGTCAGAGGTTAAGTAATTGACTCAAGAGCAGTTTCAAAACTCCCAAATATTATGCTTTTGAAAAATGACCAACAACTTTGAGAAGTTTGTCAGTCTGGTTATTTTTAAATGAGACATAGTTTTAAATAAATTCAAAGCACTAAAGACCAACAGTGAGTGTGTGTACTTAGACAGGCTATAGATTATAGTGGAGATGTGTCACACACCCCAATTTTCTACTCCATATCAGACACTACGTCATTAGTTAAAGAACTAGCTTTATTAGGGAAACAAAGTTCTAAGATGCTCTGTTAAATGGGTTTTTGACATTATTTTTAAAAGAGAATGAGTAAGGTATCCTAACAGATCCTTGCATGCCATCACATCACTAAATCTTAACTCTAAAATGGCTTTCCTATTGAAATTTTTGGGTAATTTGCAATCCCATTACAAAATGGAAGGGTGTGGTGGTATAAATGGTATGCCATGTCCATTTATCTTGGGGTTGACATATTTCAGTTTCCCATCAGTGCTCCAACTTCGAATGTAATGGAAAGGGCTGAGGGAAAGGCCTCAGGATTATTGACTAAGATGCAGGTTTGAAGACCTTATGTTTGCTGTGGAAAAGCCACCATTCCCATTATTCCTCATCTATTAACGTCCTGGTAAAAGATCACTATAACCAGTTGCACTAGGAAGTCATTTAGAGAGAGATGAAGAAGCAGTGTCCACACCCAAAGGCCACTCCACTCACAACATCCAACACAGTGTAACTTTTTAGCTAAAAAGGGCTGTCACCGAGAGTGAGAAGCCCTGAACACTTGAGAGGCCTGTGACTACTTGAGTCATGCTTAGTCCAGCAGGCACTGCAGCTCTATACCGTCTGGGGTGTCAGGGGCTCCATCCCCATAGGCATCTTATGTTAATTAAAATACTTCATTTATATACTAATGCCTTGTCACATCTTTCAAAGGTGAAAGGAATTAAATATGAAATGGCTAATTTAACATGTCAGGGCTCTTTCTCCAGGCCAACCTCACATTAAGAACAGGAATCCCTGTGCCAAAGTAATGGTTCCCAATTATCCTGTCTCGGGTTTTGTTATACATTGAACAGAAGTCAGCAAAACAAGAATGTAACAGAAGCTGGCTAAATAGCAGCACCCTCATTAAAACAGAGAATTAATCAGGGGTGATTAAAGGAAGCAATGCTTCATAGGTTTCCCCCTTTTTCTTCTTTTCTAATCATAGAACAAAATATGTGACACAAAAGGATCGGAACTATTATGCAGTACTCAATTAGAGGGAGGTGAATAGGTCTCTAACATGCTGTTTTATCAAAAGAGCAGACTGGTGTTTGCATGATTGTTGTTTCATTACAGACCCTGTCATTAATTCCATGTGTCAATACTGCCCTGTAGTACACAGAGCAGACAAGAAAGAAGAGCCCTTGAAAACAAGGGAATGATTTTTGAGTCGTTATCAAGCTAAGTGGCAAGCGGGAAGCTGAAACTCGTATAGGTAAATTCGAAGGGACTCTTGGGAGATTTGCTAGTGGGAAAAACGATGTATTTTTACCAACTGCTTGATTATGTCCTGCTTTCAACAAGTGCACTTGAATCGAATGCTTTGTTTATATTGCACAAAACATGTGCTGTGGGTAAGAGTATTCTCTTGCTTCCAGGTCAAGTAAGGTGTTACACGCACATCTGACCTATTCTGTAACATGAATGCAGTGTGCAATTGGGCATGTTACTGTCTGAGCCCCAATATTACACTGTCACTACTGGGGGTGTCACATAGGAATTTAAAGCCCTAAAACACTGTGACCATTTCTACAGTTCTGAGGAGCTATCGCAAAGTGCCATCCCAACAGGAAGATGTTAAAACAGAAAAAATGTAAATGTTTGAATCCCATATAAGTCCCCACACCTTTTTGGTTCCCATTGCAGTCCCAAGGGCAAAATAGGGTTTCTTTTCTTGGACGTGCTTTATCTGTGTCCTCTTGCCTGGCCACACCCTTATAGACTATGGTTCCTTATCGTCTAGTAAGATCAAATTTCTAAATGATGTTTCGTTCCAGTTGAACATTCTTGGAGGCTTATCTCTTCCCTGGCCAGATGCCTGATCAGATGAGAAGCCCGCCATGATACTGTCACAGTGCCTAGAATGGGCTCTTTATCCAGTAGACATCACTGTACTTTTTGGTGATAACGGGGGCAGTCTTAACTGTGTTAAGGCCTGTGTATAGCATTGAAGGTAAGTATGAAGCAGTTGTTGCTATGTGAATATCTAAATACTGATACACATTTCAACCATGATGTTTATTGGACACTTGGCCATCATTTTTTAGAAAGGACCTTTGTAAATTTAGGACCAGTAGTAACTCTTCATAATATGACACAGTGAAGGCTATGATGCAGTCTGGATCCTTGTGAGGTACTTGACATTGCAATCTGCTGGCAGATTGCAGAGAGAGTTTGTGGTTGTGGTATTTATCATTGACAAGCAGATGCTATGTCTGACCATTAGGTTTAGAATACCTTGATTAGGAAGAAAGGCCTAGGATAGTGATTTTGAGTGTCTTAAAACTGCAGGAGCTTTCTATGTGATTGAAATTATTTAGTAGCTTGATACTTAATTCTTAAAATCAGTATAGAATAGTGGGGATCATCTTGTCCAACTCTTCATTTTATAGCTCACAGAGGCAAATGGTTTGCTCAAGGATTTGCAACAGATTAGCAGAAGATATGAGGCTAGAATCTAGAACTCCTAATTTCTCAGGCATAAGACATGGAATCTGTACCAGATGGGGGTTGACAGCAAGAAAGCCTGACTTGTGCTGGGCTGAGAACATCATCTAATGATGTTGACCCATCGAGGAAACTGTCACAGCTAGCAAAAGAATGCTCCTTGACCCATGAACTATAGCCTTTCAGGAAACATTTACCAAGCACCTACTGTGTGCTCCTAGACTAGATATGTGAAAATCATAGCCAAGGAAGACATGGACACTGCCTTCCAGTTGAGCAGTCTAGTAGAGAGCAATTAAGTCCTTGGACAGCATTTGGCAGGCAGGGCTTCCTGTGGGTTAGTAGTCCTTCCTGATCCTGTGAGGGGATTTCCTGATCCTATGAGAGGATTCCCTGTGCATTAATAGTCCTTCCTGATCCTGTGAGAGGATTTCCTGTGGATTAGTAGTCTTTCCTGATCCCGTGAGAGGATTTCCTGTGGATTAGTAGTCCTTCCTGACCCTGTGTGGGGATTTCCTGATATTGTGAGAGGATTTCCTGTGGATTAGTAGTCCTTCCTGATCCTGTGAGGGGATTTCCTGATCCTGTGAAAGGATTTCCTGTGGATTAGTAGTCCTTCCTGATCCTGTGAGGGGATTTCCTGATCCTGTGAAAGGATTTCCTGTGGATTAGTAGTCCTTCCTGATCCTGTGAGAATCATGTTCTTCTGTGGATTAGTAGTCCTTTCTTGATTCTATAGCAGGGTTTCCTGAGGACTGGCAATCCTTTCCTGAACCTACAAATCTTGATGAAAGCAAATCTGCTCACAAATTTAGCCTGTGTCCTGTTTGTGGCTTAGTTGTGAGGAGCCTATATGGTATGTGACTTATGTAACAAGGCCAGCTCATGGGTGCTTAACTGAAGAAACTGCTTTCTAAGGCCCTGTGCCAGAACACAGGAGGACTATGACCTGATTAACTAAAGCACAGAACAGTTTCTTTTAATATGTCAGAACAGTATTGTTTGCAGCTTTCAAACTGTGTAGTAATGGTTTTTGTTAATAAATTCTCTTAAATAGTGAGGTGGCTCTTGAAATAGGAGACAAAAATCCCTCCATACGCAGTCCAGTTTCAACTTTGGAGCCCGGGTTTCCAGCCCCACTTTCATGCCTCATAGAACTTTTGAGCTTTCGTTTTCTTTTTCTCAGCTTAGCCAACATGCTTGCCGGCCTTGCACATAACTAACTCTCACTTGTGTGCCTTTGCTTGACTAACCCTGCTTCTGGGATGCCTTTCTTCCTATAATGCCATGTCTTCACTGCCATTAGTGTAGCCTCGAGTCTGCCTCCTGCAAGGGACCTGCAGGGATGTGACCCTCCCACACGTGCACTGCCATGTGACGGTGGAAGAACACTGCTGTAGTGTTCATGAAAAGGTTCCTATTCTCCGTCCTTTTCTTGTTGACCTGGACACAAACAGATGTAAATGAAACCGACATTTACCTCAGTTACCAACACCTTTAAACTGAGGTCATTAGGTTCTTAAGGTAGCCACAGCATCCATTAGGGTTAGCAGTGAGTCTCTAGAGCAAGTTCTTGTTTGGTGCTTGCAGGTTGATGTACTAGCTTTAGGACAGAAGAGCAGCAAAGTTGGACTTGAGAGTACAAGAAGCAATCCAGGGTCCATGGGTAAAGCAGTCACAGGCTAGTAAATTATCCATTCCTGCTCTCAGACAGGACAGGAAATCTCCTTGAACACATTTCACAGACAGCAGGGGTCAACTGGTGAGCTGTACGGCTCAGGGAAAGCAGGGTTCTGGCTCAGGGAAAGCAGGGTTCTGGCTGTCAATCATCCTAAGTTTGTTGATCTGCTGTCCTGTAACCTTTTTGATATTGTTTAATGTGTGTGTGTGTGTGTGTGTGTGTGTGTGTGTGTGTGTGTGTGTGTGTGTGTGCATGAGAGAGAGAGAGAGGAGAGAGAGGAGAGAAGAGAGAGCGAGAGATCTTCCAAAGTGAGAGGACAGAGACCATGTCTTCTGCTTCTGCATATTCTCCTCCAATGCTCCCCCAGTTATACTATTTTATCAGGAAGGGGAAGCCTTCTGTAAACACAAGGAACAAGAGTACAGCTTGTGGGTTCCAGTTATATCCCATCCATTACACTGCACATTTTCTATGTGTAGTCTGTGGTCTGTGCATTCATGATCGCTTAGTGAGGTGCATGTCCCTGGTCTAGTTCTACAGAGAATGAAATCAAAGTTTAGAATTTTCGAGGTCTTGCAGTTAATGAGCTCTAGATCTAGAATTAAAACCCAGGTCTGGATTTAGAACCTATATGTGCTTTTCACTCCCCTACAGTAAACACTCGAGTCCTCTCCAGTTCACAGAACTCTTTGATCTATACTGTTACTGCTACCACTGCTGTTCTGGGACTTCCATGTCATCACTGGGAAGTAGGCAGAGCTGTTATTACCATGCCTCCATTTTACAGATGGGGAAACTAAGATTTCACTGCTGGGAAGTGGAAGAGACCAGACCTTAGACTTGCTAACTTACAGTCTGTTTGCTCTTCCCACACATCACGTTGCTGTCTTAATTTATTTGCATGAATGCATGACTGTGGCCAAGTTGCACTGACTCCGTTCCTACAGAAATATCAGTACAAAGAAACATTGCATGGAGCCATGTGGAAAAGAAAATAATTCATACCTTCTGAGGGGCTTCCATTTTAATGGAGGGTGATGCAGAGCACCCCCTAAATGCTTGAAAATAGTTAACAAGTGAGAATGAAAAAGTGGGTGCCCTTTGTTCTATAAATTAACTATTGTAAACTGACCATGAAACTTTAAGATTCTCAATTATTCCTAGTTGTAGAGTTTGACTAGAGGGTAGGAATAAAGATGGAAGACTTAATTTGGAAATATTCTTCCTGGGTTTATATAGAAAGTAGCTGAGTAGTTGGCATACGGGCAGCTAGTCCCAGGATTGACCTGTTATTTTGGAAATGTAATTGTGTTAGTACTGTCAGTGATGGTGTGTCTATCAGGTGTTTCATCACTGTCTTTGGTAGGGCCCCTGCCAGTTCTACTTCTTCTCCTTAGTGTTCAGTCCTTACCATACCTCACTGCCTTCAGTTACCAACACCTTTAAACTGAGGTCATTAGGTTCTTAAGGTTTTGTGTTTGTTTGGTTGGCTTGGGTTTGGGTTTGGGTTTTTTACCAGGCATCTTTCCTGTGTTCTGGCTCCTGTAGGTAGTGCCATAGCCTTAGCCTTAATACCTGCCCTGGAGCCATAGGGGCACTGTACCACTCACCTTCACCAGCCCTCTCTCACACCTACATGAGGTGTGATGCCTTCCTGCCCCAGCCTCAGCCCTAATCCATCTCTTTCTCTCATTACACAGCATTACAATGACCTCCTAATACCTAACCTGCCTGTCACCAATTGCACTATATCAGCCACAGCACTCCCAGAGTGTGATCCCATAGACACTACAGGACGAATGCTAAGCTCCTTCCTCTGACCTTGTTAGCCTTCCCTCTTGCCCCTCACTTCTTCCTAGACCCTCTCTTCCCTAAACACTGGTTCCTTGTCTAGCCTTACAAGAACACAAAGCAGCAAAAGCAAATTAACACAGTCACACAAGACAACGGAGCCTTCCACAGTCTCCTTTGCCCAGCATAGGGTGTCTGGTTTTGTCTGTGATGCCTTCTCTGCCTCTCCCAGGTAGTGTGGCCATGCTTCTTCTCAGGAGCCACAGTGTCGAATCCACAGTTCTCTCAGGACATTTACCCCACCTGTGGCCCAAGTCATCTTGGGTTTGTTTGTTTGTTTGTTTGTTTGTTTTTGTCCAGTCATCAAGAGCAGCAGCTACCACTTGTCTTACTCATCTGCCCAGCAAGTGGCAGTTCCTGTCACATGGTTGTTGAACAGTGAATTCAACTGCTTTTCCATGCAGTTAGAAC
Source organism: Cricetulus griseus (assembly GCF_003668045.3). Lineage (NCBI taxonomy): Eukaryota > Metazoa > Chordata > Mammalia > Rodentia > Cricetidae > Cricetulus > Cricetulus griseus. Next base: position 150,426,339 of record NW_023276806.1, on the reverse strand, counting down.
AGCCAACTGAGATGGACTCACTGTAAAGAGCACTGGACTAGGGTTCAGGAGACCTGTCCCATGCCCAACTCTGCCACTCAGTGGCCCCCTTTTAAAGGGGGTCAGACTAAATGATCTGTGAGACCTCTTCCAACTTTAAGCTTCATGATTTTGATCCTGTTCCCTGCATATAACATGCAGGAACCTTGGTTTAGCTAGCAGTCAGCCATCCATACTTTCCGGACCCTGGTCTCAGCAGTCATCCTCTGGCACTGGCCAGAACCACTTGCTGAGACTCCTGTTTCTTTAACCCAGTCACTGAGCTGAACCTACTTCCCCAGGGTTCACTGTGCTGCCACAGCTATATCGATGCCCTTTCCCAGGAGAGAACCCTTCTTTGTGTTGCCTGAAGGGACAGTAACAAGGAGAGAGGCCAAGTGTTATTGTTTCCCTCACACCACAGCCCACCAACACGACAGCTGCTGCACCATGTTCTCAGGCAGTGGTGACCATTTCCATGAGAAACAGGTTTGAAGGGGCTCCTGGGCCTTTGACGCCCGCTCTCTTAAGTGCACTACTAGCTTTTGGGAGTGGAAGGAATGGAGTTACCAGCTCAATAGGTACATTCGTCACAATCTCCGTGTAATATAAACAAGGGTTATGAAAAAGATTAAATAAATCTTCCTGGTGCTTTTTGATTGGCTTAATCAATAATTAACCATCTTAGATGAGGCTGTAACTTGTGGAGTGGATACAATTGGATTAGGTGAAGACAGTTGGGGAGCTTTGAAGAGATTAAAAATGGCTGTCAATCCTGTAATTAAACTGCCACAAACAAAAGCAGTGGTGTTTTAACCAAAAAGAAGGAAAGAGAGCGAAAAGGAAAGAAAACCTGGGGAAATCCAACTGATTTGAAATGAATCAACAAGTATTCATGAGTCAGAGACCATGGGAACAAAACCAAATTTGACAGATTGATTCTGTTAAATGAAACGTGTGTTTAATTCTAAGTTGGGCAGGTGAAACTCTGGCAGCTTCAACTTCTCTAAAACAAATGAATCCACAAGAGGGGAAAAAGTTAATTATTCAAAACAGAAGAGACCTGCTCCTTGTCCTGAGCCCATTTGGACCTTGACTTTTCATAGTTTAATTGGCTTAGTAGGTTTGGCTTGTGTGAATGAAGTCTTTCATCTCCCTCTTTTTCTTCCCATGCCCCTTTCATCTTTCTATCACACACAGAGAGCGAGAGAGAAAATACTTTGGATTTTAAAGACTTCTCTTTTAAAAGGATGTGGATCTGGGTGGGGGAGGGGCGTGTGTGTGATGCTGGTGAATACTTTTTTTTTTTCTTTCTTTTATCTCTTTTTCCAGAGAGGAGTTGCTTAAACCAATGGGACTAAAACCTGACGGGACAATAACGCCTTTGGAGGAAGCACTCAGCCAGTATTCTGTCATCGAAGAGACCAGCTCCGACACAGACTGAAAAGCATCGTCACCTGCTCCACTCTCAATATGGCTTTTATCAGCATCTTTTCTCTGTAGCTCCAGGGGAATCCTTTTCTCTAAAACATTTATGCCCTTGCTTTGGCTAGAAACACATTAGCTGGTTTACTCGTTGAGAACCCAGCGTATTTAAGAGGTGGTCCTGTGTTCTCTGCAACACTGAGACATCACACAGAGCGGGAGTTAGGCAGAGTTTCGGGCTAGGAGCAGAGACAGTCATTCCATTTCATGAGGATGCAGTGCGGCCTTCACTCAGAAGCAGCCCTGGTCCAGGCTTGTAGTCTTGTTGCCAGGATTCCTAGCCGAAGATTCAGCCATGTCTTTTCACCCACTCATGTAAACCACCCCTTCCAAGTCTCTCCAGCAACCCCAAGGCACATGAGAGCCCAAGGAGCTGGCAAACAAGGGCTGAGGCAAGTGACTCCTTAGATCAGCACTGACTAAATGGAAGCCAGGCAGCTGCTCTGTAAACCCAGCCCCACCCTTCATTTCAGTTTTCTGTAAATGTGGAAACACACACACAGAGAAACCTGTTACACTCAGAAAATTTGTATGTCACTTAGCTAAAACTTCAGAATACATCTCTCCTATGAGGAGTTAGAAATGATGGTTTTGTTCCAGGCAGCTACATGTGCCTATTTATTCCTCAAGTTCCTGAACACTACAAGTACCGTAGGGCTGGACCACCATCTGTACCACTGCATCCAGAGCGTGCATTCTGAGGTCTCACTCAGGGTGCCAAGTACATACTCATCCTCCAGGCAACAGAGAGGATGGGGCTCCCCGAGTAGTGGGAGTTCTTTTGTGGCCTGTGCTGGGGGTAGGGAGCCAACAGCACCCATATGTACATAAAGGTCATTCGTATGTCACATGTTTTAAACAAGGGTCTCTGTGTGTATTTGTGTGTGTGTTCTTTCTACCATATGTGATCAGTTTAATGGTAACTTTATTTATTAAAAAAAGAAACACAAATAGTTACTATTAAACTGATTAAGGCTGTTTATTTTTACTCTTAGAATGGTCATATGAAGTAGACATGCAATCATGTAGACAGCAGGCCAAGTTGATCCGTGGCTAAAGCTGAAAAGGGGTTGGTTTCTTTTCATATATGTATGTATATGTACATATAAGTACACATACATACATACATGCACACACATAGATTATGTGCTTAACCACTGCCTTTTAAAACTTTAAATTAAATAAAACATTGGGGATGATTCAATTTAGCCATCTGTGTGTGTTTCTTTATGGATACATGGGCTAACAATACCATTGCAGTTTGTGTTTTAAAGTGTTTTTCCATCTGTTGCCTCACTTGTCATCATGTAACCTCTTTAAAAGACAGTGTGCATAGTACTAGTGAGAATGGCATTTATCCTAAATTATTTCTAACAAAACCACACATCAAGAATTGAATCATAAAAGGCCTTTGAGCTGCCAGAGAGATGTCAGTCAGTTTCTTAAAATTTACTGAACAAATTGCATCACTAAGATTTACGTTCATTTCTAACGTTTGATTGCTTGGACTTGAAGCCCTCACCCCACACACAAAAGCAGAAAAGGAGTTTACTGGAGTTAAAGTCGGCACGCTGAAAGTGAAAGAAGCCAGCTGGGCCTGGAAAGGCCTGCAGCACCCATTCATTGGTGCTCAAATAGGGTCAGAGTGCCTGCCAAGATGAGAGAGGAAAAACACTGCCCATGGAGAGCAAACCTGGAACTCTGCTTACCTAAGAGTACCCAAGTTGACTCAGAAAACAATGTATGTGATGCTATGGCCATATTTTCCTAATTGTGGCCCTGAGTTGCTGTAAAAGAATAAATCAAATTCAGAATGCTTTGTAAGCAACTAGGAAGAGTACATGCATTACAGGATTTTTGTGCACAATTGTTGGGAAGAGTTTGTGGTCCATGTTTTAGCCAATGGCATATAACCTTTATTTGGCAATTCATGATTTTAGCTTAGGTGGAAAAATCCAGAGAAAAGGGAATTTAATTAACTATTTTGTTATTTCATTATACAAATGCATTTTGAAAGTATTTTTATAATCTCTGGTCAGATATCTTTCCCATGAGTATCAGCCTAATAACTCAGGCCATGCCTGGTGAGATGCTCCTCGCTGGCTCTGCCCAAATTGCTGCATAGTGCTGCAGAGGTGCTCCTAGGCTCTCAGTGAGTTCTTTCACTTTGCAAATCTCTCTACTGGGCACTTCTTTTTCTTAAGGGTTAATTCTTAGAAAGAAAATGGAGTAGTTTCACCTTGCACACAGAAAGAGCACTGAGCATCAAGTTCCATGTCTTCTCTGTAATTTCACCCCAGAGTCCAGCTGCAGGCCGGCTTGATTTAAGCACCTTCCCTACTGCATGTCTGACCACACAGCCAGAGGCTTTGAGATGGAAGCAGCCCCGGCTGCTGAAAGTGGTACTTCTCAGGTCATTTTAAGCAATAACCTCTAGAAGAAGCAGTCTTGGGCTTTCCCATCAGGGAGGTGCTGGCATGGGAGTGAGAAGCCTGGTCAGTTAGCAGAGATACACGAGGTCCTGGGCACCCTTAGGTCAGAGACAGTGGTGTGGGCCATTCCCTCTCCAGTGAGAATGATGGGACAGTGACCACTACAGTCTCCAGCCCTCTGCCTACACTGAACTTCGAAAGTGAAAGATGGGTGAGGAAGTGTGCCCTAAAGCAAGGCATTCGAGCTGCTTGAAGGGACAGTTCCCAGATGGCTGTGACCCTTTCAGGTACCCAGATGCCACCCTTCCTTCATATATGACAGGCTGAAGCTTTGCAAGTGACTAAATGGCACTTCAGCAAGCACACACGTCTTGCTGCCTCCCAGGACTAGGTGTCCACCTGCACCCCTTTGTCTATCAAAGACATACATGTTCTTTATAAAATGTACAGGAAACCATAAGACTAATCATTGACCCAGAGTCCGCCCTCCCTGATCTTCAGTCTTAATGTTGAGTGTCTCCCCTTCCTGTGTTTTTTCTATGCATATATAATTTATTTTACTACAAGATTGGGATCATGCTGTGTTTATAGATTTGTACCCTGCTTTCTTTAACATATTGTGAGCATTTTCCCATACCAATAAATATTCTTCAAATGTTAATGGCTATGACATTCCATTACATGAAGGGTAGCAAACCCTGCTGATCACCACAGCAAATATTATGATCTTTAGGACCTACCCATTTAAAAAAATGTTGCATTTTGTCTTTCGGGAAGGCAGCCTGGGCCTCTACACAGTAAAGCCACAGCACCTGGAGTAGCTGGGAGTTGCAGGCTCACCCAGCTGTGTAGCTCTGTCCAGAAGCTATGGTAGCATGTCATGGCAGCAGAATTAAGTACCCAGAAAGTCTTGCCAAGTGAGTAGCAAGGGTGCCCTAGGACTTGGAAATCAAAAGGTGCTAGCCTTGGTTGGTGGGGAGCCTGGTGCCAGCTTTCTTGGAGGTATCCACTGTGGTTGCAAGGTGGAGAATGCTCAAGGGTGGAGAGTGACTTGCTCTTTGGGAAAACCAACGTGACACCTGTTGGAGTGTGACAGGCACAATGTGGAGGATGAAGAAAGGAATTGTGTTCTAAGAAGTCATGAAGGTGAGGTCAGTGACAGCTGAGATGAGACTTGAGCAAAGGAGGAGCTCCTCGAAGGACTGAAAGATGGGCTGACATGCTGACCGGTGCTGTTTCCACGGCGACTTGGACAGATAGTTTGTAATTGACATTCCAACTTCAGCATGAACTTGGGTTGGCATGTACAGGAATAAGCCTTTAATACATGGTCCTTTAGGGGACTTCCCAGAAAAGAAAATATCCCCCAAGCATTCCTACACTGCATAAAGAGTGCCATGGGTATGCATGCATTGCATATATGCATACTGATAAAAGGGACATGGTGGAGGTTTGTTTCTAAGCTTTACTGTAGTCATGGTATCTTTTTGCCTGTTTGTATTTCCTGTCAAAATATACAATTTGTAGCAATTGTATGGGAAGGAGATGCTGGAAAATTCAAGCTTAAAAAAAAACCTTATAAAGACTTAAAACTGGTGGTAACCAATATCAAAAGAAAATCAAAATTTTGCTTATTTGAAGATTCTGGAGGCATTCAAGGGAAACAGATGAGCCACACTGAAAGGATGCAGATGTAATGGATCTTGCTTCTGTTTTGGGAGTGGTGGTTATAAAGGGATTTGGCTATGGCAGGAGAGTTGACACCATGGGCATTGGCAGACACTGTACACCAGGGCCTTGCCCTGCACCTACAGCAGTCACTGGTAGACCCTGCAGGGCCTAGAATGGCTTGAGGGTCTGAGATAACAGGCCTGAGAAGGGCTTGTGGTGAGGGTTGGCAAATCCCCGCCCCCACCAGCCCCTAACATGTACACACATGAAACCATGTGGTTCCTGTTCTGTGTGACCCCAGACCCTGTATCCAAGAGCTCCCCTACGAAGGGGTTGGCTCAAAGGGTTCCAGACCTTATGCTAGCAGAGAAGTCAGGGAAAGTCCCTGCTGAGAAAAGGGGGAAGGTAGATGCCTCTCCAATCAACTCTAAGAACCCTGGCAGCCAGTCATTTTCTTCTGGAAGAACTGACCCTAAGGGACCTGAGGAGACTGAATGCAGGAATCCTTCTCTGAAATGGGAGGACGGTTCTTGGTACTGTCACTATTCAGTCATGCAGACACTCGTTCATCAAATAAGCACATTGACTGCCGCAGAAGGCATGAACATGGCTGAAGTCAAGGCCTGGCCTGCAGCTTCTCTGCTTCTGCAGAGACGTAGTTAACGGGTACAGTGTGTTGGTAAATGGAAGATAGCTTTGCATATACCTCCATGCCTGCATCGATTCATCCAAATGGGGCACCACAGTCAGGAGACAGATTCTATAGTCTTGAGGGAATGCTTCCAACAGTGCCTCTTGAGCTAAGGCCTGAAAGAAGCCACAAGAACACAAGACTTGATCCCTCCAGGGAGAGGGCATAGCAGGTGCATAGGCCTATAGCAGTGATAGTCCTGGTATGAACAGAGGCCAATTCAGCCTGAACTGAGAGAGTCTAGCAACTCTTCCCTGGCTGCTTTGCAGCCAGACACCTTCCCTGTATAGGTTTAGACTCAGCCACAATCCACACTGAGCATTTAGTAGACGCAGCCTAGCAGCTTTCTGGGAAGAAAAGTTTGCTCCACACCAGGATTAGGAGTTACACCATCCTGAAAGACCAAACAAGCCTCCTAGTGTTAATAATTCCTGGAACAGAAATAAAAGGGAAAGTGGCCCCACTGGGCCAGAAGGGAAAGCCAGAGTCACAGCACAGCAGATCACGCTGACTTTGGAGGAGATGGACTTTGGAGGAGATGTGGCGAGCCCTTGTGGAGGTCCCAAGTTGATGTTCCATGGCTCTTCAATTTGAAGAGATAGACAAAGGTCACTGGATTTTGAAGAAATAATCTCAAAGGAAAAAAGATCAGAACAGAGAATGTGGGGAGCTTTTCCTCCCCACATTTGTGACTAATTTTAAATATGGGCTTCAGCTCTGTTACCCGAAAAGGAAAGATGGAGTAAGTGAAACCCCAAAAGTAAGCATAAGGCCAAATGAGCAACCAAGTGAAAATGGTGGCCAAAGAGCCTTGAGCATGGCAGGGGACACTATCGGAGAGTACACCTGGGTCCTCCTAAGAAAGAGATGACACCAGGACCAAACACAGACACTATATTCACTGTGTGAATATAGACTCTATGGGGTAACAATCAGTACACATGTGCACGCAGGTATAGGTGTGTGTGTGTGTGTGTGTGTGTGTGTGTGTGTGTGTGTGCGTGCGTGCGTGCGTGCGAGAGAGAGAGAGAGAGAGAGAGAGAGAGAGAGAGAGAGAGAGAGAGAGATCATGCATGCACATACCTCACCTCACATTCTTAGGAATAATAATGAAATACAGTATTTACTCTATGGCAGGGTCTCTGATAGGGCTTTTTGAATGTCTAATCATTCAGTCTTCACAAGAAGCTGGGGCATAGCTACTGTTCTTACTCTTCATTGTTGGTGGGAAATGGAGGCCGAGCAGGCAGGGCTGACCTGGTTAGCAGGGCCTTTAGTGCTCAGCACAGATGAGCAGAACCCAACCAGGCTCTCTGCCCACGGAGTGGGGTAGGGTGGGGGAGGCTGCATGAAACTCAGCATCACCCAATAGTCTTTGTGCCTTTCACTGTAGGGGGTTTTAAAGCCACCCTCAGTGCCATTCCTTTCCCAGGAGAGCCAACCGTCCAACCTATATCGTTGGGCTCCAGTGCCTGGGCCTCCTCAGCCTTATCAAGCAATGACAGAGTTCCATGCCACATGTATGCTGGGTGGTGGGAGCTCTTCACTCATTCCACAGTGTCTCAGAGTGGGTAAGCAGTACTCTTTAGCCTGAATAGTCGAGGGTCTGTGTGCCACTGAGACAACTGGTCCACAGGAACTGGTGATCCTGGCCTCACTCCAGGTACTAGGAGACTCTTTCTTATGGCCCCAATCTTCACATCTGTATCCCTTCTCTGGAGACAGCCACAGGCAGGAAGATTCAGACTTCAGCATGGGAGGGGGTGGGGGGGAGGTGCTGGAGGGCAACTTTTCACAATCTACATGGGTATCTCTGTCATCCTGCTGCCTGCCCTCTCTTTCCCTAACCCTGAGACGCACTCTGTAAATATGCTAACTTTAACAGGAGGGCCTGGCACCTGTCCCCGAGTTGGGCCTCCTACTCTTACACCTCTGTGTACCTCTGGAAACAGCCCATAATCACAAACCTAGGAGCCTTTAGCAGATTCTTCTTGGTGGTCTGCAAGGAAGATAACAAGAGTTGTCTCCCCACTAGGACTGAGCAAGTCGCCCCGTCCTGAAAGACCAGACCACAAGCCTCCTACTCTTAATACTTCCTGGAATGAAATAAAAAGAAAAATGGCCCTAATAGTTTCTGGTCACCCTTCTTGGGCGGGCTGATGCATTGTACACGCTTTTTTCTGTAAGAAGGGAGTTGCAGGCAGAGTGTATGGGATGGTTGGAGATTACCACCCCCACCCCTTTTTCCTTGGTGTCAATTAGCATAATTTAAAAGGCAAAGGCCAAGGGGGGAAACTCTCAATATCTGGGGCCGCTTTGGGGCTTTGAACTTTTCTGTCCTTTGGGGCTGATTATGGCCAAGTGACCCATATTTTAAAAGCATTTACAATAAAATGATGCTCTTTCTTTTGTGCCATCAGCTTTCCTGATGAAAAGCAAAAATGTTTTAAAATTGTCCCTTTTTGTCAGCGGTAATGGCTGTGCTATATTTCAGCTCGTCCCCCTTGCGGCCATAGAAAGGGAAGGGTAATAAAGGCACAGCTGTAGACACTTTATGGCTGCTTGGGGGACTTCGTGGGAGGAGCGGGGAGTGGAGGAAAGAAACAGATTGACTGTGTGTCAACAAATGCAGCTGGGGAGAAAAGAAAGCTTCTAAAGACCTCTGCAACTTAAAGTCCAAGATAAATGATGCTCCTATTTGGGGAGAAGAAAACATGGAGGTGAAATTCAATAAAGACTGGCTGAAAAGAGAAGGGCTCCAAAGGCTTTTCTCTGCAGCCAGGCAGCTCCCTGGAGAAATGAGTGAAAGTGGCCACAGTGAGGGGGGTGCAGACCAGAGGGACAACAAAGGCCCATCCCTGCCAGCGCAGATCAACCAACCAGTCAGTCAGAAAGAGAGAGAGGCAGCACGCCTCTGTGCCAACAGGTCAGCTAGTCAGCAAGAAAGAGAGGCAGCAGGTCTCTGGGACATGGTTAGTTGCAAGATTAATTGTTGCAATCACTTTAATAACTACTAAAGCTAAGAAGAAAATGTGTACATGCAAATATGAACATCTCAATGTGTTAAAAATATGAACTCTAGGGGCTGGAGGGATGGCTCAGCAATTAAGAGCACTGGCTGTTTTTTTCAGAGGACCCTGGTTCAATTCCCAGTACCCACATTGCAGCTTACAAGTGTCTATAATTCCAGTTCCAGGGGACCTGACACCCTGACACCTTATACCAATGTATATAAGATAAAATTAAGTAATTAAAAAATAGAATTCCCCTACCTTAGTTTTAAATCTCTCTCCTCTCTCTCTCTCTCTCTCTCTCTCTGCGTCTGTGTGTGTGTGTGTGTGTGTGTGTATCTATGTGTGTATGAACTCTGAAGTTGCACAATCTTGCATGTGAATTCATGTGTCAGCTATTTGCAATGGTGTGTGGGGAGTGTTGGGGTTTTTTGTTGTTGTTGTTGTTGTTTTGTTGTTTTGTTTTGTTTGGAATAGCGTATCACTTGGTAGTCCAGATTGGCTTTGGACTTACTATGTAACCTAGGCTTGCCTGCAAATCATAATCCTCCTGCCTCAGCTTCCTTAGTGCAGGCATTCTAGGTAAGAGCCACCATGGCCATCATGAGTCATGGTTCTGAGCAAGTGATTTCACCTCCTTGAACCTTAGTTTTTCATTTTCCAGTCCAATTATAACAGCCAGTCATCGGGGACTTGAAATGAGAATTCATAAAGTGTCTAGCGGCTGGGCGTTGGTGGCGCATGCCTTTAATCCCAGCACTCGGCAGGCAGAGGCAGGCGGATCTCAATGAGTTCGAGGCCAGCCTGGTCTCCAGAGTGAGTGCCAGCATAGTCTCCAAAGCTACACAGAGAAACCCTGTCTCGAAAAACAAAACAAAAGTGTCTAGCAGAATTCCCACACCAGGAAGAAGGGCTTTTTTATTATTCCCATGAAGAGTCCACACTTGGACTGCAGCAGGTCAGGAGGAAATTGCAGGGCTCTTCAGGACTTCTTAGATTTTTCGGGACACTCAAATCCCTGGGATGCGCTTATAAAAACATCTAGACTCAGTGGGGCTGGGAGGCCTGAGATCCTATATGTCCAGGTGAAGGGGATGAGGCTGGTTTGCTCTCCCTTTAGCTCTCAGAGAAAGCTGAATGTGAGAAAATTAAGTGAGGTGTGTGTGGGGGCTTTCATAGATGAAGACAAATCTAGAATATAATGTTCCCAAATTTCTGTGAAGACCCCATTTAAACCTGGGTGACTGAGAAGCATAACTTATAAAATAACTAGTTACCACATAATTAGAAAAATCAATGGAAGCTGAGGACCACCTCCCACAAACAGTCCTCTAATGTACATCTATTCCAGTACACACACACACACACACACACACACACACACACACACACACACACACTACATAAATAAATAAATGAAACTTAAAAAAACAGTAAAGGGGGCCAGGCAGTGGTGGCGCACACCTTTAATCCCAGCGTGTAGGTGGCAGAGGCGGGCAGACCTCTGTGAGTTCAAGGCCAGCCTGGTCTACAGAGCAAGTTCCAGGATGGACTCAAAAAAAAAAAAAAAAAAAACTGTAAAGGGAACTGGAGAGATGGTTCAGTGGTTAAGAGCACTGACTGCTCTTGCAGAGGACACAGGTTGGGTCCAGGCATACACACATCCACATTTCAGTTCACAACTGCCCATAACCCCAATTCCAGGGAATCTAACCCACTCTTTTGACTGCCTTTGGGTTCTGCATGTCCATAATGCACAGACATACACTCAGGCACACACACACACACATACACATAAAATAAAATAAGTGCATATTTAAAATACTTTCTTTACAGGGGCTGGAGAGATGGCTCAGAGGTTAAGAGCATTGACTGTTTTGTCCAGAGGTCCTGAGTTCAATTCCCAGCAACCACATGGTGGCTCACAACTATTTATAATGAGATCTGGTGCCCTCTTCTGGTATGCAGACAAACATGCAGACAGACACTGTATACATAAGAAAATACTCTCTTTAAAGGCTGGGTGTGGTGGTGCATGCCTTCAGTGTGGTGCTGAGGAGGCAGAGGAAGGTCTCTCTGGTTTACATTGTAAATTCAAGCCAGCCAGCATGTACAGTGGGACCCTATCTAAAAGAGAAAGCGAGAATTAGACAAACTAGGACTGTTTTGTGAAAACATCAATGAACAAATACGCCTGTCTTTTTTCAATCTGCAAATCTGACATCTTATCAGATACTCTTAGGAAACCTTTGGGTCACCCACTTAGTGCAGGTGAAACTAGACTGGATTCCCAGCTTGCCTGGGTCTATGTTTTCCTCTGCACTCACACACACTCCCCTGGAGATCGGTCACATCTGTGTCCCCTCCATCTGTCTCTTACCTTCTTTTAATCCCATTTGGTAGTTTGGTAGCAGTTTGAGATTCAACAAAGCCATAAGTGTTTGTGGGATATCCCAGAAGGCAGGCTCAATAGTTCACCAAAGCTAAGAGACAGTAATCCCTAAAGTTTCAGCAGTGAGTCTGTAAACAATACACATGCACTCCAGATGCCTTAAATAGCAGAGGTTCACGATGCATGTGTGAAGATGGAGTGACAGGTAGCTGAGTATCTGGGACTCATGAAGCCAGAAGAATACTTAACAGGCAGGGTGAGATTAAGGTGTCCAGCCCCAGGCTCCAACAGTCCAGGAAGGAACCAGTGTAGAGAATGGGAGCAATGCGAAGACTGCACCCCTGAACTGCAGGACACAGCATAGATGAAGACACCGGTGGGGCTGCATCGGCTGTGCTGCTGGCTCAGTTAACCTGGGAGCCACATTCCTAGAATCCCTGTCCCCTAGGATTCTGCACCAGACCTGGCAAAATGGGATGGCAAGGGAACTGGGGAAGGAGGAATGCAGTGATTACGTTCTGAGAGTCTTCCTGGTCAGTGCAGTGGTGCCCCTGGGTTCCAAACCACACAGCTCTCTCCATTCTCCATGCCTGATGCCCATCCGCAACCCCAGGCTGGGCACTGATGCTCCATGCCCAATTCCTTAGCCCCAGGCTGGACACTGAACCTGTAGCTGAGCCACTCTGTCCCAGCTCCAGCGCAGGGCTCAGGTGCCCTCATTAGCCAGTTCTCCTGTGAGCTGCTCTGTCCCTTTTCTGGCTCTTTCCTTCCCTAGCATGAACACACACAGCCCTGGATCAAACCATGACTGGCACGCTTGGCACACTTGGTTCTTTTGCAAATTGTGTAGTGAAGAAAGATGCCTGGCAATCCCAGGAAACAAGATGCAATGCACAAAAGGAAACGTAGCTGGCTTCAGTGCAACTCTCTGGTAGAGAACAGGGACTGACTTCTGAATTAGAATCAACCAATAGACAAAGAACAGATGCTTGTCATTCCCAAACAGGGTTTATAATTCATCAATCTTGATGATACAAAAACAAAGGTTTGACAGTTAAAGAGAAGAAGGAAACGTGTAAGGAAGGTGACAAGAGTAAAAACCTCATTATATGGAACAGAAAATAAAAAAAGGACACAAAGTTGGGTGGGTGGAGAAAGGGGCGGCACCTGGGTATGCTGTGAGAACCCTCAGGTAAAAGTGGTCAAAGTACATTGTGTAAAACTCTCAAAGCACTAGTAAAAACAAGAAAAAAGTACTGCTAATTTTTAAGAATGAAAACAAACCCCTGCTCAGAGTTTGCTAGAAAGACTATGACTCTTGGCCTGCTTCCATAACACACACACACACACACACACACACACACACACACACACACACACACACACACACGTCTGCAGTTAAGCATAGCACCCAGACTTCAGCAGACACATGGCTCTGTGACTCCTGGGCGATTACCTAGGCCTTTTCCCCTTATTTCACAGATGACAAAACCACTGTGAAGGCCAAAGTCACATTTTGTGGACAAGCCACAGTGCCAACTGACATTCTCTGGCCCTGCCCTTCAGGGCCTCTCACTCGCTGTCCTCCCTCAGGCAGGAAAAACCACACTGAGGCTGTCAAGACTCCCCAGCCTCAGCCTCAGCCTCAGCCTCAGCTGCAGTCGGTTGCTCACACAGGTGACTGGGGCTAAATGCTAGCTGGAAGCCAGGCTGTGGATGAGGGCGTCAGAAGGAAGCCAGGGACTACTGCTCCCCACATTCACCAGGGACCACAGCTTGCCTCTTTTAGGAATCTTCTCATCATACCTGCCTGGTCTACATTTGGGGTCTGACTGGCCAGTTTTATGTGTTTCTCACTAGATCATTATGACAGCACAGTTCTGTTTGTCATATCCTGCCTGCACTGTATGCTTCCTTTCCGAAGCTGTCCAACATGGGCATCATCCACTGCTGGGTAATGAGCTTGCTACCTCAGTGTCTTGTTATTTGGGCCTAACTGCAAGACCATCCAGGAATAGCTCTGTAAACAAACCGTGGGCACTGGTTGTTTGTTTAGTGTAGATTCCTAGAAGTGGATTGCTTGGTAGTGAGGGGTCAGCTCATGCAAAGCTTTTGTTGCGTCCACTCAAACGGCTTTCTAGGAAGCAGCCTATATTTACTGTTAAGGAACCATTTAGGAGATTAAATTTCTGTGACTTGCCATATTTGTCTTTAAAATGTTGTTTTACCTAAAGATTATGAGTCTTTTTATTCCACAGAAACTTTTCCAGTATTTTTTGACGCAACATTCAACCCATTCATTCATTCATTCATTCATTCATTCATAATACATCAATAGAAGCTATATTGTTTATATCCTGTATGCATTAGTGGCACAGTCATATCTGATGGGAACAGCAAAAGTCATAAGGCCAGCACAGCTCCTTGACAAAGATCCCGCAAAGCTGAGCCACATGATGGCCGCCATGCTACTTTGGTTTTTGTCTCCACCTGTTGCATACTTGGGAGACTTTTAATATTTGTACAATTTGGGGATATTGAATTGATGGAAATTTTCTTGTAAATTATTTAAGCCTTCTCCCAGGTGTACTGCTTCTAAGCCTCCCCAGGAAAGTCCTGAACACACTACCCCTCCTGATTTTAGGGAACCAACCTTATCTACTTGAAGGTCTTCCTTATGCTTGGAGGCTGTGACACATGAAGAAGCCAGAGGTCTCTTTATGAGACTATGAGATTCTCTTGAAACATCTGTTCCTGACTTACACAGGAACAAGATATTCAAAACCAAGTTAAACTTAAAAAGGCCAACATGATTCGGTGGGCTACAGGAGTTGGCCACAGTTCAGACCGAAAGCTTCTTCCCACTATACACCCAGGCATTACATGGAATAGACAACAACAAAGTTAGATTAGCTGAAGTTACCTCTGTCCTACACAGAGACGTATACTGATGGGCAAAGAATTATGTAGAAAGATGATAAAAGTGTTCTATAAAGATATAAAATATGAACATTGTATTATGCCAGAATTTGAATAACTACAGCAGCTCTGGCCCAAGGGTATTTCTTGGGTACTCTGACCATTAAGAGTTAATAATACACTACTTGGGACATGTCTTAAAGATTTTGTTTTGGTCTAATGTTCTTGTAGTCACAAAAGTAACTAGCCTGAGAATAGGCAGTCATATTACTCTAGAGTCTTAAAAATTGGGTTATGGGGATGGTGAGGGAAATATGGCATAAAAAGATAGCTGCTAAGCTGGGCAGTGGTGGCGCATGCCTTTAATCCCAGTACTTGGGAGACAGAGGCAGGTAGATCTCTGTGAGTTTGAGACTAACCTGGTCTACAGAGCGAGTTCCAGGACAGCCTCCAAAACAATACAGAGAAACCATGTCTCGAAAAAACAAAAACCAACCAACCAAACAAAAATATCTTTATCAATAATGTCAAAACTTGAGGAAAAATGATTGGAAATGATAACTCTGTTCTGTCCTAGTTTATTAATGATAACTCAAAGATGAGCAAAAGGAAGTGAAACACATGTCCAAAAACAAAAATGATATGATCTATGTTTTGGAACAACATTAATGCATCCCTACTTACTAAATTCTGTATAAATAAAGAAGCACACAGTCTGCTAGTCAGTCAGGCTGCAAGATTCTCTTGACCACCATGGCCTGGCTCACTGCCTCCCTCGCCTACTCCTTACATCCCCTGCTGGGACCTGCATCTCCACAGGGCATGTGCTTCCTCTTTGTCTATCTCTCCTAAAAGGAAACTAAGAAGTGTCCTGTGTCTGATTCCTCCTATTGCATCCATCCATCTTCAGACCCTGCCCTCATCTGGAGCTGGACTTGGCACACACAGACACACAAACGCACACACAGATACATATACACAGGCACACAAACATACACAGACACACAGACACACACAGAGACACATACACACATACACACAAACACACACACACACACACACACACACACACACACACACACACACACACACGACACATACATGCAGACACACATAGACACATACATACAGACACACATACTCACATAGACACAAACATACATACACACACATATCCTATACTCTGATTCCATGAAATGGTACTATTATTATCGTCACTATATGGATGAGAAACCAAACACCTAAAGAAATACATCATCATGGAAAGTGGTAGACTGGACTCAAGCTTGATCCCAAGATCCACTGGCTCCCTAATGTCAAGTGACACTGACCTTAAGTGGGTTACTGGGCTGGACCTTCAGCACCAGTTGCTCATATATAGCCAAGGCATTCTCCTAACACATTTTCCATTGCCAACCGTCTCTCTTACACTGACCTTATCATTCCCAGTATGAGCCCCCCATCCTTCTCCCCTCCACCATTACTGGGCAAATACACTTTGAGCACATCTTGTGCCCAGCCAGTGATACCCAGTGCTAAACAAGACAGGCCCAGTGTGTGTCTCTGTGGAGCTATCAATCTACGTGTTGGGAAACAAACAGTTAAGTAGGTAGACAGGCAAACAATGACATCATTACAAACTGGTACCATGCTTGTAGCAGTTTGCTTTCCGTTGATATAATAAAACCTCTGACAATGGACCATTATAAAGAGATTTTGTGTTATTTATTTTTCTTGTCCCTGTAATAACAAGTATGACAGAAGCAATGTAAAGTTTCTTTTGGATCACAATTTTAGAAGGTAGCCTTCGTGGTAGGCATGGCAGTTGTAGGGCTTGGTCCACTGTGGCAGGAGCTTGCAATGCAGGACATAGCTGGACCAGGCTATGACCTTCACAGGCCTGGTCCAAGGAGCCTATGACCACTAGCTAGGCCCCATGTCCCAACAGTTCTGTAATCATCCCAAACAGTACCACCAGTTAAAGACTGAGTGTTCCCATATGTGATCTATGGAGGAGGGGGAAAGATTTGAGTTTGACATTCAAACCATAACAGATTTATTTGGGCTTATGGTTTTGGAGGTTGGAAAGTTCAACATAACAGCCAGGCCTTGTGCTGTCTCTCTTCATGATGGAAAAGCAGGAGGGATCAGAGGTGGACAAGAGAAGCATCAGAGAGAATGAGTGCAGCTATGACCTTACCTAAACAACCTATTCTTATGCATTGCAGCCCAGATACTAATCTATCCCCAGAGAAGACCTTAATCCCATCATGATAGTGGAGTCTGCAAAATCTAAGTTCCCCTTGAGGCCCCATCTCTCAACACCTTTACAACTGCAATCAAATTTCAGCATGTGTTTTGGCAGATTCATAGTAGCCAAGCCATAGCACAAGAAAGAATATTCTTGGGGCTGGAGAAATGGCTCAGAGGTTAAAAGCACTGGCTGCTCTTCCAGACGACCCAGGCTCAATTCCCAGCACCCACATGGAGCCGTAGGTTTAATACCTAACAGGGCACTGGAGTTGCCCTGAGAATGTTCTCCCTGGGGAAGATGAGAACAATGTCTACCCTTCCTCCCAAGTTCTTAGTGATGAACCAAATATTGAGTTCATCAGAATTCACCCTGGGTTTGGTTATGAGCCGGAGTCTGAGACCCTGAAGCGGCCATGCTGGAAAGTCTGTACCTGAAATGTTGTGGTGGTTTGGATGAGAATGGCTCCCCATAGGCTCCTATATTTGAGTCTTTGGTTCCCAGTTGGTGGACTCTTTGGGAAGGATTAGGAGGTGTGGCCTTAGGAGGAGCTGTGTCACTGAGGATGGAGTTGGGGTTTCAAAAGTTCCTGGCAGACCCAGTCTCACTCTATCACTCACTCTATGCTTATTGATCATATGTAAGCTCTCAGTGGCTACACCGACTTGCTTGCCTGCCTGCTGCCATGCTCCCTCCATGATGCTCATGGACTAACCCTCTGAAACTGTAAACAAGTCCCCAGTTAAATGCTTTCTTTTATAAATTGCCTTGGTATTGGTGTCTCTTCACAGCAATAGAACAGTGACTAAGACACCATGGTGATGGCTCATCCATGGCCAAGTAGATGGAACCCCGATGCCTAGTCCTCCTTGGCCTATATAATCTAGGCCCTTCTCAAGACCCTTCCTGAGGGCACTGATTAGGGCAGAAATGCATACTAATGACTGGAGGGAGCAGCTGGATACTCAGGGGAAGGTCCAATGACCCTCCAGACCCCTCCTTCCATGAGGGAATGTCTACAGTCAATAAGCCCAACTGTGCTGATCTTTTGCCAACAGACAGTCTTGATCTGCTCTGAGGATAGTGATGTACAGCATTGACACATCCCTGCAATTCCAGCACTTGGGAGGTAGAGGCAGCAAGATTAGGAGTTCAAAGTCATCACTAGCTACATAGTGAATCTGAGGCCAATTTGAGCTATAGGAGACCTTGTCTCGAAACAAAATGGAAAACTAAGAACTTTGCCATAGTTTGGAGCTAGCAAGACTTGGTCCTCAGCTCATGGTGCAGTTCTTGAAGCTTTGAGTAGGGCTTAGGATCTGGAGAGAGGTTCAGCAGGTAAAGATCACATGCCTCTCTTCCAGAATACTGGAGTTAGGTTCCCAGTTACTGTATCAGGCAGTTCATAGCCCCCTGTAACTTTATCTCAGGTGATTTGATGTTCTCTTCTGGCATCTGCAGGTACCTACACACACATGTGCTCACACATACACACAAATACACACTCACAGGCACACATACCTGCATATGAACATACATACATATACTTACAGGCATACACACAAATAAAAATAAATGTGGAAAAGTCAGTCATGGTGGCACATGCTTTTAATCCCAGCACTCAGGAGGCACGGACAGGTGGATCTCTGTGAGTTCGAGGCCAGTCTGGTCTACAGAGTGAGTTCCAGGACAGGCTCCAAAGCCACAGAGAAACCCTGTCTGGAAAAAACAAAAACAAAAACAAAAAAACAAAAAACAAAAAAAGTTGCTGTGGTCATGGTGTCTCTTCACAGCAATAGAAATCCTAACTAAGAGAGGTGGTATTGGAGATCAGGCCCAAGCCTTAAACATAATAGCAAGCACACTATTACTGAGCTACATACCAGACCCCTGCACCCCCCACATGCTGATTTCTTTTTTCTCTCCATTTGTTTGTTTAAATTAGAAACAAGATTGTTTTACATGTCAATCCCAGTTTCCTCTCCCTCCTCTCCTCCCTTGCCCCCCACTAACACCCTACCTGTCCCATAGCATTTCTGCTCCCCAGGGATGGTGAGGCCTTCCACGGGGGAGGGGGGGTCTTCAGAGTCTGTCATATCCTTTGGGATAGGCCCACCCCCATGTGTCTAGGCTGAGAAAGTATCCCTCTATGTGGAATGGGCTTCCAAAGTACTGATTTACTACAAGATGACCCGTAGATTCCTTAGGTCTCCTCACTGACACCTACGTTCATGGGGTTTGGATCAGTCCCATGCTTGTTTCCCAACTATCAGTCTGAAGACCAAGAACTCCCCCTTGTTCAGGTCAGGTGTTTCTGTGGGTTCCTTTATAGTACAGGGTTGTTTTAGCTATCCTGGGCCTTTTGTTTCTCCATATTGTAAGACCCCCGGAAGCTCAGGTCTCCAGGATCTCAGCCCAGGACCTCAGTCACCCCAATCACCAGGCGGATTCGAAAGCTTGATGCAAACAGCATGAGGCTTTATTATAGTTGTTTAACAAGCTAACCCTATGTTAGCTCGGGTCTTTCATCCACCCACCATGGCGGATGGCTAGGAAAGACAGCTCGAACCGTCTGCATAGAGATCTTATAGGGCAGCGTAAGGGGAGTGTCTAGGGGTACGCACAGGCTCAGGATTGGTGTGCCCTCCAGGCTTGGAGGGCTTGCCCTGTGTTGATTGTTCAACTGGTTGTTATGGCCCATAGTCCCTCCTAGGATGGTTGCTATGCTCTGCGCGTCATTGCTGTGCACTTGTCCGTAAAGCACACCCAGAACCATAAGCATAGCGCCACCAGCTAACTTCTGATTGGTTCCTTGTCACGAGGCAGGCATCTGACCTCCTAGTGACCAAGGCAAGGTCAGGGCAAGCATGTGTTCGGTTGTTATGGCTGCTGAAATGGGGAGCTGGTCCCTTCAATATAAAGTTGAGAATTGTTCTTTCAAGGTCTGTGAATAATTGTACTGGAATTTTGATGGGGATTGCATTGAATCTGTAGATTGCTTTTGACAAGATTGTCATTTTTACTATGTTGATCCTACCTATCCAAGAGAATGGGAGATCTTTCCATTTTCTGGTATCTTCTTTAATTATTTTCTTTAAAGTCTCAAAGTCCTTGTGATATGGATCTTTCACTTGTTTGGTTAGTTTTACCCCAAGGTATTTTATGTTGTTTTTGGCTTCTCTGATTTCTTTCTCCGAAAATGTATCATCTATATGTAGTAGGGATACTGATATTTTCAGTTAATCTTGTATCCTGCCACTTTGCTGAAGGTGTTTATCAGCTATAGGAGTTCCCTGGTAGAGTTTTTCCGGTCAATTATGTAGACTATCATATCATCTGCAAATAGTGAGAGTTTGACTTCTTCCTTTCCAATTTGTATCCCCCGATCTCCTTTTCTTGGCTTATTGCTCTAGCTAGATCTTCAAGGACAATATTGAAGAGGTATGGAGAGAGTGGACAGCCTTGCCTAGTCCCTGATTTTAGAGGAATTGCACACGCTGATTTCTTAACAATGTGTCTGAAGTTACTATTTCTCCTCCATTATCACCTCCACCCACTTACCGTCAGGTACACACTTGCCTAATTTCCATTCCCGAACACCGAGGTGTGCCTCTGCTAATCTCCAGAACAGTCCATGTTCCTCTCATATCTGCTAATGAGGCTCTGGATTGAAGAATCTCTGCTCCCCAGATGGATGAACTCAGCTTTTAGTAGAATCTACTCAAGGTCACCTCTGTGAAGCAAGAATGTCACAGGAAGAAAATAATAACTGATGCTTTTCTCCTACTGTACTTATTTACACACTCTTAAAGTCCCCACAATGAAAGGGCACTCATGAAGAGCTGAGACACCCTAATGACACCTACTTCCATGATACTGAGTATGTTTCTCCTGCCAAACATCAGAGAGGTAACTAAAACCAACCCTCACAAGGTGGTTGCGTCTTTAATCCCAGCACTTCTGAAGCAGACACAAATAGATCTCCAGCTAACCTGTTCTATATAGCAAGTTCCATACTAGCCAGGGCTACACAGTGAGACCCCCCTCCAAAAAGAAAAAAAAAGAACAAATATTCAAACCAAAACCCACAATCTATGACTCAGGAGCCTTGAGTTGCAAGGAACAGCCCACAAGAAACAGCAGTATTGTGTAACATATTCCTTAAGGAGGGTAGGCACCAGTGTAACATGCAAAAAGGTTTCTGATGAAGTACAGATCTTGAAGAATCAGAATGAAATGCCTGAATAAGAACACGTTCCAAAACCTTGCTCAGCTCCAACCTTTCTGCACTACTCTTTGGAAGTGCCTTCAGGGTTGGTTTACACACAGCCGGGCTTCTGACCCGAGGGTCCTGGTTTAGCTTGGCCACCAGTGCATCACCCTCAAGACATCCATCCTGAAAGCAGCAGTGCCAGGATTCGAGCCCAGATCTGACCCAGAACTTGAGTAAAGAGGTTTACTCCAGGCCCCAAATGTCCCTGGAGCTCCACTCACTGCCCACAAGATCTCCTACTAGAGAAAAATGTTGGCTGTCAGCATCTGCTCACCTAGGATCCCACAGCCAGTTCTTAGAAAAGACCCAGAGAGGTTTGCTGTCAGTTTTTGGGGTCGACACTCTCCTCCTCAGGCTCCACTCCTGCCCAGCCAGGACAGCGGTGGACTTCATTCCCTACCTCTCACCCTGATGGCTGTCTAGGCTGAAGCCTGTCTGTATGAGAGGGAAATCCAGTGATTGAGAATGTATACTGTTATTGCCAAGAACTTAAGTCAGTTCACAGCTTCTGTGCTGGGCAGCTCACAATCACCTTTAACTCCAGCTCCAGGGAGATCCAGTGCCTCTCCCCTGTGTGACCACCTGCACTCTGGTGAAAATATCCACACATGCACACACACACACACACACACACACACACATAGAGAGAGAGAGAGAGAGAGAAGAGAGAGAGAGAGAGAGAGAGAGAGAGAGACAGAGAGAGAGACAGAGAGAGAGACAGAAAGAGACGGAGAGAGACAGAGAGAGACAGAGAGAGAGAGAGAGTGTTTCAGCATTTTAGCCTTTCACATACCCACCAGAATCACCCATTAAACTCTACTTATAACTAACATTCCAGGGTTGCTCTGGTCCATAGAGTGTAAGCCTGCCACTTTCATTCCACAAACCAGTTCCAAAGGCCTACAGATCACACAGGTTTACCACAGCACAGATTCCACTACTCAGCACTAATTCTGTTAGGGAGCTTTCTAGTCACTGTGATATAATGCTTGAGGAAAGACTTATTTTGGCTCATGATTTGAGAGGGCCAGGCATCATGGAAATCTTGCCTACTGTTTTCAGGTGTGGCAGCAGGAGCTTGAGGATGTGGATCAGAACACATGATCGAAACTGGAACCTAAATGAAACAATAACCCATAAGGCTTGCTGCCTCTCAGAGAAACACTTTCTCCAGCTAGGCCCCGTGTCTGAATTCTCCAACATCCTAAAACAGAGCCACCAACTGGGGACCAAATGTTCAAATGCATGACCTGTGGATGGTGACATTTTACACTGACCCAGAGCACTGAGATTCAGGAAAATCCTCCAAAATCAGAGCTAGGATGAATGTCAGACCTAGTGCTGTTGCCTCAGTAGATGGGAGGTTAGGGGCAGGAGCTTCTGTGAAGCTCAGGTTGAGAAATTAACTAGTTAAAACATGGCTCCCAGAATCCTACAAAAGGGTCTCTTATTACATGAAGATCTCAGGAGAAAAAGTTTAGTGAATAAAGCACATGTCTATTTTTCAGCTGGCAAAAGATAGGAGGAGGTTGAAAAGTGGCCTCTGAGAGGTAAGAAACCCCTTCAGCCCCAAGTGAGTGGCTACAAAGGTGGAAAGGAGCAGCCAGAATCATATGCAAATGAGCTCCCGGCACTGGGGGAGAGGCAACCTGTGGGAACAGCTTGGGAGCTGGTGGGTGAGAGCCCTGGAAAAGTCACTTGAGTTGAGAAAGAGGCCTGGGAAACTCTTGGGAAAACCCCTCTTCTGAGGGCAGAAAAGAAGGCAATTACTAAGCCCAGGCTTTCTGGGTTTTTCCTTCGGTTGTTCTTCTCACTCCAGCATGGAGATAGAGCAAGCAGACCCTTAGGGGAGCTTACCCAGCCTCCTCTTGCTCTGTGCTTGCCTGTTGTGACCTCAGCTGAGGGGCAGCACAAGCATGAATGCAGACACAGAATGGGGAAGAGGGCCACAGGGACTGTGTTCAAGGTCTGCCTATGCTTCCATTCTCATCCCAATGGAGCTCATGGCTCAAGCTTTTTTGACAAACACCGGACTCAGCAGCTATGTCCCAGCCTTGGCCATGATTCTTAGCACATTGTTCTGTGCCAAAGGTCATTACCTCCTGATTTTGCTACTTAAAGCAATACACAGAGCCACCCATTCCTCTTCTCTCACCTATATAAATCTACCTACAAAAATGCTAGGGTGGCTGTTTTACTTCAGTTTCTCAAAAGTCAAGCCAATGTCCCCAATGTCTCCTCCTCCTCCTTTATGTCTCTCTCTTGCTCTGTCTCTCTGGTTTTTTGAGACAGGGTTTCTCTATATAACAGCCCTGGCTGTCCTAGAACTCATTCTGCTTGCCTTTTCTTCCGAGTGCTGGGATTTAATGCATGCACCAACGCGCCAGGCTACTTTTTTGTTCTTGGAGCCCATGAGCTACAGAGATGACACTATCTTTCCTACATAGTGATCTTCTGCCTCTCCTTCCTTCCTTCCTTCCCAACATCTCTTGTAACCCAGACTGGTCTTGGACTTGGCACATTGCCAAGGATGACCTTGAACTTCTGATTCTCCTGTCTTAATTTTCCCAGAGCTGGGATTACAGGCATGTGTCCTTGTGCACAGTTGTATGGAGTACATGGGATCAAGCCCAGGACCTTAAACATGTTAGGCATCTCTACATCCCGAGATCTTTTTCAAAAGCATAGTGAACATTTGCTTCATGCATATCCTGAACTCTGATCCACCCTTTCAACTCTAGCTTTTCCAGACTTTCCTCGAGCTCCAGCGATATTTATAGACTCAGACATCAACATGTCAGCACAATGGGCAAGCTGAGGACACCTTGGGGCTTTTCACCAAGAAACTTGGCTGTTCTTCCAGGGGTCCTGAGTTCAATTCCCAGCAAACACATAGTGGCTCACAACCATCTAAAATAGAGTCTGATGCCCTCTCCTGGAGTACAGGCATACGTGCAGACAGAACACTCATAAAATACATAAAAAACAAACAAACAAACAAACCCTCTGGGGGCTTGGAAGATGACTCAGTTGATAAAGAGCCTGCTGTGTAAAATTGGGAATCTGAGTTCCCATCCTTAGCATCCATGTAAAAAGCTGTATGTATGCTGTGAGCCTGTAACCCAGGAGGGTCAGGGAGAGACAGATGGATCTCCAGAGCTCACTAGTCAGGCAGTGTAGTCTAACAGGAAAGATCTTATAACACAGTAGAGAGAGAGGGGCTGGGACAACAGTGTAGTAGACGAAGTGTTTATTTTGCAAGCTTGAGGACCTGAGCTTACTACAGCAGCATGTGTCCCCATAATGAGATGGGAGATGCAAACAGGAAACCCCCTAGAAGCTCATAGGCCAGCTAGCCTGGCATATATGCACCAGTGAATGGCAAGGGACCCATTTAATGCTGACTTCTGGCATAATATATACCCTCCACAGACAAGCAACACTGTGTATGCATCATTCCTTCCCAGCTGCTTTTATGGAAAGCCCAATCTCACAGGAAGAATTTAGGTTTTAATAGTGAAGCAGGTTTTGAACCCCAGTGGTCCAAAGCTTGAGCAAGCGATTATATTTCCCCCTAAGCTTTGAACCTTTCCTCAGCTGTCAGCTGGAGCCAGGCACAATGCCATGCACCCACAGTTCCAACTGCTCAAGAGATGGAGATCAGAAACTCAGCTGGTCTGGGCAACACATCGAGACCTCATTTCAAATGATGATGATGGTGGTGATGATGATGAAGGTGATGTGGTGATGGTGATAAGTGGAAATAATGCTCTCACATGATTAATCACATTGATAGTGAAGGCTATAAAACAACCAAAGACAGAGAAAGAATAAATAAATGGAAAACATACTTTGATTTTTAACCCCATATTTCTAGACAGTCTCCATCTCCATGGTCTGTTTACTGGACCCATGGAATTGTCCTGAACATGCAAATAATTGGGTACCTAAGACACGAGACTCATGTTCCAGTCTGTTTTGGAAAATGTGATCTTTGAGCTGCAGCTCTGGGCCCTAGGAGGTATGGGTGTGGTGGGTCATTGCTGATAGGGGAACCTCATCACTTCCAGGCTGAAGAATTCTCCTAGTGGGTAGCATTGTCCTTGCACCACAGAGCCACTATTCAGGCTCCATGCCCAGCTCTGCCAAGCTCCCAGAGAGCACTGGATCCCCTTCACTAGTCTTCAATGTCAACTGTGTGAAAAGAGGCCACTTTACATCTGGTACAAAGCGTCGAGTAGTCTCATTCATGGTGCCCGGAACACACCAAGCTCCGGACGTAGGGCTGCAAAGCACTTCAGCACAAAGTCTTTTCCTGCCACTTGCTGGCTGGTTCTCACACACTGAGACCAACACACAGTGTCCTGTGTCTCCCACCCGGTATCTCCCCAGATGTCAGCTCATGTCATTCTGGGAGAAAGGCTGGAGAAAAGCCCCATTCTCCTCTCTCCTCCTCACCTGCCAAAAAAAGTCTGGCCTGCAGGTGCCTGGCAGAGGCCTGGAGAGGCCGGGCAGCATCTGCCATTCAGAGAGGTTGAGAAGTGGCCTCCTGAGAGCCAAGTCCCAAGCTTGGCAGCTCTATTGCAGGGTCTTGTTCTCTTTAGCAGTCATGTCTGCCTCCCCAGGCCTCAAGTCTCATCTCCCACCCTCAATGTTTCACACAGATGCAGGTGACCCTGTAACCAGAACCTCCCTTGGAGTCCATGGACCTTTTCACAAAGCCTTGTGGGAAACATTGTGTTTTAGAGACAATCCACTATTGCCAAGCTAAGAATGAAGTTCCCATCCAGTGTGCTTCCCACACGGATGGAGAGACTCTGGTGGAGCTGGGAGTGGCATGTCTCAGAGAGGAACAACTGGTCCCACAGCCTCAGTTCTGAATACTTAGATCACCTAAGTACATTTTCAAGGTGAGATTCTGTTTGTTGGGTGGGGGATGGGAGCAGAAAGAAACCTCATTGGACCTCAAGCTGAGACTCTCTCATCTGGTTCAACCTAGTTGTCTGCACACAAGAAGAACTGGGCTGGAGAGAATGTTAGTCTTGTCTGATCCACCTGACTCACAGATGGAGAAACTGATGCACTGAGAGTTTAAGGAAGCCTACCCAAGACTCCCCAGCTACACAAGGTATCCTTGGGTATTTTGGGTTGTCTCAAAATTTTCTGTGTCTACCATCTACTTCTATTGCCTCAAAGACTTGTTGGAGCCCATCATTGTTCCCAGGCTGCTCAAGGAATCGTCTATATTCTTTAACATGTTATCTTTGACCCAGACTCAAGCTAACTCTGTGTACCTTTCTTAGAAGTCCTGCCCTGGTCCAGGTAGAAGGAGTCCCTTTGTTCAGGGGGCTCCATCCTGGCTACCTTCTGTGTTCCTGCTCAGAGGTCAGGAATGCATCAGGAGCCCAGGAAACCCAAAGCATTGCATTACCCCATAGAAGGCCTGTGCAGGCCTCTTCCCTAGGCCCAAATTGTCATTAGAATGCTTGTCCTAGGCCTGAAGGATGGCCCTGTGGAGCTGGTCGCTAAAGGAGGAAAACAGCTTGGATTCATAGTACTGGTTGGTGCTCATGGTAGGATGCAGAAAGGGACCAGCTGCAGGTTAGGAGCTGGCTTCTCTGTGCTCTGGGGATCTGGAAATTCTGAATTCGAATGCTGCTTTATAGGTTGTCACAATAGCATAGTAGTCAAAACAAAAGAACAGGACTGCTGAACTACTCGGGTTATAAGAGTTAACTATTCAATCATAGTGTGTGGACTTCTCTCTCTAGCCTTCACCCTGCATACTTTGGGGTTGGTCGTTGAAAGTGTCTGCCATCTCTGACCAGCGAGGAGATTCCTGATCCCTGAGGGCTACAGAAAACAACAGCAAAAACTGTCCTAATATTGATCCCTGTGAGGAGTAGACATCCTTGCTGCTGTGCAGTCTGTATGAGTGGCACTAGCGAGTCCTGGAGGACCACAAACAGTACCCAGGATATAAGGAATGCATACTGTGTGGTGTGACAAGGGGTCAGGATGAGGAGGTTCCAATACCAGTCAGTATCCTTGTCCCTTGTCTCTTCTTCCTGAAATACAGCTATTTTAATGCCCTGTTTCTATTTCGTTTTGCTTTGCTTTTGTGGTGGTTTGAATTCAAGATGTCTCCCGTAAGTCCCAGGCATTTGAATGTTTGATTCTGTCATTAGCTGTTTGGAGAGGATTAGGAGGCCTTTTAGGGTTCCTGTTGCTGTGATGAAACACTATGACAAAAAGTAAGTTAGGGAGGAAAGGGCTTATTCACCTTACTCTCCATGTTGCTGTTCATCATCAAAAGCAGTCAAGACAGTAACTCACGAAGGGCAGGTCCTGGAGGCAGGAGCTGCTGCAGAGGTCATGGAGGGGTGCTGCTTACTGGCTTGTTCCCCATGGCTTGCTCATCCTGCTTTCTTATAGAATCCAGGGCCAGCAGCCCAAGAATGTTACCACCCACCGTGGGCTGGGCCCAACCCCATCAATCACTAATTGAGAAAATGCCTTATTGCTGGATGTCATTGTAGTTATATATTGTTTATGATCTAACAAAGCTTGCCTGAAGATCAGAGTGCAAAACTAGCCCACGCTAGTCAGCTATAGAGGCCAGACAGTGGTGGCACACACCTTTAATTCCAGCAGCCACATGGAAGCTGGGCAGTGGTGGTGCAAGCCTTTAATCCCAGCACTAGAGAGGAATATAAAGCAGAGGAGACAGGAGCACAGGGGATTCAGTCTGCAGTCACTCTGAGGACAGGATCGCCCACCCCTTTGGTCTGAGCCTTAGTAGAGGTAAGAACTCTAGTGGCTTGGCTGTTTTGCTTCTCTGATCTTCAGCTTTAGCTCTAATACTGTTCCTGGGATTTTATTATTTATGCTACATCTGGTACCTAACTTTTGGGGTATGAATTCATGAAGAGGGTACAGGCAGAGGCTGCAAAAGGGGCTCCCACTGCAATCATTGTCTAGCTCACTATGTCTTCCTTTCTTTCTTTCCCCAAGCCTCTGAAAGTGTTGGGATTTTCCTATCATAGCTCTCTGACACAGTCCTCTGCTGACACCCAAACTCCAGAAGCACCTGGGTTTCAAACACCACAGGACTTACCCTCCCTAGATCGGCTGACTTTGCCACACCCACCACAAGTGTTTTATCCACACTATCCTGTTTGCAGTTCTTCAGATAGCTTAGTTCCATCCCCTCCACCATGGGTTTGCAGGCTTTTCCTAGAGCCCCTTTCCTCTGGCTGCCACTTTCAGCTGACGGCCACAGCTAGTTTTCCAATCAGACGTGCTCACAGTTCACTGACACTGCCGGCAGATTTGGTAAGACAATGGGAATTCTTAAAGGAAGGAATTAGTTAAAAAGAGAGAGTTTTTTTCCATATTAAAAATGGTAAACACTATTACAATGGAGATAGTTAGGTCTCTATGATTATATAATGGATGGTTTAAAAATTGGAGCAATTAAATGAAGGGATAATCAACTTAATCAGGATTGAAATACTGTTAATTATCACTTTGATAATTTTTGTTGTTGGTTTGATAACTCTTGGTTTATCTGTAAAAAAGTTGGTTGATATGAGTGCTAAGATACAGGCCTTAGAAAAACTTATGAAAGCACATCATAGAGATATTCAAACCCAGACCGAGGAATTTAAAGTACAACCAATTTCAGCATTTCATTATAAGGTTAGAGAGGAACAGCTTAAGGTTTTCAAACAACCAACTTTAATATATCCAGTAACTTTACAGGAATTGCCAAATGACAGAGGTTCTGTAAGAGCTGATTGGACTCCTGTGCCAATGTTAGATTTACGGAGATTCGAAGAAGCAGTAGTCTCATATGGCATGCATTCATCATTTGTGAAGCAAATGTTAAGGTCGTTATCAGTTTGTAATAGAATTATCCATAAAGACTGGATAGACTTGGTTAATGCTACTTTAAAGCCTGGTCCACAATTACAAAAGAGTATCTGGTTCATAGACGTGGTTGAGACTATTGAACAATGGTGTAAAGCTAGAGATAGGGAAATCTCCCAAGATTAACTTCTTGGAGAAGGAGATTATGCTACAATTGAAAGGCAATCTCTATATAATGACCACACCCTGGATTTATACCACACAGAAACTTTGAATGCTTGGGACAGAATTGGAGAAGTAGGAAAGAAAAATTGAATCATTCACAAAAGTTGTACAGAGCCCAAAGTAAGCCTTCACGGATTTCTTACAAAGACTGATATCAGCAGTAAATAGAATGATACCAAATTCAGAAGCTAGACAAATAATTATTGAATCTCTGGCTTTTGGAAATGCTAATGCTCAATGCAAAAGGATATTAGGCCTTTAAAGGCAAGGTCAGCACCCTTGGAGGAATGGATCTGAGATACAATCATTATTGAATCTCATGATCATGATGTTGCATGGTTAAGAGAAGGGGATTTCAAGAGGTTTGAAGAAAAATCAAAGTGTCAAATGTTTCAATTGTGGCAAACAAGGTTACCTCAAAAGGGATGTAAGCAGGGTGTTCCTAGAAACAATGTTTTTTTCTAAACATAATTCAAACAGAATTTCCCCACCCCGTTTCTGGATTATGAAGAAGGTGTGTCAAGGGTAGGCATTGAACTAATGAATGCAGGTCAACAATGGACATCAAGGCAATCCTTTGCCACCAGGAAACTGCCTGAGGGGCCCTATGCCAAATTGAGTTCAGTCATTTCCTGTCATCGTGGGAACTCCTTCCCAGAGCAATTATAATGCCTATTGTAAGAAAACATAATGCTCTAGATGATAGCAGAGCTATAGAAGATAAAACAAAAATTTCAGGAGGAACCATAAATCAAAACTGATAAAGATTAGATTAGGAAGCTCCCTAAAGTTAGGGTTGCAGAAGGGTTTTGTTTTTGTCTTTTCAGGACAGTAAAAACAAGCATCTTGAGGAATTTAAAGACTTTGGACAAATAAGCATCCAAAGAAGAAGGGAGAACTATTGGGAAAAAATTACCAAGAAAAAGGATAATCTGACCTAATGCAATATCTGAAGTCTATAAAAAGATGATAGATCCCCACAATGACAATTCCACCAGGACTCTGATAACACCACTAAACTGAAAAACACCAACTAAAGATCGGCTTTGGACTACAAACTGCTCAGAACAATTTTGAGGAGGCTAGCTGAGATGATCCAGCCTCCCAGACTACTCTACCAGGACTTGAAACAAGGCCTTAACTTTCCTATTACGCAGACTAGACAACAAATGATACAGCTACCTCTCCCGGGACCTGACAACACAATTTTTCTTTTCAGGATCCCCTAAGATGCCATAGCCCCCAAGAGAGCAGGAAGTAAATTTAAGAACACAACACCTACATTCCCAAGAGATGGGGTGGGTGGTTTTTGGTCTTTCAGTAGATTATGGATATTTGTCATTGTCTAGGGGAATTGGTTACAAGTTCCTATTGATAATGGTCAGGAAAAAAGCTAACCAAAGGATATTATATTCAGGGTTCTTGTTTTGAAAAGAAAAAAGGGGGAAACATATGACAGGCTAAGAGGATAAATTATTGAATCTATTCTGAAAAGAAAAAAGGGGAGGATATAGATATGATAAGATAAAAAGGTAGATTATTAAATATACTTTTAAAACACAACTATTAGTTTTAAATATTTTACATTATATTGCACTTTTGTATATAGTATTCAAATTTTGTATATTGTTACAAATTTGAGATTAATTTTGTTAAAACATACTGTACATACATTTCTAATCTTGTTCAAGATATTGTACCTATGTAGCTCATTTAGCAATGTAAATTTCTAGTCCTTGAAAGTTATTATTACCAACCATATAGGATAATAGAAATGCAGGTTAGTAATTAGTCACCTATTACAATTGAATTTGTAATTATAGTAGGTATGTTTACAAAGTCAAACAGATATATATATTTCATATAGACATATTATCTTCAAACACTTCAGAGATCTAGAGAATATTGCATTTAAGATATTTTAATAACATTGGTTCTTTTTTTTATGATGATGAGACATGTCTGCTCCTGACAGCACAAGTCTATTTCAGAGAAGATGCTGGGCATTGAAGAAACTCCACATGGAGTTTACTTTCTCTGTGTCAAAAGTAAGTCACTGGGCAAAAGTGCCTTTGCCTACCCTGCTGACAGTATGCTGTCCTAATTGGACAAACAGGACAAAAAAGAGAGTGACTGCTAAACCTTGCCAAGACAAGGTGGCAAGGTCCTTCAAAGAGCCTGCTTCATAGAAAAGTCTGTCAGATATTCTAGGCCTATGGGCTGAAGATAGCCCCAGCATTGCAGAGGAACCTTGGGTGATTGCCTAGGAAGTCAGTGGTTTCTGACATTTCTTATATTTTTTGGAAGTCACTTGCTTGCATTTTGTGTTTACATTTAATATTATTTCCTTCTTGGGTGTCTGAGGCAGTTGAAGACTAGATAAGAGTTTTCCTTGTTTACCAGACTTACAAAAGAAACTCACTAAAGAAATGTAAAGTATATAAAGTTGAGAAACATAAAAAGATAATTTTGAGTTGGTAATGTAAGTTAGAATAGAAAGTGAATTAGGTACAACATTTAGGACTCACCAAGGTAAGATAGATAATAGAGTATTTTCTCTGAATTTGTTAAATGCAAATGGACTAGACATTGTTGATGTACTTATTGCCTGTATATATTGTATGCAATTATTGTACTTATGTATAGTTCTTATATTAATTATAACCTTTTAAAATTTTAAACAAAAAGGGGAAATGTGATATATTGTTTATGATCTAACAAATAAAGCTTGCCTGAAGATCAGAGTGAAAAACTAGACACACTAGTCAGCTATAGAGGCCAGACAGTGGTGGCACACACCTTTAATCCCAGCAGACACATTAGTCAGCCATGGAAGCTGGGCAGTGGTGGTGCAAGCCTTTAATCCCAGCACTAGAGAGGAATATAAGGCAGGGAAGAAAGGAGGGCAGAGTATTCAGTCTGCAGTCACTCTGAGGACAGGATCGCCTACCCCTTTGGTCTGAGCCCTGGTAGAGGTAAGAACTCTAGTGGCTTGGCTGTTTTGCTTCTCTGATCTTCAGCTTTAACCCCAATATCTGTCTCTGGGATTTTATTATTCATTCTACATGTCATGGATACATTTTCTCAACTGATGCTCCTTCCTCTCTAATGACTCTAGATTGTGTCAAGTTGCCATAAAACCAGCCAGCACAGCCTTGCTGGGGGAAGTATGTGGTGAAGGGCAGGCTTCAGGGCTTCTAAAGACTCCTGCCATTTGGAGTTAGCTCTCTCTGATTCATGTTTGTAGTTTAAGATGTGAGCTCCTGACTGCTGCCCCAGCCACCTGCCAGCTACTGTCTCTGAATCACTGTCATGGACTGTAATCCTCTGGAACCATTAACCCCAAATAAACTTTTTCTGTAAGTTACATTGGTTATGGTGCTGTATTATATCAATAGAAAAGTGATTAAGACAGCTTTCTGTTGTTTCCATTTTTTTGGGGAGGGGGGAGCCCAGGCTGACCTCATCTCTCAGTCCTCCTGGCTGCTGTGCTGGGATTACAGGCGTATGGCCCCATTCCCAGCATTAAAGTGTGCCTCCTAAATCCCAGGGCTCTGAGCCTTGTTTTTGAGCAACAGAATTTTCATGCTTTATATAAATCCTAGGGGTAAGACTACTGACTAACTGCCTTTGACTTATTTGCCTAAGTAATTCTAGATTATTCTTTAGAACAGCTGCACCTGACTGCCTGTGCTGTTCTTGAAGGTTCCACTGTGCCCAAACTTCAGGCTACACGGGCTAATCCGGCTTTATGGGTCCTTCAGGGAAGCTGTAACTCACTGCTTCCGATTTGCAGTTTTAACGTTTCCTAACATTTTTGAACTTTTCCTCCTCCATTGCCGATTAGTGCGGAAGAGCTCTGAGTGCTTCCGTTGGCCTAGCATCCGTCTCATCTCTCTCTAGGGTTCTCTCAAGGACAGCTGGACAGACGGAGAAGTGATGCGCTGCTACCCAGATTCACCGTGACCTGAGCAGTAGGGAAAGCCTGAGATGCTGCAGCCTGTACCTTAAGCTATCTTTGGAATTGCCTTTCCTACCTTCTTGCGCCCCCCACTCCAGCTTCCTATTATTTAGTATTCAAAGCCATCCTCACCTTAAGGGCTTGGACTCCTAAATTTACCTCTATTTGTTCTGCTCTCCCTTCGGTTTCTGTGCAATGCCATCTTGTCAGTGACATCTTCTCTAATCCCTAAGACATCAGCCTGAGGAGTTTCCCCTCTTCAGTTTTCTTCTGAGCACTTCCCGTTATCCAGTATCCCCTCCAAGTGTTGTTATGTGTTCACTGGTTTCCTTAAATATCTCTTTCCCAGGTGCTACAGAAGGGCTGTCTGTTTATGGCTAGATACCAAACGCTTTGAAGAGTGCTGGGCATGTAGTAGTTACTCAATAATCGCTCATTAGGTTAAATACATTTGAAATTTCATCAATTTTCTAAGGAAAGACTTTAGATTCTTTAAGGGGGATAATGCAAGGGAGAGGCATTGTATATGGGGCTCAGAAAACAACACAGAAAGTTAGAGATCCCCGTTTTGGGAGCAAGGTTGGGTGGGCAAAGGAGACATTTTCCCTGGGTCAATAGCTTCCCTGCCTTTGCTCATAGTACCGTATAGTCTATGCGTGCACTTTGCCCACTGATCCCCCTACATTAAAGCTATTTCTTGGGGGCTGTTGGGCTTGATGGCACATGCCCTTAATCCCAGTACTTGGAGACAGAGGGAAGTGGATCTCTGTGATTCATCTGGTCTACTTTGTGAGTTCCAGTAGAAAGACCCTGTCTCAAAAACAAAACAGAACAAACAAAACCCCAAATAAAACAACAACAACAAAATCTTCTGGGGTTGAAGAGCTAGTTGAGAGTTCACACTGCTCTCACAGAGTTTGGTTCCCAGAGGCCAGGTTGAGCAACTTCACAACCTCTGTAAGGCCAGCTCTAGAGGACTGAGCACCTTCTTCTAATCCCCCAGAGCACCTGAACCCCTGTGCACACATGCACACACATACATGAGAGCACCTACACCCATGTGAACACATGCACACACAGATACAGGAGGGCACCTACACCCATGTGCACATATCCACACATATACATACATGCATAACACAATTAAAAATAAATAAATCCTTAAAAATATTATTTCTGAACTGAGTGAGGTAGTTCATGCAGGAGAATCATAGTGATTCCAGTGAATTCCAGGTCAGCCTGAGCTATGGAGCAAGACCCTGTCTCAAATAAACAACAAAACAAATCCTTCACAAAACCCCTTTTTATTACAAACTACCTTGGTTATCCTGTGTTGGCTTGCTGTGTTTCGGCATAAATGCTAATTATTTTCTTATTTACAAAAATCTTTCTGTAAAAAGCAATCGGGTTTTAGGCTTACAATTTTAGTCTTCAAGAATGACAGGCAATTTGAATAGTGCTTGGTCACAGCTGTATAAGCACTTTTTTTTTTTTTTTTTTTTTTTTACAAAACTTAACTCCATTTGCTTCTTTAAAACTTGTGGGTGGGGGAGGATGTTGTTAGGAAACATTGGGTCTAGAATTCAGCAGTTTCTTTCTTTAAAAAAAAAAAAATCGGTAGGATTGCCAGTTGTATAGGCAGTGTCTTTTGTTTAAAAAGAAAAAAAAAAGTTTTAACTCCATGGTGGAAAAACTAACATCGTCACTAGGATATGACGAAACCATGGAGAAGAACTAGAGACCCGAGGCTCAGCAGAAAGGCCTGCGGCATCTGGTCCCAGGGCCTTTATCAGCAGCCTTGTATGTTCTATTCAGGACTCTCAGGACGATTGTTGGCATGATGTAGACAAATTGACGCAAATTAGTTTAGCACGGGCTAGGCAAAGTTTAAGCTTGTTGAGCAACACACGTGGACCACATAGCAAGAGCTATGCAAAACATGCTGAATGCACACTGGTCCAGACGGAATGCAAATCATTGTCAGGCCCTGAGGGGGCAGGAAGCGCTCAGTGGAGGCTGGAACCCCCCCACCCCCACCCCGCGCTGATCCTGAAGGCCAGGGTTGGTTGAGAAAAATGTCTCCTGAAAGTTCTGCTACCTATGCCTACTCCCGGGGCACCGGTTATTTCACAAACCCTCAAAGGACTGGCCCCTAAGGGGATCCCGCCACTTTGCTCTTTACTTTGGATTCAAATATCTCAAGACAATTCCTTTGGGGCTGGTGTCACACAGACCACCTAGAGGGACCCTCTAATTGTATTTACAGTAATTGAATTACAGCTGGGACAGCTTCAGAAGGCGCGATTTACCAAGACCGATACTGAGGGTGCTGTTGGTAGGGTTTCAATCTGTTAAACAGGAGCAAGAAGAAGGAAAAAACAGAAACAAAAAACTGGAGTTGAGAATCTTTAGAGATCCCCGTTTTGGGAGCAAGGTTGGGTGGGCGAAGGAGACATTTTCCCTGGGTCAACAGCTTTCCCGCCTTTGTTCATAGTACCCTATAGTCTGTGCGTGCACTTTGCCCACTGATTCCCCACACAATTGCACACAGATCCTGCACCAACGGTCAGCGCACATTTGATGTAAGTATCTCTGGGTAAACAATCAGGAACTTGGTCGAGTGTCTCTCCTGGGACACGAACTGAGGAGGCAGCTGAAGGAAGACTAACTTTTTTTTTTTTTTTTTTTTTTTTTTTTAGAAAGACTTACTTTTAATTGCATTTCCTATCTTTTGTATTGGCTTTCAGTTCTTCAAAATGTTTTGACACAAAACATTTAAAATCGTTTTTCTCAATGTAGCCATAAGAAAACAGTTGCTGCAAATATTAAAGCATAAAAAACTAGATGATCTGTAGGCGATTCTGCTTTTAGATTGCTTGACTAACTGGTCATGTGAACTTGGTGGCTGCCTTTCCTTGGGGGCTGGCAACCTTGTTTGGAATGAGAAGGAAGAGTCGATCTTCCCATGTAATTCTGAGATGTAGCCGGGGACTCGACAAGCACCATGTACTTCTACTGCCATCTAGCAGTCTATTTGGGCTTGGGAGACTTTAGATTTTCTGGAGCATTCCAAAGAGGTCTGGAGAGCGACCAAAACACAAACTTTGCTAGATATGTGGACATCTTCCAGGTCCTTAAGTACATTCTGAGCAGCAAAGAAACTAAATATCCAAACAAATGCTTATACACTGAAAAAAAAAAAAGTAATGTAGATGATGTATGCAACATGAAAGCAAAGAGATTGGAGAAGTGCATGGGAACCCTGGGGAGGAAAAAGCAGGAGTAAACATGGTCAAAGCATATGCACACCTATACAAGAATGTCTTTATGAAACCAGTTTCTGTGTAGAGTGAACAGAAATTACATTAAAAGGGAGTGTTAGAGAACGTTCAGAAGAATAGTTAAATTATCATATGGAATTTGACTTGGAAGTATTTCTATTATGAATTCATAGCAAGATAGCCCTTTTCCCTGATTGTGAGGACTCTGTAACACAAGAGACACTGCTTCTATCAAATGGAGGACACTTTAAAGGGGGCAGGGCAGGAGGGCTCCGCATTTCTCGAGGGTCATTAGCATTTGCTGTGCAGGACTGTAAGGTGCTTTCTTTGTCCCGCAAAGTAAAATCTCCATTCAAACTAATGAGTGTTCTCTGCTGTGTGCTTTACTTTTCCTTGAAACCCTGACCTTGAGATTTTGGACATAATTCAAACTAAGTGTGATGTATGTACACAGATTTCTCTCCCTGCCTCTTTCCCCAGCTGTCCTGTGTTCTTTGTTTTTATGTCTCCCCAGGTTTCCATATATGTACATGAAGGCATAGAATAAAATGCTAGTGCAAATCCCAAGATGCAATTGTCACATGATTGTAAAGTACCGTGAGATACTGCCACCTGTTGGTGATGCCGAGAATTATTTGCATTTTAGGCAAAACAGCTTCAGCAGTCAAATTCAAATTTCCAAGCTTTCTCTCCTAAATGAATTCAAGTGGTGCTGACTCTTCCAAGCCCTGGGTGTTTTTCTGTGGGCTTTGTGTTCTCTGGGAGTGTTCACTACAGCTAAGTGTGGCAGTGCACCTGCAGCCCCTGACTTTGGGAGTTGAGGCAGGAGGATCCAGAATTCAAGGCCATTCTTAGCCTTGTAGTGAGTCAGCCTGGGCTAGATGAGACTCTCTCTCTCTCTCTCTCTCTCTCTCTCTCTCTCTCTCTCTCTCTCTCTCTCTCTGTGTGTGTGTGTGTGTGTGTGTGTGTGTGTGGTGCAGAGCTTCTAGGTCACGAGACATAAGCTCCTCTGTCCTGCTGTGCCCTTCTGCCATGCTTGCTATTCTGCCTCATAACAGGTCCAGAAACATGAGCCCAGATTATATGGATTAAGACATCTGAAATGGAAACAAAATAAATTATCCCTCTCTTTAAAAATAGCTACTTCAGTGTTCCTCTCCAGATATAGTGCTATTCATCTGTTACTCACTTGTTTGCTCATTTTGTTTGCACGCCATTAAATGGATTATTTTCAGGCCACCTAGATGTGAAGGCTGACACTGTTTTCAGTTTTACAGACATCTCTTCTTTTTATAGTTATTTTCTTCCATTCTCTGTGGTTTCCTGAATTTAAATTATTAGCATTTATAAGTGTATGAGTCCTACTTCTTTTTTTCCCAATGTTTAATTTGTTTTCTTGCATTTACATCAGTACTGAGTTAGATGGGCATCTTTTACTCTTTTATAACTTCAGTGTGATGTTTCCATGAAACACAAAAGTTGGAAGCTATAAAATTGGAATTTTGTTTTTGTTTTGAAATACACATACAGCTATTTGTGTGTGTGTGTGTGTGTGTGTGTGTGTGTGTGTGTGTGTGAGAGAGAGAGAGAGAGAGAGAGAGAGAGAGAGAGGAGAGAGAGTTTGTGTGTGTGTGTGTGTGAGAGAGAGAGAGAGAGAGGTGTGTGTGTGTGTGTGTGTGTGTGTGTGTGTGTGTGTGTGTGTGTTAACCATGTCAAAGAAGTATTTCAATCTTACTGGCCTTTAAAAACAAGAATGATCTGAGCAGTGGTAGCACACACCTTTAATCCAAGCACTCGGAAGGCAGAGACAGGCAGATCTCTGTGAGTTCAAGGCCAGCCTGGTCTACAAAGCTGGTTCCAGGACAGGCTCCAAAACTACACAGAGAAACCCTGTCTTGAAAAACAACAACAAAACAAACAAACAAATAAAACAAAACAACAACAACAATAAAAACAAGAATGATGGGCTAGCAGTGTAACTCACTTGGTAAACACTTGCCCTGCATTCGTGAAGCCCCGATGCTTCTCAGCGTCACATAAACCGGGCATGGGGGCACATGCCTATAATCTCAGCACTCTGAGAGGTGGAGGAGACATAGATCATAGTTAAAAGTACTTGCTGGGTAATCATAGGACCAGAATTCAAGCATCCACACTCACATTACAAGCCAGGGATCCGAAATCACCTGTAACTCTAGCTGCAAGGGATCCAACACCTTTTTCTGCCTCTCTCTCACACACACACACACACACACACACACACGCACGCACGCACGCACGCACGCACGCACGCGCGTGTGCACAAATAAAATAAATGTTTTTTAAATTTATTTCTACTTTATGTGCATTGGTGTGTGTTTATGTGAGTGTGTCGGGTACCCTGGAACTGGAGGTATGTACAGTTGTGAGCTGCCATGTAGGTGCTGGGAATTGAATGCAGGTCCTCTGGAAGAGCAGCTAGTGTTCTTAACCACTAACCCATCTCTCCAGATCCAAATAAAATAAATCTTAAAAGAAAGTTCAAAGTCATCCTCAGCTACATATCAAGTTCAAGGACATTCTGGGACACACGAGACCTTGTTTCGAAACAGAAGACAAACAATGATGGCAAAAGCCCAAAACTTGCTTTTTGGCCAGGGCATACTATTTTGAACATGCATATTGTTTTATTTGGGATTTTCATTGATATTTATAAAATGATGATTTGCACTTTGCTTCTTTTGCTCAGGTTTTGGTATTGTTATATTCACTTCTTGAAAATAATTTGAATGTCTTCCTCTTCTTCTAAGCTCTACCATAGTTATGTAGCATTATTATTGCTGTATTCTTTAAGGGAAGATAGAATTATCTTGTGAAATTGTTTAGGCCTTGAGCTTTATGAGAGAGAAAGAATGTCTCAATTAAATTTTTCTTTATTTCTCTCATGAAAAGTAGTTGGTTTGAGCTTATTTATGCTAAAGTAGATTGCATTTTCCTATGATTAAAATAATTTGAAACTTAGGTCTTCAAACTCATTAGTGCAAACTTGGACAAGCAGTATCTAACTATTTAAACAATTTTATGTTCCTATTCTTTCCCTTGTGCATTTTATTCTGTATTTTAATATTCCCTTTGTTTTCAGTTTATACACACTGCATCACATGGGTTAATATCAGCTGCCCCAGACTGGCCATCAACTTTCTTACAGAGCTGCTGACCCTTTACAACCACTGGAATTTACTAACTAAAGATAAAGTCACTAAGGACTTTGGATTGTTCCAGAGTGAATGGATCAGCCTGTTAGCATTGTTTAGTAATAACAATTATGTTTCAGTGGGTGGGTGAGAGCTGGAGGCAGTATCTGTGCCCCTGGAGGGTGGAGGCAGGAGACTGCTGTAGAATAATCCTTTTTGTACACTGAATATTTGTTACTCTCACTGGTTTAATAAAGAGCTCACTGGCCTATAGCTGGGCAGGAGGATGTTAGGCAGGAGAGCCAGACTAAGAGGATGCTGGGAAGAAGAAGGGCCAAGTCAGGAGAGTCACCAGGATATGCAGAGGAAGCAGATGAACTTCTATTGAGAAAAGCTATTGAGACACACGGCAGAGTGTAGATAAGAAATATGGGATAATTTAAGTTATAGTAGTTAGTAATAAGTTTTAGCCATAGGTCAAGCATTTATAATTAACATTAAGTCTCTATTGTTATTTGGGAGCTGGAGGTCCCAATGAAAAACTCCGCCTACAGGAGGGTCAGAAGTTCAAGGCCAGCTTCGGTTACATATCTATCTAGTTTAAGGCAATCCTGGGCTAGAGGAAACCCTGGAAACAAAAATGTGCCTACCAGATAATCAGAGTACAAGGCTCAGTAGAAGCTGGGTTTCTGAACGCAAGATTCTCCCCTCTAAACAGCAGAGATGGTTTCAGAGACACCTATTACCTTATGTGACTGGACGCTCCCACAGGGGCACCAAGAAGCCTGTGCCCAAGACCTGTGGATGTCATTCTGTGTACACCCACTGTTTCGGATCTATATCTCTTCAGCAGACACACTGGCTCTTAGTGATGGGTCTCTGAATATGACTAGTGTGCTAATAGTGGTTTGCCCAATTTGTCAAATTTGGGTCTGCAGAGGATTTTACAAAGACATCATTGGTTTCTCTTTCAAGTTTTTCTCAGGGAGTGTAGTGTAGTTCATTCATAGATTGCTTACCTAATGTAAGACCTGGTTCAACCCCCAGAACTGTGAAAAAAAGAGAATAGTTGTTGTTCTGTTTTCTCTATTAATACCTGAATTCTACTTTGCTTTAAGTTGTTCCTTCTCTAACTTCTGTTCAGATGCTTTACTTATTACAGTTCTTTACAACTTAAATTAGTGTTTATTCCTATGCTTTTCAATCTGTGTAACTCCCTTGACTATATCCTATGAACCTAATATGTATAGCTACTTTGCAGAAATAAATGCTTTTATATCCTGTTTTTTTTTTGTTGTTTTTTTTTTTTTTTGTTTTGCGAGACAGGGTTTCTCTGTGTAGCTTTGGAGCCTATCCTGGCACTGGCTCTGGAGACCAGGCTGGCCTCAAACTCACAGAGATCCGCCTGCCTCTGCCTCCCGAGTGCTGGGATTAAAGGCATGTGCCACCAACGCCCAGCTATATCCTGTTTTAATACATACTTATAAAAAGATTCTGATAGACTTTGATGATCTCCCATGGAAGGCCTCAACCTCCCTTGGGAGCAGAAGGGGGATGGGAGGATAGGAGGGAGAGGGAACTGGGATTGATATGTAAAATAAGATTGTTTCTAATTTAAATTTTTTAAAAAGTTTTATTTTGAAACCAGGTCTTGTTAATTTTCCTAGGCTGGTCTTGGACTTGTGATTCTCCTGCCTCAGCTTCTAAAATAGCTGAGATTATATGGATGTACCATTCCCCCCAGCTTATAATATTCTAATTTGTTTTGTTGATGAGACAATATTTATGATAAAAAGTATAAACTTTTATAAAACACAAAAAGATTCATATTTTCTG
Source organism: Cricetulus griseus (assembly GCF_003668045.3). Classification (NCBI taxonomy): domain Eukaryota; kingdom Metazoa; phylum Chordata; class Mammalia; order Rodentia; family Cricetidae; genus Cricetulus; species Cricetulus griseus. Next base: position 150,384,848 of record NW_023276806.1, on the reverse strand, counting down.
TGTACAAATGTTTTGTCTGTCTGTATGTGCATACTGGGTGCCCACAAAGGACAGCAGAAGACACTAGAGGCCCTAGAACTGGAGTTACATACAGTTGTGAGCCACTACATGGGTGCTGAAAACCCAATCTGGGTTCCATGAGAGAGCAGCAAGTTCTCCTAATCACCAAGATGTCTCTCCAGCCCCTGACAGACACCCTTTAACCCAGAATGGTTAAAGAGTTACAACATTTCAAGGCAGAAGATCTTTTTGATAATTTTCTATTAATTTCTGGTTTTATTATGTTACAAGCAGAAAGTGTTATCTGTGGTGATTCTATGGAATTTTCAGAAAATCTGTAGCTTAAATATAGCCATTTTTGTGAAGGTTTTTGAAAGGTGTGTTTTCTATGTCAAAGTTCAGGGTTTTGCTTTGTTTAATATGTACCTGAGCGCTGAACTGCAGTATCGCTTGTTAGTTAAAATACATTTTGAGGGATCTGGAGACGTGACTCAGCTTCTAAGAACACTTGCTGCTCTTGCAGAAGACCCATATTTAGGTCCTAGCACCAAAATGTGGCTCACACCATCTTGTAGCTTCAGGGGATCAGGCACACATTCTTCTGGAACTGAGGGCACACACATACACATAAAAGTATCTTAACTATATATTTTGAGACAAGGTTCACCTAAACTGCTCGGGCTGTTCTTGAATGTGTAATCCTCTTGCTTCTCCCCAGCCTTGCAAGAAACTGGGATTCCAGCCATGCACCACTGTGTCTGTCTATGAGTTCTTCTGCTTTTATTTGCTGTGCATACATTCATTATTCTTTTTGTGGGGGCTTAGTAATGTTACTTTTAATACTAGAATAGTATTTTTAATACTATAGTATATTTAATACTATTGTAATCCAAGAAGATAAGTAATCTAGTTCATCTTAATGTCAACAGTGACCCTGACAATGACTGACTTTAGTTTTACACTGGCTGGTGAAACACAAGAACTCCAGATGACCCTGTATGGAAATCCCTTTGCTCACCACACTTGACCTGCAGTCTCTTGCACACCCTAAACAATGGCTTTGAGGAGGTGTATTTCAAAATGAATGCCCCAGGTTCTGACCTGTCTCTAATATTTTGTGAGTCACTCTATAGATCAGGTATCCATACACTGGATATCTAGCCAGATCTGGTCCAAATCCCTGCACTTCATCAACCTGCCCTAAGCCAACTCCTAATGAATCTCCAGGCGCAGCATTTTTCTCATGGTGTCCAGAAGCCAGCAATGCTCTAGGTATCTTTTTTTTTTTAGTTTTAAGTTTTATTTATTTATTTTTTGTTCTAGAGAGGCCTTCAGATTCCAGGTGTCTCTCCCAGTACTCTCTTCCTCCACCTTCTACCCCCCACAACTGATCCCTTCTGTTCCCACCACCATCTCCCAATCCAGACCCCGCCCCACACTCAACAGCAATGTCTATTCTGCTTACCCTTCACAGTGAGATCCATACATGCCCTCTTGAACCCTCTTTGTTACTTAGCTTCTCTAGGTCTGTGGATTATAGCCTGGTTATCCTTTACTTTACGGCTAATATCCAGCTATAAGTGAGTATATACCATGTTTGTTTTTCTGGATCTGAGTTACCTCGCTCAGGATGTTTTTTCTATTTCTACACATTTGTCTGCAAGCTTCATGATATCATTGGTTTTAAACAGCTTAGTGATACTCCATTGTATAAATATACCACATTTTCTTCATCCCTTCTTTGATTGAGGGACATCTAGTTTATTTCCAGTTTCTGGCTATTGTGAATAAAATGAACATAGTTGAACAAGTCCATTGTGGTATGGTGCAACATTTTTTGGGTATATGACCAGGAGTGGTATATCTGCATCTTGGGATAGATATATTTCCAATTTTCCAAGAAACCACCATATTGATTTCCATAGTGGATGTACAAGTTTGCACTCCTACCAGCAACTGAGAAGTGTTCTCTTTGTTCCACATCCTCTCCACAAGCTGTCACTTGTGATTTTTATCTTAGCCATTCTGACAGGTGTAAGATGGAATTTCAGTCATTTTGATTTGCATTTCCCTGATGGCTAAGGATGTTGAACATTTCTTTCTTCCTTTCTTCCTTCCTTCCTTCGTTTCTTTCTTTCTTTCTTTCTTTCTTTCTTTCTTTCTTTTTTTTTTTTTTTTGAGATAGGGTTTCTCTGTGGCTTTGGAGGCTGTCCTGGAACTAGCTCTTGTAGACCAGGCTGGTCTTGAACTCACAGAGATCCGCCTGCCTCTGCCTCCCAAGTGCTGGAACTAAAGGCGTGCGCTATCACCACCCGGTGAACATTTCTTTAAGTATTTCTCAGGCATTTGAGATTCCTTTGTTGAGAATTCTGTTTAGATCTGTACTCCATTTTTAATTGGATTATTTGTTTTTTGTCTGGTTTCTTGAGTTCTTTATATATTTTGAATATTAGCCCTCTATCAGATGTGGAATCTGTGAAAATCTTTCCCCATTGTGTAGGCTGATGTTTTGTTCTATTGACGGTGTCCTTTGCCTTAATTTTCAGTTTCATGTGGTCCCATTTATTAATTGTAGATCTTGTGTCTGTTCTATCAGTGTTCTCTTTAGGAAGTTGTCTCTTGTGCTAATGCATTCAAGACCATTCCAGTTGTGGAATGATTAAGGTGTGTTACATTCATTTATGCCATGGAATATTTGTTTAATGATACAAAGATGTATTGCATTCTTTTATGTTTCATTTAACTCTGCAAAGCTGTGTTACTTTGCTTGCTAAAACACCTGTTGGTCTAATAAAGAGCTGAATGGCCAATGGCGAGGCAGGAGAAAGGCTAGGCAGGACTGGCAGGCAGAGAGAATAAATAGAAGGAGGAACAGGATAAAGAGGAGGACTCCAGGGGTTAGCCACCTAGCTACACAGAAAGCCATGGAGTAAGAAGTAAAGAAAGGTATACAGAAATAGAGAAAGACAAAGCCCAGAAGCAAAAGATAGATGGGATAATTTAAGAGAAGCTGGCACAAAAATAGACAGGTAGACCAATGGAATTGAATTGAAAACCCTGCTATTAACCCACACACCTATGAATACCTGATTTTTTGACAAAGAAGCTAAAAGTTTTACAATAGGACAAAAAGCATCTTCAACAAATGGTGCTGTCATAACTGGATTCGGACGTGTAGAAGATTGCAGATAGATCCATATCTATCACAATGCACAAAACTTAAATCCAAATGGATCAAAGACCTCAACATGATCAAGCCACACTGAACCTCTTAAAAGAGAAAGTGGGAGATACCCTTGAGTGAATTTGTGCAGGAGACTGCTTCCTGAACATAACACCAGTAGCACAGACATTGAGATTGATAATTAATAAATGGGACCTCCTGAAACTGAGAAGCTTCTGTAAGGCAAAAGACACAGTCAACAAGACAAAATGGCAGGCCACAGAATGGGAAAAGACCTTCATCAACCACACATCTGACAGTGGGCTGATTTCCAAATTATACAAAGAACTGAAGCTAGCCACCAAAACACCAAACTATCCAATTAAAAAGTGGGGTGCGGAACTAAATAGAGAATTCTCAATAGAGGAATCTAAAATAGCTGAAAGACACTTAAGAAAGTGTTCAACATCCTTAGTCATCAGGGAAATGCAACTCAAAACAACTCTGAGATACCATCTTATACCGGCCATAATGGCAAAACAAAAAACAAAAACAAACAAACAAACAAAAAAAAACAATGACAGTTTATGATGGAGAGGATGTGGAGAAAGAGGAACAGTCCTTCATTGCTGGCGAGAGTGCAAATTTATACGATCACTTTTGAAATCAGTATGGTGGTTTCTCAGGAAAATGGGTATCAGTCTACCTCAAGATCCAGCAATTCCTCTCTTGGGCATATACCTAAGGAATGCACATTCATACAACAAGGACGTATGTTCAATTACATTCATAGAAGCCTTGTTTGTAATAGCCAGAACCTGGAAGCAACCTACATGCCCCTCAACTGAAGAATGGATGAAGAAAATGTGGTACCCTTACACAATAGAGTATTACTCAGTGAAAACAACAACAACAACAACAACAACAACAACAACGAAATCTTGAAATTCGAAGGCAAATGGATGGAACTGGATGAAAACATCCTTAGTGAGGTAACCCAATCACAGAAAGACATTCAGAGTATGTACTCACTCATATATGGATATTAGATGTAGAGCAAAGGACTACCAGCCTCCAATCCACACCACCAGAGAAACCAAGAAACAAGGAGGACCCCAAGAGAAGGATGCATGGTCCCCTGAAGAAGGGGAGAGGACAAGGACCCCTGAGCAAATTGGGAGCACGGGGAGGGGGGAGGAGGAAGGTAAGGAGAGAGTGGGAGAACAGGAGGACTGACACAGGAATAGAGGAGGGCAAGAAAGGAGATGCCTTGATAAAGGGAGCCAGTATAGGTTTGGAGAGAGGTCTGGCACAGGGGATCCACAGAGATGACCCCAATTTAGAATCTTGACAGTGGTGAAGAGGCTGCCTTTGATGCCCTTCCCCTATAATGACATTGATGATTACCTTGGTTTCCATTTCTAGAGCTTTCATCCACTAGCTGACTGAAGTAGAAACAGCCACCCACAGCTAAGCACTGAACCATACTCCTGGAATCCAGTTGTGGAGAGTGAGAAGGGATGAGCAAAGGAGCTAAGACTGTGCTGGAGAAATCCAAAGAAATAGTTGACCTGACCTAGTGAGAGCATGAAGACCCTAGTCATAAAGCTGGGAAAACAGCATTGGACCGTACTAAGCTCTCTGAATGTGGGTGCCAGCTAGGAGGCCAGGGCAGTCTATGGGACCTCTAACAGTGGAGCCAGTCTATATCCCTAGAGCACAAATGGACTTTGGGAGTTCATTCCCTATGGAGGGGTACTATTGTATCCCAGATACAAGAAAGAGGACCTAGGCCCTCCCCCAAATTATGTGACAAACTTTGATGGTCCCCCATGGAGTGCCTCACTATCCTTGGGAAGTGGGTGCAGGGTGGGTTGGGGGGTGTCAGTATGAAACATGGGAGGATGGGAGGTCAAGGGAATGGGGGGATTGATATGTAAATAAGAGTGCTTCTCAAATAAAAAATAAAATAAAAACAATTTTTAGATTTAACATTTTCTTTGACCAATGAGTCTATTTTTTTCTATTGTATCTTCAGTGCCTGAGATTCTCTCTGCCATCTCTTATAGTCTGCTGATGAAGCTTGTATCTGTAGTTTCTGTTCACTTACCCAGGTTTTCCATTTCCAGAATTCCCTTAGTTTGTATTTTTGTTATTGCTTCTACTTCAATTTTAATGTCTTGAAGAGTTTCCTTCACCTGTTTGTTTGTTTTTTCTTGGCATTCTTCAAAAGATTTGTTTATTTTCTTTATTTTTTGGTTGCATTTTCCTCAATTTCTCTCAGGGAGTTTTCATTTCCTCTTTAAGGACCTCTATCATCTTCATAAAGTTGGTTTTAAGTCATTTCATGTGCTTCGGCTGCATTGGAATATTCAGGTCTTCCTGTCAAAGGATAGCTGGTGGTGACATGTTGTCCTGGCTGTTGCTGATTGTATATCATAGTATAGCTGGGCTCTGGTGGTGATATATTGCCTTGGCTGTTGCTGATTCTATGTCGTAGGATAGCTGGGCTCTGGTGGTGATATATTGCCTTGGCTGTTGCTGACTTTATTCTTACACTAGCATTTAGGGTTTGGGATGATTAGGTATAGGCCCTGATTTTGGTATTTATCTTTGTTAGATGGGTGTTCTGTTCCTGGGTTTCTGTCTCCTCTTTGGTTTTCTAGTCTTTATGGCCTGTGTTTTTGGTGGCTTTCTTGACCTCTGGTCTAGCAGTTATTCTCTGTCCAAACTGGGAGATGGCTTTCTGGAGATTCACTTGGCCTTTGTTGCAGCAGGGGGGGCCCTGTTCTTCTGATTGGCGTGGCCTGCACCTGTTCTTTTGACTTTTTTTTTTTTTAATCTTTTTCCGTAGTTGACAGCACTGGCTACTCTTTCAGAGGACCTGGATTCAATTCCTAGCACCACATGGCAGTTCACACCTGTTCTAGAACTCCAGTTCTAGGGCTTCTGACACCCTCACATAGACATACATACAGGCAAAGCACCAATGCACATACAATTAAAAATAAATAAAACATTTTTTAGCTTTTAATCTTTATGAATCAGTTTGAAGAGTGTCTTTTATGTGTATCATGGAATACATTTGATTTTTTTAAAAAAGAAAATATTTCTTTTATAAGGCCATAATATAAACTTTGGGAACACTATGATAAATGAAAGAAGCTAGACATGAATGGCCATAAGCTTCCAATTTTATGCACTTTCTAAACTAACAAACTCATAGTCAGAAAACAGGCTGCTGCCTGCCTAGGGCTGGAAATATATAAGGAAAATGGGATAGGGGTTATAGTGGCTATAGTTAGTGGACATAGTGTTTCATTTTGAGGTGATGAACATGTTCTAAAAATAGATAATGGATATGATTTCACCACTCTGAGTGGTGAGTATATATATATATATATATATATATATATATATATATAAACTTAATTGTATACTTTAAATGAGTAAAATTTTGGCATGTGAATTGTATCTCAATAAAGCTGTGTCCAAAACCATTTTTGGACTCTGTACAGCTGCCATCAGCTGTACTTTCTAACCTGGCACACAGGTCTCTGAGCTCCACTACTGATTCTATTGCAGGCAAGAATCTTGCCAGGAAGATATTTAGTGAATTTTCTATGGCAAATTCACATTCCCTATGCAAGCCACTGCTGTAAGAAGGACACTGTCTGGAAAAGCACCATCAGGCTAGCCTGATCCAAGCCTTGGAAGAACAGGAGTGCTCTACGTGTGTGCCATCTGTTATACCATCAAGTTCATCACTCTTCTGGACCTGTGTCACCAGAACTGCATCCCTCTATGCCTTGCACTGGAACTCAGAGTACCCTCTCCTCGTTCTAAACTAACCATGCTTCCCACATGGTGGTCCTTATTCAAGTCCAACTGTAACAGGGCCTGATTTCATTTGCCATATCTTCTACCAATTATGTCCTTTCCAGATCTTCCCAAATCATATGGTGCTCTCACAGGGATCCAACTGAAACTGCTATTTTAGATTTGGGGAGATCCTTATTTGTGAATCATGGACAGTGGGAACTGTGGGTGGAATCTACACACAGCTACAGGACCATATCCTGTCCACATTCCTCACAAGCATCACGACAGCATCACTTGTTCTGATGGATCTCTGTCCCACCTGGAGTCTGGAGACCACCATTATTACAATGCATTTCCCAGAACAATGTATTACCTACCCCACACCAAACATCTGTTCTACTCATAATTCTTTTCAAGGGCCTTTGAGACTTCCTGCTCTTTCTAACAATGAAGATACATATTTTGCTTTTGGAAGTGTGTGTGTGTGTGTGTGTGTGTGTGTGTGTGTGTGTGTGTGTGTAAATGCATATATAAAATGTACTGGTTTTCCTCTTTTTTCCTTTCTTCTTTCCTTCTTTCTTGTTATCACCTATATTTTTCCTTTTAATTTATTCTTCTATCATATAATACAGCTTGATCACATCCTTCCTCCCTTCACTCATCCAAGCTCTCTACCAGCCACCACACAAATACACTGCTCTTCTGTTTCTCTTCAGTAAAGAGCAGGCTCCCCAACGATAGCAACCTAACACAGCAAAACAAGATGCAGTAGGACTATGCGCAAACCCTCATATCAAGGCTGGATCCGAGGCAACACAGTAGGAGAAAAGGGTCCCAGAGCAGGCAAAAGAGTCAGAGACATCTTCTTCTCCTACTCTAAGAGCCCCACAAAACCCCAAGCTAAACAACCACAACATATTGCAGAGGGTCTAGCACAGACCATATAGGCTCCATGATTGTTGCTTCAGTCTGTGAGCCCCTATGAGCCCTTATTAGTTGATTCTGTGGGCCATGTTCTGTTTGTATTCTCAACCCCTCTGTTTCCTACATTCCTTCCTCCCCCTTTTCATCAGGGTTCTCCAAGATCTATCTAATGTTTGGTTGTGGGTCTCTGTATCTGCTGCCAAAGAAAGCCTCTCTGATGACCTGTATATATGAATACAGAGTATCAATAGGAATTATTTCATTGACTTTTTTTTGCCAGTCATGTTTGGGTCTACTCTAGATCTAGCCATCCAGCTTCCAGTTCTTGGCCATCCTGGCCATGTCATGTATGCACTCCTTCTCATGGTGGTAAGCCTCAAATTAGACCAGTCATTGGTTGGCCACAGGCTCTGCGCCACCATTGCCCATCACATCTTGCAGGCAGGACAGATTGTAGGTTGAAGGCTTTGTGGCTGGTTTGATGTCTTCGTTCCAGTGCCAGGAGCCTTGCCTTGTTACAACTCTGGTTAAAGCTCTGTATCCTCTATTACTAGAATAGGTGCCCTTGCTAAGGTCACCCTCATAGGTTCTAGAAAGTTTCCACTGTACTAGGTTTCCACATCAGTGCCCCAAAACCTGATCCCTTCTGTTTCCATTGCCACCCTCCGCCAGTTCATCCACAAAATCTATTCTTCCTCTTCCCAGGGATAGCCATGTTTCCCCCTAAGAGCTTCACTGGCCCTGTGGATTGTAGCAGGGTTGTCTTTTACTTGATGGTTAATATCTACTTAGAAATGAGTCCATATTTCTGGGTGGGGTACCACTCTCAGGGTGATTTTTTTCTTGTTCCATCCATTTGCCTACAAATTGCCTGATGACATCGTTTTTTATCAACTGAGTAATACATCATTGTATAAATGTAGCATTGTGTTTTTCTGGCTTCTTTATAAAAAAATCAGGTGTCCATAGTGTGTGGATTTATGTCTAGGTCTTTGACTTGATTCCATTAAGCAATGTATCTGTTTTTATGCTAACAATATGTGGTTTTTTTCATTATTATAGCTCTGTAGTAGAGCTTGAAATCAGGGGTGTTGTCCCCTCTAGAAGTTCTTCTTATTGTTCAGGATTGTTTTAGTATCCTTGGGTTTTTTCCCCATATGAAGTTGAGTATTGCCCTTACAAGTTATGTAAAGAATTGTGTTGGAATTACAATGGGGGTTGCATTTAGTCTGTAGATTGCTTTTGATAGGATGGCTATTTTTTAGTATATTAATCCTACAGATCCATGGGCATGTCTTCTGATACCTTCTTCAATTTTGTTCTTCAAAGACATCAAGTTCTTGTCCACAGGTCTTTCACTTGCTTGGTTAAGGTTACCCAGATATTTTATATTGTTTGTGGCCATTGTGAAGGGTGTTGCTTCCCTGATTTCTTTCTCTCAGTCTGTTTCTCATAGGAGCTAATAACTTTTCTAATTAATTTTGTATCCAGCCACTTCACTGAAGGTGTTTATCAGCTGTAGGAGTTCCCTGGCAGGATTTTTTGGATTGCTTTTGTATACTTCATATCATCTTCACAAAGTGATACTTTAACTCCTTTCTTTCATGTTTGTATCTCCTTGATCTTCAGTTTTCATATCGATCTAACTAGAACTTCAATTACTATATTTAATAAATATGGAGAGAATGGACAGCCTTGTCTTGTTCCTGATTTCAGTGAAATAGCTTTGAGTTTCTCTTCATTTAATTTGATATTGGCTATTGGCTTGCTGTCAATTGTCTTTACTATGTTTACTTATGCCCTAATCTCTCCAAAATTTATCATGAAGGAGTGTTAGGTTTTGCCAAAGAACTTTTTGGCATTTAGTAAGATGAGTTTGTGATTTTTTTCTTTCAGTTTATTTACATGGTGGATTGCATTTATTGACTTTCATATATTGAACTATGCATGCATTTCTGGGTAAAGCCTACTTGATTATGTTGGATGAAATTTTGATGTGTTCTTGGATTTGGTTTGCAAGTATTTTGTTGAGTATTTTTGCATCTATGTTTATAAGGGAACTTGGTCTGCAATTCTCTTTCTTTGTAGAATTTTTGCACAGTTTGGATATCAGGGTGACTGTGACCTCATAAGATTGGGAATGTTCCTTCTTTTTCCTATTTTATGGGAAATTTGAGGAATATCTGATCTTGACTTAACTTTGGTAAGTGGTATTTATCAAGAAAATTATCCATTTCTTTTAAATTTTCCAATTTGGTGGAGTACAAGTTTTTAATAGTACAACCTAATGGTTTTTTGGATTTTCTCAGTGTCTATTGTTATGCCCCTCCTTACCTGCTTCTTTCTTTCTTTCCTTCTTTCTTCTTTCTTTCTTTCTTTCCTTCCCTCCCTCCCTCTCTCCTTCCCTCCCTCCCTCCCTCCCTCCTTGTTTTGAGACAGTGTTTCTCTGTGTAACAGCTCTGGATGTCCTGGAACTCACTTTGTAGACTAGGTTGATCTTGAACTCACAGATATCTGCCTGCCTCTGCCTCCTGAGTGCTGGGATTAAAGCCATGTGCCCCTACTGCTGGGCTGTGCCTTTCTTTTCATTTTTTATTTGGTTAATTAGGATGTTCTGTCTCTGCCTTTAGTTAGTTTTGATAGAATCTGTCTGTCTTGTTGATTTTCTCAAAGAATCAATTCTTTATTTTATTAATTCTTTGTATTGTTCTCATTTTATTAATTGGTTTGATTATTTCCTGCTGTCTATTCCTCTTGGATATGCTGGATTCCTTTTTTCTCGATATCTCACATGTGCTGTTAAGTTGCTAGTATGAAACATCACTGCTTTTTTATGTAGGCGCTTAGTATTGTGGGATTATCTTTTTGTGCATTGTGAAGATGTGTCTCTGCAAAGGCACCTTCTGATTGGTTAATAAAAAGCTGAATGACCATAGCTAGGCAGGAAAGGAGAGGTGGGACTTCCAGAAAGAGATGGGAACTCTGGGATGAAGAGAGACAGGATTTGTCAGCGAGACAAGGAGCAAGTTGGACCTACAGTATGGAGGAGAGGTAATGAGCCATGTGGCAGAATGTAGATTAATAAAAATGGGTTAGTTTGTTATAAGAGCTATTAGAAACAAGCCTAAGCTAAGGCCAAGTTTTCATAATTAATAAGAAGTCTCCTTGTCATTATTTGGGAGCTGGTAGTCCAAATAAGGTCTGACTACATATGCAGAAGTTAAATTGAATCATACAGAAATATTAGATTTGAGGGGATCTAAAAAAGTGGTCATTTCACAAGGTATACATTCACTCTATGTGAAGCAGATGGTAAATATCACGGGCAAATCAGAATAGAATTATCCCCTAAGGCAGTAAACATTTAGCTATAGCAAGAATGAGAGCTGGTCTTCTCCATGTTCTATATTGCATAACATGGTGGAAAGAGAGCTAGGGATATAGAACAATGAAATAGTGGTTATTGATATTTCCCAAGGTCAGTTATTCAGTGAAGGCCAATATGCTGACTTGCAAAGTCAGTTTGAATTTGACGATCATACCTTAGCACTATATCATTTAGCAGCTTTGAATGCTTGGGACAAACTTGAAGAATCAGGAAAGAGATCAGAGTCCAGTCATTTGCAAAAATTTTACAAAAGAAGCCTTCACTGGTATTTTTTTTTAACAAGGTTGACTTTATGAAGATGATACAGACCCTCAAAGAGGAAATGAGAAAAATTCCATAAAGAAATGGATGATAAAACAAACAAAAAATTCAAGAAATTGAGGAAAAGACAAACCAAAAATTTCAAGAAATAAACAAATCTCTTAAAGAAAACAAGGAAAGCCAAGAAAAAACAACCAAACAAGTGAAGAAAACAATTCAAATAGTGCAAGGCTTGAAAGCTGAAATAGAGACAATTAAAAAAACACAGCTTGAGGGAATGCTGGAAATAGAAAAGCTGGGTAAATGATCAGGAACTACAGATGCAAGCATAACCAACAGAATGCAAGAGATGGAAGAGAGAATCTCAGATACTGAAGATAAACTAGAGAAGATAGATTCATCAACCAAAGAAAATCTTAAATCCAACAAATCCTCGACACAAAATATCTAGGAAATATGAGACACCATGAAAAGACCAAACCTAAGAATAATAGGTATAGAAGAAGGCGAAGAAGCCCAGCTCAAAGGTGCAGAAAACATACTCAACAAAAAACCATAGAAGAAAGCATGCCTATGAAAGTGCAAGAAGCTTACCAAACATTAAATAGACTGGACCAAAAAAAAAAAAGCCTCCTCGCCACATAATAATCAAAACACCAAACATACAGAATGTAGAAAGAATATTAAGAGCATTGAAGGAAAAAGGCCAAGTAACATATAAAGGCAGACCTAACAGAATTACACTGACTTCTCCATGGAAACACTGAAAGTCAGAAGGTCCTGGATAGATGTTCTACAAACACTAAGAGACCATGGATGCCAGCCCAGACTACTATAACCAGCAAAGCTTTCAATCACTATAGATGGAGAAAACAAGATATTCCATGACAAAACAGATGTAAACAATACATACCCACGAATCCAGCCCTAAAGAAAGTTCTGGAAGGAAGAATCCAACCCAAGGAAGTTAACTATAACCAGAAAAACATAGGCAATAGATAATCCCACTATACCAACAGCCAAAAGAAAAAGAGGGGTGGAAATCCACACACACCAACAACAACAACAAATCCCAAACAAACAAGAATGAACAACCAATGGTCATTAATATCTCTCAATATTAATGGTCTTAACTTGCCTATAAAAAGACACAGGCTAACAGAATGGATACAAAGACATAATCCATCCTTCTGCTGCATACAAGAAACACACCTCAACTTCAAAGACAGACATTACCTCAGAGTTAAAGATTGGAAAAAGATTTTCCAATCAAATGGACTCAAGAAACAAGCTGGTGTAGCAATCCTAATATCTAACAAATTAGACTTCAAACTAAAATCAATCAAAAGAGATGAAGAAGGTCACTTCATATTCATCACAGGAAAAATCCATCAAGATGAAGTCTCAATTCTGAACATCTATGCCCTCAATACAAAGGCATCCCCATTCATAAGAGAAACATTGCTAAAACTCAAATCACACATAAAACCTCACACACTTATACTGGGAGACTTCAACACTTCACTCTCACCACTAGACAGGACCACCAGACAGAAACTTAACAAAGAAGCAAAGGAACAAACATAAGTTGTGACCCAATTGGACATCTGTAGGATATTCCATCCAAATACAAAAGATTATACCTTCTTCTCAGCACCACATGACACATGAAACTTGCTCTAAAATCTGCCAAGTACTTGGCAACATACCAAACCTCAAAAGGTGCAAAAACTTGGAATAACCCCCTGTATCTTATTGGATTGCCACACTTTAAAGTTAGAATTCAACAACAACACAAATTGCAGAAACCCTACAAACTCATAGAAATTGAACAATGTGCAATTGCACCATTCCTGGATCAAGAAAGAAATAAAAAAAGAAATTAAAGAGTTCCTAGAATTCAATGAGAATGAAGCACAACATACCCCAACTTATGGAACCCTTTGAAAGCAGTGCTAAGAGGCAAGTTCATAGCACTAAGTGCCCACATGAAGAAACTGGAGAATAGTCATACTAGAGAATTAACAGCACAACTGAAAGCTTTAGAATAAAAAGAAGCAAACTCATCCTGGAGGAGAGATAGCAGGAAATAATCAAATTGAGGGCTGAAATCAATAAAGTAGAAACAAAGGAAACAATACAAAGAATCAATGTAACAAAGACTTGGTACTTCAAGAAAATCAACATGGAATACAAACCTTTATCCAAACTAACCAAAAGGCAGAGAGAGAACATGCAAATTAACAAAATCATAAATGAAAAGGGGGGCATAACAATGGACACTGAGGAAATCCAGAGAATCTTCAGGTCGTACTTTGAAAACCTGTACTCCACAAAATTGGAAAATTTAAAAGAAATGGACAATTTTCTGGATAGATATCATTTACCAAAGTTAAATCAATAAAGGATGAGCAATTGAAATACAAGCAGTCATCAAAAGTCTCCCAAACACAAAATGCCTAGGGCCAGATGGTTTCAGTGCAGAATGCTACTAGAAATTCAAAAAAGACCTAATACCAATACTTCTCAAAGTGTTCCACACAATACCAGCAGAAGGGTCATTGCCAAACTCTTTTTGTGAGGCTACAATTACCTTGGAACCAAAGCCATACAAAACACAAATAAGAAAGAGAACTACAGACCAATATCCCCCATGAACATTAATGCAAAAAATACTCAATAAAATATAGGCAAATCGAATCCAAGAACACATCGGAAAAACCATCCACCATGATCAAGTAGGCTTTATCCCAGGCATGGTTCAACATATGAAAATCCATCAATGTAATCCACCATATAAACAAACTGAAAAAGAAAAACCACATGATCATTTCACTAGATGCTGAAAAAGCCTTTGACAAAATCCAACACCCCTTCATGATAAAGGTCTTGGAGAGATCACAGATAACAGGAACATACCTGAATATAATAAAAGCAATATATAGCAAACCACAGCCAACATCAAACTTAATGGAGAGAAACTCAATGCAATTCCTCTACAACAAGGAACAAGACAAGGCTGTCCACTCTCTTCATATCTCTCCAATATTGTACTTGAAGTTCTACCTAGAGCAATAAGACAACAAAAGGAGATCAAGGGGATGCAAATTGGAAAGGAAGAAGTCAAACTCTCACTATTTGCAGATGAGATAGCTTACATAAGAGACCCGGGGAAAACTCTACTAGGGAATTCCTACAGATGACAAACACCTTTAGCAAAGTGGCAGGATACAAGATTAACTAAAAAAATCAGTAGCACTACTATATACAGATGATAAATACAATGAGAAAGAAATCAGAGAAACATCACCCTTTACAATAGCCGAAAACAAATAAAATATCTTGGGGTAATGCAAACCAGACAAGTGAAAAACCTGTATAACAAGATCTTTGAGTGTTTAAAGAAAGAAATTAAAGAAGATACCAAAAAATGGATAGACCTCTCATGTTCTTGGATAGGTAGGATCAACATAGTAAAAATGGCAATCTTGCCAAAGGCAATCTACAGATTTAATAAAATCCATTTTCAAAATAGCAGCACAATTCTTTACAGTCGTTGAAAGAACAATACTCAAGTTTATATGGAAAAACAAAAGACTCAGGATAGCCAAAAGAACCTTATACAATAAAGGAACTTCCAGAGATGCATCACCATCCCTGACTTCAAGCTCTATTGTAGAACTATAGTCCTGAAAACAGCTTGGTATTGGCACAAAATAGACAGGTAGACCAATGGAATTGAATTGAAAACCCTGATATTAACCCACACACCTATGAACACCTGATTTTTGACAAAGAAGCTAAAATTATACAATGGAAAAAAGAAAGCATCTTCAACAAATGGTGTTGGCATAACTGGATGCTGGCATGTAGAAGACTCCATGTACAAAACTTAAATTTAAATGAATCAAAGACTTCAACATAAATCCAGCCACACTGAACATGTTAGAAGAGAAAGTGGGAGGTATCCTTGAAGGAATTGGTACAGGAGACTGCTTCCTAAATGTAACACCAGTAGTGCAGACATTGAGATCTCCTGAAACTGAGAAGCTTCTGTAAGACAAAGGACACAGTCAACAAGACAAAATAGCAGCCCGCAGAATGGGAAAAGATCTTTACCAGCCCCATATCTGATGGAGGACTGATTTCCAACATATACAAAGAACCCAAGAAACTAGTCATCAATACACCAAACAATCCAATTAAAAAATGGGTACAAAATTAAATAGAGAATTCTCAATAGAGGAATCTAAAATTTCTGAAAGACACATAAGAAAGTGCTCAATATCCTTAGCCATTAGGGAAATGCAAATCAAAACAACTCTGAGACACCATCTTGCTCCTGTCAGAATGGCTAAAATCAAAAACACCAATGACAGTTTATGCTGGAGAGGATGTGGAGAAAGGGGAACACTCCTCCAATGCTGGTGGGAGTGCCAACTGGTACAGCCACTTTGGAAATCAGTATGGCGACTCCTCAAGAAAATGGGAATCAGTCTACCAGATAATCCAGCAATTCCACTCTTAGGCATATACCCAAAAGAAGCACAGTCATACAAAAAGGACATCCATTCAACTATGTTCATAGCAGCATTATTTGTAATAGCCAGAACCTGGAAGCAACCTAAGATGTCTCTCAACTGAAGAATGGATACAGAAAATGTTGTACATTTACACAATGGAGTATTACTCAGTGGGAAAAAAACAATGGAATCTTGAAATTTGCAGGCAAATGGATGGAACTAGAAGAAACCATCCTGAGTGAGGTAACCCAGTTACAAATAAACAAACATGGTATGTACTCACTCATATATGGATATTACACATAGAGCAAAAGATTACTAGCCTACAATCCACATCCCCCAGAGAAGCTAGGAAACAAGGAAGACCCTAAGAGAGACATACATGGTCCCCTGGAGAAAGGGAAAGGGAAAAGCTCTCCTGAGCAAATTGGGAGCATGGAGGGAGGGGGGAAGTTGGAGAAAGGGAAAGGGAGAAGAGAAGGGGAGAGGAGGACAAGAGGGAGCAGGAAGATTGAGTCGGGGGAAGAATAGAGGAGAGCAAGAAAAGAGATACCATAATAGAGGGGACCACTATAAGTTTAAAGAGAAATCTGGCACTAGGGAAATGCCCAGAGATCTACAAGGATGAGCACAACTAAGAATCTAAGCAACAGTGGAAAGGCTACCTTAAACGCCCTTCTCCAATAATGAGATTGATGACTACCTTATATGTCATCCTAGAACCTTCATCCAGTAGCTGATGGAAGCGGAAGCTGACACCCACAGCTAAACACTGAGCTGAACTCCTGGAACCCAGTTGTAGAGAGGGAGGAGTGATGAGCAAAGGATCAAGACCAGGCTAGAGAAACCCACAGAAACAGCTGACCTGAACAAGGAGGAAGCTCATGGATCCCAGACTGATAGCTAGGAAACCAGCATAGGACCAATCCAGATCCCCTGAACGAGGATGTCAGTTTGGAGGTCTGGGCAATCTATGCGGCCTCTGGTAATGGATCAGTATTTATCCCTGTTGGGAGCCAAATCTCAGGGCTTGGCATGAGATCCTAGTCCATGCTTGGCCAACCATGTAATTAACCTTTACATAGCAGCTCCTTAGAATTTCAGCTCCAGAAAAAGAAACAACTTGACCCAGTCCTCCTGGGTTGCCAGGCTCAGTCACCTAGGCAACCCTTCCTGAACCTCTTACTCATGAACTCTTTACCCTGCCAAACATCCTCTTTGTGGCTTCCTAATATCCTGCCTACACTAACACCTTGCACAAACAACTCATTCTACCCCTCTCCATAGCCTGCTCTACTGACTATATAAGCTAACCTGAGAAAAATAAAGTTTGCCACTTGATCAGAATCCTGGAACAGCAGGAACAGGAGCAGCTAAATGCTCAACATATTGAAGAATCAACCAGTCCTTGGAATTCTCCTATATTTGTTATTAAAAAGAAATCTGTAAAATGGAGAATGGTAACAAATCTGAGAGGTATTAATAAGCTGATCTAGACAATGGACATTTTACAGCTTGGAATTATCTTGCCTTCTTTATTTACCTAAAGGATGGCTTATTATACTGATTGATTTAAAAGATTGCTTTTTCACTATGTCTTTTCAAGAACAGGATAGAGAATATGTTTCCTTTACAGTGCCTAATTTTAATAATTCACAGCCCATTAAAAGGTACTATTGGAAAGTCCTTCCACAAGGAATGTTAAACAGTCTCTTTGTGTCAATATTTCGTGCAACAACAATTAGAAATAAATTGTAATCATTACATGGATGATATCTTACTAATGATTCAGACACAGATACCTAATGGTGAAAATGTTCGATGAAGTAATGATAATTTGCCTTATTAGGGATTATGAATTGCTCCTGAAAAACCACTAAGAGGAGATTCTATTAATTACCTAGGATATAAGATATGTTTAAAGAAAATTCAACCACAGAAAGTACAAATCAGGAAAGATCAATTATGTACTCTTAATGAATTTCAAAAATTGCTGGGAGATATTAACTGGCTAAGGCCCACAATTGGATTAATTATTCAAGAGGTAAGTAATATATTTCAAACCTTATAAGGTGCTAAGAACTTAAATAGTCCATGAAAATGATCACCTGAGGCTGAGAGCGAATTGGCTCTGTTAAAAGAGAAATTACAGGATTCACAAGTGGATCACTTGGATCCAGAGCTTGATTGTATCCTGGTCATAGTACTTCTCCTCATCCTCCCACAAGAATTCTTATGCAGAGAGAAAATAATATCTTAGAATTATCACAAAAACAGAGTAAAAGATTAAAGATATATATAGAAAAGATTTTCTGAATTGATTCTGAAAAGAAAATCAGGACTTCATTAATTAGCTGGAATAGACCCAACAGAAATTGTGGTATTTTTTATGAATGCTGAAATTGCCTCATTATGGGCAGAAAATGAACACTGGCAAAGAGCTTGGAGTAATTTTTTAGAGAGAGTTTAGCAACAAATATCCCAAAGGCAAGTGACTCCAGTTTATAAAAAATAAGTAATTGGATTCTTCCTCAGACTGTATGAGGAACAACAATTTCTGGAGCTCCTACATTCTATAATGATGCAAATAAATCAGAAAAAGGCATGTTATAAGCCAGGAAAAATAAGTTAAGTGGTCCAAAGGTCTTATAATTCAGTTCAAAAATCAGAGTTATACTATTCACATGGTATTACTAGATTTTTCCAGAATTTCTTAATGTAGTTACTGGCTTTCAATATGTAAGAAGAAGAGTTGCTTTATATATTGAAACTAACTGAAATTATTTCAGATGAATCAAAATTAGCTGTTATTTATTCAATTATAATAAATAATCAGAAATAGAAACCATCCATTGTATATAACACATATCAGATCCCATAATGCTCTACCAGGCCCTCTAGTACAAAGTACTAGAAATTGATCAGCCATTGGTAGGAAATGTGCTAGAAGTCTCAGAATTTCATAAGAAAACCATGTTAATTACAAAGGTTTGAAGAAAGACTTTTTCTATCACTTGACAACAAACCAAGAAAATTATAAGGAAATGTCGACTGTTCTCTGTACAACCAAACTCCACGACCTGAAGAGTAGTCCAAAGGGTACTTAAAGAAATGAAATCTGGTAAATGGATGTGTTTTATTCTGCAGAGTTTGGAAAATTAAAGTATGTGCACCATACCATAGATATATAGTCAGGATTTCAATGGGCAAGAGCTTTGAGTTCTGAATAGGCTGATTCATAATTACACATTTATTAGAAGTCATGGTCATTATGGGACTACCCATACAAATCAACACTGACAATGCTCCAACATATTTCTCTAGTAAAATGAAACAGTTTTTTTTACATATTACAATATAAAGCATATTATAGGCAAACCACACAATTATACAGAACAAGCTAATATAGAAAGATCTAATTGCCCTTTAAAATATGCTTAATAAACAAAAAGAGGTAATAAAGATAGATTACACAGTGCTTTAATAAGTTTAAATTTTTAAATGCTAACAAGAACGGAACAACACCTGCAGGACATTGGATAGTAGAAAAAAAACTGCTGAATTAAATCAGCCTATATTTTTAAAAATATTGACCTCACAATGGAAACTATGATATGTGTTATATTGGGAGAGAGGTTTTGCTCTTGTTTCCATAGGAGAAAAAAGCTACGGACACCATAAAGACTGATTAAGATTAGATTTAAACAGGAGAGACCTCTTGATCAGGAGAGGTGATAGTTCATCAAACAGCTTGGTCATGCAGTCCAAATTAACTTATAAGATTAACAAATGCCTTTCCTTTGACCGGAAAAATTATTGTGAAAAGATAACACTTTTTCTACCACCAAAAAAACATTTTGCCTTAACAAAAATATAATCTGCCAAAAAAGGAACTTCTTCAAATTAGGATTAGGGCAGGCTTTTGTTTTTGTCTTTCCAGGAGAATAAAAGCATCCAACCAAGCAATCTAAAGGCCACTGGACAAATGAGACATCTGGAGACGAGAAATCTTCAAGAGAAAATCCCCCACAAAAGGGTAAATTGACCTCTAACAGGGTAGAGTTTCATAAATCTTCCCAAAATGCTTATTTTGATGCTCTGTATAAACGTAAAAGGCAAATGGTCTTTTTGTGGTTCAATTCAATTAAAAATCAAAGCTGACTTTGGGGTTGGAGTGTGAATCTTTCCCTCTAAACACAAGCATGCTTGTGAAAGGAAAATCCAAAATCTCTGTCTCAAGTTAAAGAGGTACCTGGTATGGGTCAGAAGAAAAACAAAAGTAAGGGACTATTCTATTGACACTAGTCTCATAATCCTTTTGATTCTTTCAAACTTTTCTTAAGGTATAACTGTCATCTAAATATATATTATATAATATATAATAATGTTACTAAATAACAGATGGTCCTTTACCCTCTGGATAAAAGGTAAAGAATATCTTCTGCATATAACATTTAAAATGTTTAAATTTTCTTCAGTGAACTGTGACCATTTCATTGACCTTTGAGGTCTCCATGAAAATGAGGGAGCCCTGCAATGGCAAATCCACTTGGATTGTGGTAACACCACTAAGCTGACAATACCGCCCAGAGATCATCTTCAGACTATAAACTGCTCAAGATAACTTCAAAGTGGCTAGCTGAGATGATCCAGCCCCATAGACTACTCCCACAAGGACTTCACATATAAGCCCTGCACGTTCCCATCACACAGAGAATAGGTAACAAATGATGCAGCTAGCTTTCCCAGGACTTGACCATTATCTCAATTTTCTCAGAGTCCCCTAAAGATGCTGTCACACCCAGAAGATGATGCCCACCTTCCTGAGAGGTAGGGTAGGTGGTTTTTGGTCATTCAGTGGGCTACAGATGTTTGTTATTGTTTAGGGGGATTAGTTAAAAGTTGTTATTGGTCATGATCAGGGAGCGAACAACACATACTATTTAAGATGATGTGAATTATTGATGGAATCTGCAACTGTATTGATAAATCATTTCAATGTTTTATTATATATTTATTTATTTGGGAGGTCTTACTATGCAACACTAGCTGGGCTTGGAACTCTCTGGGCAGACCAGGCTCTCCTGAACTGACAGAGCACTACCTACCACTGTTTTCTGAATTCTAGGATTAAAGGCATGTGCTATCATGCCTGACCTCAAGAATTTTGTTGTTGTTGTTTAACTTTTTAAAAAAGATTTTGTTTATTTATTATGTATACAACATTCTGCTTCCATGTATATCTGCACACCAGAAGAGGGCACCAGAGCTCATAATGGATGGTTGTGAGCCACCATGTGGTTGCTGGGAATTGAACTCAGGACCCCTGGAAGAGCAGACAGTGCTCTTAACCTCTTAGCCATCTCTCCAGCCCAACTTTTTTAATTTTTTGAGATAGGGTTTCTCTGTGTAGCCCTGACTGTCCTGAAATAGCTCTGTAGGCCAGGCTGGTCTTGAATTCATAGAGATCTTCCTGCCTCTGCCTCCTCAGTGTTGAGATTAAAGGTGTGCACCACCACTGCCTGGCTATAAGTTTTTTTTTTATAATTACTATTTCCATGAATATATCTTTGGAAAAATAGATGGGCCTTATATAGACAGTTGTTTAATAAACATTTTTTTAGATTGCATTTTGAAATAAACACTTGAACACACTAAGTATTGTTATGTGTTAAACCCATTAGACAGTGGTCATTTAAATTCTTGAGATTTGATTAGTAAACTGTTCTTTTTGAATTTCACCCATAGTGCCTTATTTTTAGATACCTGGGCCACTGAGTTCTTAAAGCCTGCTATTTTTGGAAACTAAGAGTAACATAAAAATCTAGGGCAATACATATGTAAAGTGTGACTGTCCTATATTCAGACAAGTTGTGCTGCCTATAATGGTGGAATCTAACAGAGCTAGTTTACTTACCAATCCCTGCTCTTCGGTTCTGGCGCTTATGGAGAGGAGATGCCATCCTGAGAGAAAAAAAATGCACTTGCATCACTTCAGTGATGTACTTCAGGTAAACGCATTTCTTATAAGAAATGTGACTTCTAGTGCATGTTTATAAAGTTTTTTAAATTTATTATTTATTTTGAATCACTATCCTGTAGAAGTTATGGGCTTTAATTAACATTTTAATGACTTTGATGTCTTTGTCTATGGCTTTTTTTTTTTTTTTTTTTTTTTTTTTTTTTTTTTTTATCTCCGAGACAGGGTTTCTCTATGTAGCCTTGGAGCCTGTCCTGGAACTTGATCTGTAAACCAGGCTGGTCTCGAACTCACAGAGATCCGCCTGTCTCTGCCTCCCAAGTGCTGGGATTAGGGTGTGCACCACCAATGCCCGGCTTGTCTAAGTCTTTTAAATTAATATGATTAAGATGTGACTGAACCATACATGCTTGTACAAAGAGAAAGAAAGTAAACTGAGATGTTAGGCTTTGTCACAAGCTGTATTTGTAAACAAAGACAAATGTTTCATTAAGAAGTGACTAAGGAACAAAAAGAAAAAAACAAAAAACAAAAAACAAAAAAGTGACTAAGATTTTTTATTTCATTTTTTATTGATTTTTTTGAATTTCACATCATGCACCCCCCATCCCATTCATTGCCCAGTCCCTCCATGTCTGTCCTTCCTTCCTTCCTTCCTTCCTTCCTTCCTTCCTTCCTTCCTCCCTCCCTCCCTTCTTCCCTCCCTCCCTCCCTTCCTAACCTCTTTTTGTTTTTTTTTGAAATAGGTTTTCTCTATGTAGCTCTGGCTATCCTGGAATTGGCTATGTAGACGAGGCTGGCCTTGATCTCACAGAGATCCACCTGCCTCTGCCTCCTGTTTGCTGGGATTAAAGGTTTCTGCCACCACCTGGCTTCCACTGCTTTTATAGCCCAGGCTAGCCTTGAATTTGGGATCCTGAGTGCTGGGGTTACAGGTTTGAGTCATATTGCATGGCTTTAGGCCCTACTTCTTATTAATAGAGTGATAAAGCCACACTGCAGAAAATCATGGAATGAGAAGAGAAACTAATGGAAAACTCTATTTTTTTCCTCTTGGAAGTGGCTCAGGGATTTTTGTGTGGCTATCCAAATATTTCCTCTCTTTTTAAATCAATAGCTTTGATGAACAAAATTTATATAATTCCTGTTTGTTTTTCATGTACAACACAATGGACTTTAGTAAATTTAAATAGTGTGCAACCATTTTGCCACAATCTACTATTAGAACATTTTCATCACCCTGACAAGGTCTTCATGCCCATTTACAGTAACTCCCTAGTCTCAACCCCCAGTCCCAGATAACTGTGGGTCTGCTTTCTGTCAATCGAGATTTGCCTTTTCTGGACATTTCATATAAATGAAAAAATACAATATGCAGTACTTAGCACCTGCGTTCTTTCGAATGTAGGAAACCACTCATTTATATTACTGAAGAATGTTCAAGCATGTAACTAATCATTATGCTAAATGGATCCAGAGAGGCAACTGAGGAAGTGAAGAGGAGAGAAGCAGAGCAAGCCCGATAATTGTGAAAAGCAGGACACCAGGGCAAGCTGGACAGAGAATCATGAGAAAGATGTTTGGATCAGCTCAAGATGACTATGAACACATGTTGAAAAAGTGCTTCTGTTTATTAAACGTAGATGAGACATAACAACTGGGGTTTTGATTTCAGATAAAGTGAGCTCAAAATCCAATATCATTTTGTAGTCACTTGTGGGTTACTGGTATGAATTCATAATTTTTTTTATTCTAGTATTTTTGATCAGTGAAGCACGATAAATAAAAGACCCAGAGACAGATATTGGGGTTCAAGCTTCAAGCTGAAGACCAGAAAAGCAAAACAGCTGATCACTAGATCTTATCTTTACCTCAAGCTGAAAGGGTTGATCCTGTCTCCAAGAGCTCTCACCAAGCCTTAGACTGCTGCCTCTTCTCAGTGTGGCTGGAGAATATATGCCTTAGTATCCTCAATGTGGCTGGACTACTGAAGACCCTGCTCCTATCTTTTATACCTCTCTAGTGCTGGGATGAAAGGTGTATGATACCAAGTGCTGAGATCATCTTTGTGTGAGCTGTTTCTATTTAGAACTGGATCAATCTAGTGTAGAACTGGGTGGCACAGAGATCCATCTACCTCTTAATCCTGAGTCCTAGGATTCAAGGTGTGTACCACCACCTCCTACCTTCGGGCTGCTTGGACTAAAGGTGTGTATCACCACAGCCTGATTTCTATAGCTTGAGGCTGGCTGTTCTTCCTGAATCCTCAGGCAAGCTTTAATAAATAATATATCACCACAGATCAATAATGAAATTATATAATTCTACATACTATGAGCTGGAATGTTCCCCTGAGTTTTGACATCTCATTTCTCCTACATGAGTAGCATACAGTTTTTGAAATTTGTATATGATGTAGTTAGTCCACATGAGTAATATTTCTTTGTATGT
Organism: Cricetulus griseus; assembly: GCF_003668045.3. Taxonomy (NCBI): domain Eukaryota; kingdom Metazoa; phylum Chordata; class Mammalia; order Rodentia; family Cricetidae; genus Cricetulus; species Cricetulus griseus. Next base: position 150,360,336 of record NW_023276806.1, on the reverse strand, counting down.
ATATACAGTTAATTATCTTTATTTCTGTCATTCATAAGGTTGCCGTGAATACTGAATTATCAAACACAGAATCACTGTCCCAGAGAGAATATAAGATTAGGTTTCTGTCACATGTCAGATTTTTAGCAATCAATACTTCAGTTTTGTTGTTTTTATTGTTGATAATAAGAAATCTTATTTAAGGTCAGGTAATTGAACAGGCCAACAGCACTTTTCAAGCACCTGTCCAAAATGATTGTTTGCATTCCCACTAGCCATGCATCCTCATCAAGGTTTGTTCTTTCTTCCTTCCTTCCTTCCTTCCTTCCTTCCTTCCTTCCTTCCTTCCTTCCTTCCTTTCTTTCTTTCTTTCTTTCTTTCTTTCTTTCTTTCTTTCTTTCTTTCTGCTCTTGCCATATGTAGTCCAGGTGGCCTCAGACTTGTGAACTTCCTGCTTCCGTCTCCTGAGAGCCATGGGCACGCACTATAGCACTTGGCTTATTGTTTGTTCTTTGTTGTTGTTGTTTTGTAGTAAACATTTTCATATGTGTGATCTCGCCATGATTTTGAACAATCAAGTATGAAGGCCCTGGGTAAGAAGAGTGCTCGGTAAGTCTGAAGGCTAGCACAGGCCAAAATGGCTGGAGTGCAGTCCCTAGGGAGGGACAGAGCAGAAGGCATGCCAAGGGCAGATAAGATGGAAGGAGTGCGAGGTCTCAAAATCTCATAGGAGTATGACCGTCACTCTGAACAAGATGGAAGGCACAGGAAGATGTTTAGCAGACGAGTTGTTGTAATCTGAAAGGTTCACACCAAATCCTTGTTGAAAACACACTATAAGGAACAGAGAACACTGAGGTTGTTTATGAGGCTGTTAATATAATCCAAATGGAAATAGTAGAAGCCTAAGCCACAATAGTAGCAAGCCAAAGTGGGGAGAGTTGATCGGGTTTGCAAAATATGTGTGAAGGTGGATGTAATTGGATTTCCTCAAAGAGTTGATAAAGGGTATGGGCAAAAGGAAGAACATAGAATCACTCCAGGGTTTCCAATTGAGCAGTTACAAGGATGTAGTTGCCTCAGTTGGGTTGTAAAAGGCTTCTGAAAGATGAAACCTGAGGGGTAAGGTCAAGAATTTACTTTAAACTAATAAATAAATAAATAAATAAATAAATAAATAAATAAAAGGAATTTACTTTACATGTCAAGTTTGAAATGCACCTCTGTGGAAACTTGAAGTAGACAAATCTGTTGTTCAGGTCAAATACCTGGACTATGGATGTAAGTTTAGGAGTAGCCAGAGCATGAATATTTAAAGCTATAATACTAGGGTGAGATGGAATTTACTGATTACTTTTGATTAAGGTGACTAACCTGAGCTCTGGGGCACTACAAAGTTCAGAAGTCATGATGTAAAGGCACCAACATGAGAGTCAGTGGAAGTCCAGAAGACCAGTGAGATCTGAGGGGGGTCCTCAAGAATCCATTCAAACAGTGGCCACCCTGTCCACATTGTAATGAACTCAGTCATAAAAAGCAGAAAGCTTGGGAAGGAAAAGTGAAGACATCTGTAAAGGATAAAGAGTTTATCCTTAAAAAGGTCAAATTGACCTTAAAAGGCCTCTTTACCGTAGAAAGACGAGTTAATAACTGGCAAAATTAGACTGTCCTCCCTGCCATCATTGGGAAAGGAAATATCAAGTAAAGTTACGGAAAGTAGTATTGGGTGTCAAATTTACATTTTGCTCCATTGATCAACAATTTGATCAAAGGCATGGGACTTTCCCATCCATGAACAGTTCCCATCTATGCCTAGCCCTTAGACCTAAAGGTAGAATATATAGTACCTCCAACTGTCTATTACAACATGGCTGCGGTATTTTGATTATTTTCTCTGTGGCCAAACATTCTGCCACTGAGCTCTAATTGCCCTTCCTGTCACATTATTCCTACAGTTTGGATCCTAAGTGCTCCCGCAAAGGATCATAAGGAGAAGGCTTGTTAGTGTTCAGGCATCTGTACTGGCCTGTCCTTGGAGTTCTGACAGGATCCGCCCTCAGCTGCAACCACTAAGCACCAACTGTGCATATTCACTATGTTCCCTTTTAAAAGGGCCCTGCCCACCTCCCATCCTTCTCTCTCTCTTTCTTTTTCTCCTTCTCTCTGTGTATTCCCCACTCTCTCCCTCTTTCCTCTCTCTTTTCCTCTTTCCTTTCTCCTCTCTCACTGCTCCTGTCTCCAGAGGTCGGTCTCCCCTCCTCCTTTTCCCCCTTTTATGATCCCTTTCACTAATAATAATAATAATAATAATAATAATAATAATAATAATAATAATAATAAAATCCTCTGCTTTAATTCTGTCACACGACATCTTTCTCTCTTGCTCTGCTTTTCTTAAATTACAACACTTGTTCTTCAGGCACCACTGGTAGTTGGAAGAACCTTCAGAATGAAGGCCAAATGGGAGGTCTTAAGTCATTGAGGTCTGCCCTTGAAGGGAGCTGTGGGACTCCATTCCCTTCCTCTTCCTTACATTCACTTCACAGCCATGAGCTGATAGTTTTTCTCTACCACATGCTTCTGCTATGATGTGCTCTCCAGCTTGAAGCAACAGGGTGAACCAATCATTGACCTGAATCTCTAAAACCATGAGTCAAAATAATTGTTTCTCTTTATGAGTGGATCATCTCCAGTATTTGTTACAGAAATAGAAAGCTGACTAACACAATTACATTATTTAATCATCACCACAATCTTAGGAGATGAGGACTATTAGCTTACATTTCTGAAATGAGAGAAAAGAAGTTCTGATGAGTTAAGAATCTTGACCATGGCAAGGGAGCTAAATCAGCCTGTGAAATGCTTATCTCACAAACATGACAGCATGAATTTGGTTCCTAGAACCCATGTGAACATGCTAAGCTTGTTGGTGTGTACTTGCAATCCCAGAATTGAGGAAGAAGAGATAGGTAGATTCTTGGGTTCACTGGTAAGCCAGTCTAACCTAATTGGTGAGCCCCAGGCCAATGAGAGACCCTGTCTTAAAAGAGGTGAGTAGCACTACTGAGGATGACACACCTACACACACACACACACACACACACACACACACACACACACACACACACACACGTTCCCACAATACACTTTCACAATACACACTCTCACACATATACACCCATTAAAAACAAAGTCAAAAGAACAACATCTAACTTGACCAAAGCAGCAGAATCCTGACTCAAAACCAAAGTCTGGTTACAGCAATCTGACCTTGTTTCCATGCCATATTGCCTAATCATGTTACCATAAAATCCAAGTTCATTCTCTCAAGGCCCCAGAAACCTTGAGAGGAGACCAAAGGAGTTGAAGCTAAAATATTTTCTGAGTGTAAAAGTGCTGACCTAATCATTCTATAGTCCACCCTTCTATGAAGCAGTGGCTGTGTAACTGGTGTATTCTGGGCTATTAACTAAAACAGCACAGTGGTGCTGAAAAACTAATTGTTCTCTTGGAAAAGAAATGATTAGACTCATATAAGGATGTGCCCTGAAGGCAAGGAAGGAAAGTAGGTCAAGTAGTCACTGATAGAAATTTCAGCTTGGAGATACTAATGTTGGTGTCTTCACACATAAAAGAATTGGTTGCTATGTCCTTCCCATTTAATGTGAATATGAAGGACAGACTTCAAAAGCACCCTAAAAGAAGAATTCTTTTCATCTTTGGACTCATTTGCTTCTGCAGATTTCTTGATATTAGTGTTTCAAGTTAGAGGAAATCCATCTCTACTGGATAGCCTTGATGCAAGATGCTAGGCATACTTAGCCTTTACCTGGAAAAGAATGACCATGCCCTTTGGATGACTTTAATGCCTAAAGGAGATGATGGGCAATTGCTCACAAGTAGAGGCCAAACCAAAAAGATCTCTTACTTGAAGTTCACTTGGAAGTTTTCATGGAATGGGATCACATGAAAAAAAATTACAACAGTAAGTCTTCTCAAGATGACTATCCATGGTGCTGTGTACACCAGCCACTGCACATGACAACGGAAATCTGAGGGCTGATTTTAAAATACTTTTTTTGTTTTTTAAATAAAGCTCCCACCTTGCTGGTTTCCACCAATTCCCGTTTAGGTCTTTACCATTTGTACTGGCTGGTTTTATGTCAACTTGACACAGAGTAGAGTTGTAAGAGAGCCTTAATTGAGAAAAATGCCTATGTAAGATCAAGCTACAGGTCAGTTTCTTAGCTATTGATCAATGGTCCTGGTTCTATAAGAAAGTAGGCTGAGCAAGCCCTGGGGAGCAAGCCAGTAAGCAGCATTCCCCAATGGCCTCTGCCTCCAAGTTCTTGTTCTTCATGAGTTCCTGTACTTTGGTGAAGAACAGTGATATGAAAATGTAAGCTGAATAAACCCTTTCCTCCCTATGGTGGTTTGAAAGAAAATGGCCCCCATAGGGAGTATCGATATTAGGAGGTGTGGCATTTTTGGAGTAGTTATGGCTTTGGTGGAGGAAGTGTGTCACTGTGGGGGTGGGTTTTGGAGTCTCTTATGTTTAAGCTATGCCTAGGGATACAGTTCACTTCCTCTTGCCTGTAGATCAAGATGTAGAAGTCTGGAGACCTACAAAGATGACACCAGCTAACAATCTAAGCAACAGAGGAGAGTCTACCTTAAATGCCCTCCCCTGATAATGAGGTTGATGACTAACTTACATGCCATCCTATAGCCTTCATCCAGCAGCAGGTGGAAATAGAAGCAGACACCCACAGCTAAACACTGAACTGACCTGGAATATAGTTGCAGAGAAGGAGGAGTGATGTGCAAAGGGGTCAAGACCAGGCTGGTAAAACCCACACAAACAGCTGACCTGAACATCGGGGAGCTCTTGGTCCCCAGACTGATAGCTGGGAAACCAGCATGGGACTGATCCAGACCCCATGAATGTGGGTGTCAGTGAGAAGACCTCAGAAATCTATGGGACCTCTTGTAGTGGATCAGTATTTATCCCTAGCATAGGAATGGACTTTGGGAGCCCATTCCACATAGAGGGATACTCCCTGAGCCTAGACACATGGGGTGGGCCTAGGCCCTATCCCAAAGGATATGGCACACTCTGAAGACCCCCTATAGAAGGCCTCACCCTCCCTGGGGAGCAGAAAGTATATGGGATAGGTAGGGTGTTAGTTGGGGTGGGTGGGGAGGAGGGGAGGGAGAGGGAACTGCATTTGTCATGTAAAACAGTCTTGTTTCTAATTCAAATAAAAATGGAGGAAATAAATGAATAAACATTTTATTCACAAAAAAAAGATGTAGAACTCTTGGATTCTTTCCCAGAACCATGACTGACTGCGTGCTGCCAGGTCCAGCCAGGATGATAATGTCCTAAACCTCTGGAACTGTAAGCTACCCAAATTAAATGTTTTCCTTTGTAAGGGTTGCCATGGTCATGGTGTCTCTTTACAGCAATAGAAACCCAAACTAAGACAGAAGTTGGTACCGGGAATGGGGTATTGTTGTGCTAAGCCTGACCTTGCTTTGGTTTGAAGGAATATGGATCTTGGGATTGTGGATTGGAAAAGCAGTGGGATGCTTTCAGTGCTGCTTAATGGGCCATTCTAGTAGGAACATGGAAGACAGTGGTGCTGAGTATGATTTGATGAACTGTGGGGCCTGGTTCAAGAGGTTTCAGAGGAGAAGAATTTTAGTATGTTGCCTAGAGACTGTTCTTGTGGTATTTTGGTGAAGAACCTGGCTGCTTTTTGCCCTTGTCCAAAAAGTCTGCCTGAAGCTAAAGTGAAGAGTTTTAAATTAATTCCATTAGCAGAAGAAATCTCAAAACAGTTTAGTAATGACTCTGTTGTGTGGTTATTAATGTTAACTCTAATGAAGATTTATAATGAAAAAGAGCAAGCTGAATAAGTAAAAATTCAAAATGTACAAATTGTGGAGAAAGGGGGCACCAGAAAGTGGAATGGAGATAAATCCTGTATTCAAGGAGATAAACAGATTAAGAAAATAAATGAAAGGAGTGGTGACCTCAGGGCAAGATCCTACCCAATGAAGTTTCCAACTTGTGAAAAGGAATTAAAGAAAAGCTTAGAGTCAGGTGTGGTAGTGTATGCCTCTAATCCCAGCAGAGGCTTGTAGATCTCTGAGTTTGAGGCCAGCCTGGTCTTCAGAGCAAGCTCAAAAAAAAAAAAAAAAAAAAAAAGCTTAGGCAGTGAAGAAAACCATCAAAAACAGAAAGCTGGTGAAGATATAATTCAAAGGTCTCTGAGTTCAAGCCCAGCCTGGTCTACAGAGAAAGTTCCAGGATAGCCAAGCTTAGGCAGTGAAGGAAACCATGGAAGACAGAAGTCTGGTGAAGGTGTAATTAAACAAGGGGGCCAGGTTTGGCCATGTGGTTCTGACTTTACAGTCAAGGAGTGACTAATGAAAGCAGCTGAGGCCAGACATATGTCAGGGTTACCCTTGAATGGAGGCCTAGAGAGGCCCTTGTGTGAAACTGTGAAGTTGAAGCCTGGATTGCCTTGGATACCAAAAAAATGTTAGAGATGCAAGAGTCATGAGATAGCTTCAGAGAAGAGGAAAGCTGCTAACAGAGTGCAACCAGCCCAAGAGAATGAAGTGTGTTACAGCCAACAAAGTTGAAAGAAGTTGGAGATCTGAAGAGTGTTTGGTATCAAACATAGAGTTGCAGTTGGGGGTTTGTCCAGCTGGTTTTCAGTCTTGATTCGGTCTAGTATTTCCTCACTGTGCTCCCTTCATACATTTTGCAATGGTAATGTATTTTCTTCTGTGCCAGTACATGTTGGAAGTATATGATATGCTTTTTAATTTTGATTTTAGAGGGGATTACAATTCAGAGGTTGCATGAATCTCAGAAGAGACTTTGAACTTTAGACTTTTAATTAAGTTTGAGACTGTTACAGACTATGGGGACTTTTGAAGTTGGACTTAATGCAATCTTTGCATTATGATATGGCTATAAGCCTTTTGGGGCCAGGGGTTGAATGTGGTGGTTTGAAAGAAAATGGCCCCCTCAGAGAGTGGCACTATTAGGAGATGTGGCTTTGTTGAAGTAGGTATGGTCTTGGACGAAGTGTGTCGCTGTGGGGTGGACTTTGAGTTCTCCTATGCTCAAGTCATGCCCAATGACACAGTTCACTTCCTGTTGCCTGCAGATCAAGATGTAGAAATCTCAGCTTCTCCAGCACCGTGTCCACCTGCATGTCACTATGTCCCGACATGACAATAATGGACTGAACCTCTGAAACTACAAGCCAGTCCTGATTAAATGTTTTCCTTTGTAAGAGTTGTTGTGGTCATGGTGTCTCTTCACAGCAATGAAACCCTAAGACATCATTGATAAAGATAATGCGGGGTGAATTCTGACTGTTTTGAGTTGATAGAAAACCTAAGACACCATTGATAAAGTTAATGCTGGGTGAGTTCTGTTTTGAGTTGTTTGCTCCAATGTTAAGCAGAGGCTGTCAGTCTTCTTTTTATATTATATGTAGGTAATAGTAATGGTTTCTCTGTGAGGATTTAGCAGTATCCAGCACCACTTTGATACTTATGCTAATGTCAAAGTGGGGGTGGCAGCAATAAGAGGGAAAGTTTGAGAACAGTCGGTGCTGCATCTTGAGGTCTGCTTTAAAAATTTTAAGTCCCTTCTTATCCAAATTCTCTTTCCAGATTACATTCATAGCTGCATGTTTGTGTAAGTGCATGTGCAGGTCAGATGACAACCTTGGTTGGGTGTCATTTCTCAGGTGCTTGGCCTGGAACACCAGTGAGCCCCAGGAGTCCTTCATCTCTGCTTTCCTAGCACTGTGATTATAAGCACACAAAACCATATTTGGCTTAAATAAAGTGAGCTCTAGGGACTGCACTTGAGTCCTCATGCTTGCAAGGCAGGCAGGCACTTTACAGAGAGTGATCTTTAAAAAGACGGTGTATGGGTGTTCTGCCTGCAGGGAACTATATGTAACATGTGCATCTTGGTATACTTGGAGGCCAGAAGTGGGCACTCAGTCTCCTGGAACTAGAGTGACAGATGATTGTGAGCCTCTGGGGTGGAAGTTACTGGGAATCCAACCCCAGTCCTTAGGTCTTAACCATTGAGCCATCTCTCCAGTCCTTCCTAGCTATCTTGCATATACTCACGCAATCCCAACTGTTTTGACCACTCAGTTTAGAGTTTATTAGTATCATTTTTAATATAATTTATAAATGCTTGAAATGTCTTTTTAAATGGAGTATTCTCTTTAACGTTAAAATATTTGTCCTTTATCAAGCGCTAAACGCATGGGAAATATGTATAAATACTCCCTATTTTGGTTGGATTATACTGGTTACAAGAAACACAGGCTACAACTTCCTTAAGTAACATGGAATATTACAGAAAAGGAATCTGGACAAATAGGATCTGTAGCAGAATTAGACTGTAGCATATTTTATATTTCACTATGCTAGGATAGAGCCCAGATTCAGTGGTACTCAGGTTTCTCTATTTGTTTCTATAGAAGGGCATTTGAGAGCAGAAAAGTGTCTAACTGTGGTCAAATTTGATGAACAATTATGCAAAAACCTAAGAGCAAACGAGCATTTTAACCTTCCAAGGGTTGTCCGTTAGGAACATCGGGGAGATGTCTACTTTTTTTTTTCGAGACAGGGTTTCTTTGTGTAGCTTTGGAGCCTGTCCTGGCACTGGCTCTGGAGACCAGGCTGACCTCGAACTCACAGAGATCTGCCTGCCTTTGCCAACTGAGTGCTGGGAGTAAAGGCATGCACCACCATCGCCCAGCGAGATGTCTACCTTTAGAAGAGCCGTTATATTTGTGGTGCCAGGTAGTCTCACCTCATTTCAACTCTATTTTTCCCATTTCAACATTTTTCTATTTTAAATCAAGCTTACTAAAGCATCATTTATGAATTAAAAATGGTTTGCTAGCATAGTTTTGGCAGATACATTGTATACCCACATCATCATAATCAAGAAACTCCTACTTTCTAGTCAACAAATGCTTTCTCTCTATGGTCTTTGTCTTTTCAACAATGCCATACATATGGACTTACCTATATTTTATGGTCTTAAGTCTTTCAATGAGAATGGTACCTAGTCATTTTGTGCACTCTGTTTCCAAGTAGTTTCCACTTAGCACATGTACCAACATCTGTTTATATATTTATTAACTACAGGGTACTTAGAGTGTCTAATTTTAAGTTGCATTATTTTTGTATATGTGTATACCTGTTTGGGTTGATATCTGGGTCATAATGTAAGTGTATTAACTTCATAAGTAAATGAACTCTCAAGCCATTTCTCCAATTGTTTGTTCAGTTCTGCATTTCTACTAATTAGTGTTTTGGCTTCTGTCCATTAATGGTATTTAGACTAAAACTAAAATTAACCAAGTAGATTTTCAGTGAGGGGTATGTATGTGTGAATTTATGCACATATGTGCTCAAACACATGTAGAGGCCACAGATCTACTTCTGGCATCTTCCTGGATTGCCCTTCACTGATTGGTCAGGTTGGCTGGTCAATGAGCCCTAGGGATCTGCCTGTCACAGATGCCAGCCCCGGGGTCCCAGAAGCACATCAACATAGCTGTACTTTATCTAGTGCTAGATAGCTTTTTACAGGAGTGCTCATATTTGCATGGCAAGCAAATAATAAACGAGCCATCTCTTCAACCCCTCATTATGACTTTGATTTCTATTTTCCTAATCACTACATGGTTAGAATTTTTGTGCTGTATAAGAAACATGCAGAAGAAAATAAGTCATATGGATCAATCAAATATTAGTATGTGGAAGGTTAGCTGAGAGTTACAGCTAAATCCAAAATATTTTTTATTTTTTATTTCAAGACAGGGTTTCTTGTGTTGTGCTGGCTTTCCTGGAACTGTCTCTGTAGACCAGGCTGGCCTCAGAGATATGCCTGCCTCTACCTCCCCAGTATTGGTATTAAAGGTGTGTGCCACCACCACCTGGCTCAAAATGTTTATTTTTTTTGGAAATTCACATAATGTGAAAGCACAAAATTTTTGATGAGGAAGTCCAACCATGCATTCTGAAAAGTTTTTTTATGTTCACAGAAGAGGGTGAGCAGTGAGTTGGAGCAATTGTTACAACCCTTGCATGTTGCTGTGGCACAGTGGATCCCAGCTGAGCCTGGAACATCTTAGTGGAGGCTTTATCACCAATGCTTCTTGCTTAAATCATGTGGCTACATGGTTAACACTTTTCTGATGTATAAGAAACATGCAGATGAGCCTAAGGTTTTGATTTTCCATTGCAGCAACAGAGAAATTATTTTTCTGCAAGGTTGTTCTCTGTTGAATCCTAATAAACTAATCACTATGTGCCTGCAGCTGAATACTACTGTGAAATTGAAGAAAAGACAGGAGCAACTTTATTGAGTTGAAAACCAACTCTTCCCCTATGGTTGGTCAAAGGCAGAGAGAATAAGAACACAAATCATGGTTCAAATGTCATTTTACAGGTTAGGAGCCCTTGTTATAGCTTTTTGGCACAGTCAATACAATACAGCTCCTCCTCATGAAATACAAAACGCTTGTTGGCCAGATTTTCAGAACAACTTTTGCAGTTGAAGCAGTAGTCATGCCAGGAATTTTCCTCAAAACTTACCATATTGGAGCCTTTACCAAACCCAGTGATAGCATTTTTGCACGCAGTACACTTCTTGGCCACAAAGTTCTTGTAGCAATCTACACAGTAATACTTGTTATCCACAGCAGTGAACCGCTGCCCGCCCAGCTGCTGGGAACAGGAGTCACAAACAAAGCACTCAGTATGCCAGGGTTGATCCTGGTAACTGATCCCTCCAGATGTGATGGGCTGGTTGCATTTCACACACTGCTTGGAAAACTTGGCCTCATGGCAAGACACACAGAAGAACCCCTCATCTCTAGGGAAGAAACTTTCGGTTCCAATGACTTCCTTGCAGTTGCTGCAGACGAAGCAGTTTTTATGCCAGACGTCACCCTTGTACTCCACATTCTGATCTCCTACCACAATATGCTCGTTGCACCCTTTGCATTTGGGGGTGGCCTCCTTAGTAGCACAACTGTCGCAAAGGGCCTTGCCATCCGAGGTCACAAAGGTCTCACTGACCAAGGGCTGTTGGCACTTGCTACAAAGGAAGCAGGCTTTGTGCCAGTAGCGGTTATCAAAACTCACCTCCTTGGAATCTGCACTTATGGGCTTGTGGCATTCGTCACAGATATTGGCACAGTACTTGTCAAAGCATGGCAGGCAGCAGTTGTAGTCATCCTTCTGGACATACTTCTTCCCTTGCAAGGAATCCTTGCAGTAGTGGCATTTGAACTCGCTAGACATGGTGCCTTATAGTTGGGGGGACCTCACATTGGATGTGCAAAGAACAGGTTATGTTTGGGATGGTCTGGATACAGTTGAGAACAGCTATTGGTTGCTGCCTGGAAACACTTGCCTATGCAGCTATGTAGGCTGTCCACTGGTTGGTGGATATGAAACTAGGATTTTACAGTAGCTTATCAGGCTGTACAAAAGGAAGAGGGCTTGGGCTGTGTTCTAGGACCACCCAGCTCCCTACTCATGTCTATCTTCTACCTCACAGGATGTCTTCAACTCCATAGAAATAGATGGTATGGATTACAGAGAAAGAATTGCCAGTGTACTTTAGCCAATGATCACCAAGAATTCCTGCAAGCTGGACAGGTTGAGGTTGTCACTCATCAGAGAAATGGAGAACACACCAAAGTCAATCAGATGGCATCTCAGTAATAGGATGTAAAGCAGGGCTTTCCGATTTGGGATTAAGTTAGATGTTTTGAAGGAGGGTTTAAGGAAATAGAACCTTCTTGCCTCACTTCCGGATGAAGCAGGTGTGATTATGTGATTTGTTATCTTCATAAATGGTACCTATGAAGAGGAAAGGCTAGAATGAGTAAAACTGTAACCAGTGAAGAAACATCCACTTACTATTTTGTCACTTTCATTTTGTGTATTCTACTTGGTGACCTGAACAATATTCATGATCTTGTTCAGGTTCAAATATTAGAAAGTAGTCTTATTTTTGTTTTGACCATTACTGATTGTGAAGTAGCCTTGCCTCATGCTCTTTTGCTTAACTAGAAAATACCAAGGCCTAGTTGTATTGGGCCAGCTCCCAGCAACATTACAGCCTCATTGATAGCACTGAGCCATTTGCTAGATATCAGAGACTGCTTTTCTCTCTCAAAATATAGAGGTTAAATTTGAGTGTAGTGGCTTATACCTTAGGCCCAGAACTTAGAAAGATCAAAAGTTTGAGGCCAGTCTGGCTTCAAGGATATGGTGGTTAAGAACTTGGGTTGTGGTCACAAAATTGGATTGTAGAATTTTATCTTCAACACTTGTGATAGAATTAAATTAGCATATCTACTTCCGTTTTTTAAATAATTTATTTTATATACAAAGGTGTTTTGCCTGCAAATATGTCTGTATACAGGAATCAGATATCCTGGGATAGGAATTATAGACAGCTCTGAGCTGTCATGTGGGTGCTATGAATTGAACCCTGGTTCTCTTGAAGAGCAGTCAATGCTCTTAAATGCTGAACCATCTCTCCCGCCCATGCTACAGTTTCTTTATAAGAGTATAGGATTGTTTGCCTCCTTATTGAGAGAACTGACACAACCTAACAGTTTGTGTCAAATCATAAATTAGAAGGGCTAGTGAGTCAAGGAAAATTTAAGTAATTGTGCCTGGAGACCAGTATGAATATAAGTATAGGAAAAGAATTATTATTTACATTGGATGGTAATCTATTCAAAGTTGCTATCATTCAGTTCATTCAAAATACCAAAAGAATGTATTACACAGAGAACATAAAAAATGTGTTGCTGCTGGGCTGTGGTGGTACACAGCTTTAATCCCAGTACTCAGGAGGTTGACTGAGGGGGCAGAGGCAGGCATATCTTTGAGTTCGAGGTCAGCCTGGTCTACAAAGCAAGTTCCAGGACAGTCAGGGCTACAGAGAGAAACAGTATCTCAAAAAAACCAAGCCAAGCCAAACCAAAAACCCAACCCAACAACAAAAAAACAAACAAAAAACACAAAACAACCAAACAAAATACACCCCTACGATGGGGCCTGGTTTCACTGGTGCTCCTTATGGTTGCATCATGGTATCTGAAATCAAGACAGCATCAAGATAGAAACAATCTTATCAAGATATCCATACCTACTCTCTTACAGCCAGGAGTGTGTGAGAACTGAATGGAATGCTATTCCTTTTTATAGGTAAGGAGACTGAGGCAGTGAGAAATGACTGAGGAAATACAGGACTACCTGTGTTTGTGGTTTCAGAAGGAATTAAAAGCTTCCTAGTATCTTCATTAGTTCATGAAATAGTGAACCATTGCTTTGAATTATGGCCTTAATAACTAGCAAAATCCTAAGTCAATTTTGGGAAGAAAGTTCCAAAATGAGTTTTATGAAGTCATCTATGAAAATCCTCAGGATTCTGTGACAGTAATAGATGTTCAGTAAACACCACAGTTCAGACTCTCCTGATCACTCAAATCCTATTAAAGTGATAGATTATATTCTCTTTAAGTTCTGTAGAACAAGATTATCATGGGAATTCCAGTAGTGGTCCAAATGGATTTGTTGATCATAACGACTAAGCTGAAGTGATACTCTAGTAAGAACTGGAGCAAAGACAGCTCCTGCTTGAGTTTTTTTTTCTTAGCATACACTTTTCTGAGCACTGTCAACACTTACTATCCAGTTACAACATGCTGACTATTTTCATTTGAAAATTGGGGTCCCCCACCCTGAATATGTTTCCACTTGCAAGACAAATCTTGCATTTTGGGAAGATTTCCGTTTATAAAGCCCCTTTATACTCATCATCTATCCTCTCAAAAAAGCTTAGGGTGCGTTTATTGTTATCTTTAAACATGTTGAGAGTCAAAGAAAATCAAATAGCATTTATCTAGTCAAGCAGTCTTTGAGAGACTTAACTCCTTTGCTCTCCCAAAGAGCCTCACAGGGGGCTACTCCAAGTCCCTTTGAAGCTCAGTGTCGCGCTTCCCAGCTGAGGCAGGGCTGGACGTGCAGGACTCTACAGAAGGGCTGTCAAAGGTCCAGGACCCCACCAGGAACTTCCTTCCCAAGGTCGGAACGAGCGTGGAGGGTCGGACCCGAGGAAGCCCTACTTAGAAGCGACACGAGGACAGTTTTTCTCACTTCAGTTCATTTCTCATATCGGAGAACCAACCTTTTTTTTCGTCACCAAAACTCAAGGCCCTGGCACCTCACGATGCGCTGTGTGATGAGGGCAAACCTGGCAATTTTTTTTTACTCCGGCTGTAGGACAGGCAAGAATGAAGGAAACCACCAAAACCAAAAAACCCACACAGATAAGGAAGGCCTCGCTCTCCTTATCCCTGGCTCACACAGGCTGGCAGACTGCCCTGAGGAGAACCGCTGACAGAGGCCCCGCTCGTCACTCCCTTAGGGCAGCAGCTAAAGATGGATGGAGCCCCTGGGCAAAGGAGGAGAGGGAGACATTGATGGGCATGCCGCCCTCCTCAGGGGAGAAGCTCTAAATTCCCACAACCGTTATTCCCTCGCGCTGGCCCGCCCGCCCGCTCGCACGGCCCCTGCAGCCTCGGGAGAGGCCCGCGCGCGCGCCTCCCCGGGCTGCGCCCCTCGCTCGCTCTGATTGGACGTCGGGGCGGAGGGGGCGGGGAGACGGCGATGAGGCGCGCGCAGGCGGGCTGGGGGCTGCTGGGAGGGCTGCGAGCGCCGAGCGAGCGAGCGAGCGAGCGACCGGTGGGCGCGGGGCGCGAGCGCGCGTGCGCGTAGGACCGCGCGGCGCGGGAGGGGGCGGGAACTCGGGAGGCTGCAGAGGGGGCGGGTCGCGTCAGGCGCCACGTCCGCAGCCGGAGGCCGCCGCCGCCTCGGGCCGAGGCTTCCGACTCCCGAGCCCGAGGAGGGGAGCATCTGGGTCGCGCAGCCGCCCCGGGCCGCGCGCGTCACGGCCTCTGCTGCCCCGGCCGCCTCTGCAGTCCTCCGTGCCGCACGCCGCCGCCTCCGCCCGGCCGCAGCCCCGGGCCCGACCCCGCGGTGAGTGAATGAGGCGTTCCCGGGTGGGACGCGGGCCGGCCAGGCCGGCCACCCTCCGGTCCTTGCCGTTAGCCCCTCGACGCCTCACCTGCGCTACCCCGGCCTGGCCGCCCGGCCCTGGCCTTTTGGGTTTGGGGGGCTCTGAGCGGGAAGGGGGAGGGGCGGGGCGTCGTTGGGGGGCCGAGGGAGGTTGTGCGGGCGGCTCGCCCCGTTGGGTTCGTGAGTTCGCGGACGCGGTGTTGGGAGATCGGGACTCGCTCCTGGGAGCCTCGGGCTGACCCGTGTCAGGCCGGCGTAGAGGAGGAGGAGGAGAAGGAGGTGGGGGCGTCCGGGAAGGAGCCCGGCTCCCGCGTCCCACTTAACTTGTGACCTGTTGATAAACGGTCCGGGGTAGTTCAAGTACGGGGCTCGGCTCCAAGCGGAGATTCCCGCCGCTCTTCCTAAATTGGGAACTCCACTCCCACGCCTGCCGTAAACATTGCCGCAGGTGTGGGGATGAGGGGGGCGCAGGCGGTGTCAAGGATCGCTTGGGGAGTCCCAGAGCCCCCGTCAGTGCAGTCAGTGCCCGCCCCAGGCTGAATCGCAAACCGAGCCTGCCTGCCGAGCACAGGCAGCTTCCACTCCGGATCACATGGGATCGTCTCTCTAGACACGTCTTACGGGGGAATTCTACGGGAACTAGGGTGTGCTGGGTGGATAGCGTAGGAAGGAGGTGCCCAAGTCAGCACCAGCCTCTAGGGTCATTTTCTGCCTCTCCTGCCACGTCACTCCCTCTGCTAAAGAAAAAAAAAGGCTTGTGCCTAAAGGATAAAGGTGGATCAGTGAGGGGGAGAAAGGGCTTCTGGGAAGACTTAGAAACACCTAGACTAGGAAACGAAATCTTACTGGATTGTTTCTTTGTGAACGCTGCTAATCCAAAAGGAAACATTGTGGTTATTTGTATCTACTATTGGTTAGTGTTTAAAACTTCTACTAGTTGTTGCCCTCAAGGGCTATCACGACAACAGGTAAGTGTATTTCCACTCCTTCTTTAGCAACGTTTAAAGTCATATAGATCTGCTTTCATTTTTCACTTTAATTTTTTTTTTTTTGGTTTTTGTTATACCACTTATACCAGAAACCAAGTTCAACGAAAACCTCAATAGAAAAGCTTATGTGATTTTTACATTAGCTAAATAAATCCACAAATCAAGTATTTGTTTTTTTATTATTATTATTTCTGGGAAAATCTTAACTTTCCTGTTTCAGCCCTTGAGTTTTTGCCCTTTTCCTAATTCCTAATGGTATTGCATCAGATTACATACAGTTAAGAGTAGGGTCTTTGTATGTATGCTCATTCATTGTCTCAACAAAATCTGGTACAAAGTATGGATACCACTATCTGCTGAACCGGTGAATGTATGTATTTTAGTGAGGATGGCTGATGTACTGGTTTTCTGGCTTGGCAGAGTATTTTACTCCATGTATTTGACTTCCATGTTTCATTTAAGACAACACTTAAACATTTCTATTTTGAGACAGTCCATTGTTATTTGTCATTTTTTGTGTGATTTTTAAACTTTCATTGATAAATTTTTCTTACTTGACAAACTCAATGCCTTCCCTCTAGCCACCTTTTATACAGTGTTCAGTATTGTTAGCTACAGAAGCATAAAGGCAACAAGGTGGTGTCTTATTGTACATTGCTTATTAGTATGTGTAATTTTGAAACTCCTCAGTTAGCAAAGGAGTGAGGATATGGCAGTTTCTATATAGCACATGCAGAATTCCCCCCACTCCCCTCCCCTCTCCTCGCCTCTCCTTCCCTCCTCTCAAGATAGGTTCTCACTCTAGCCTGGGCTGGTGTAGACCTCACTCTGTAGCTAGGCTGGCCTAGCTTGAGGTAGTCTTGCTGTAGCCTCACAAGAGCTGAGTGAACCAATGTGCCTGGCTTAGTCTCTTTCTTACAAAGGAAGACTGTTACTTGTGTAACAAATGTTTTGCAGTGACTTTGGACTTTGAAGGTACAGTGTTGCACACTGTATTTTGTAGTTGAGCTTTATACTATTAACTTACTCGATTTTAGAGGGTTATAGCCAGAGGCTTTTCAAAAAACCCATTTTATATAAAATGTTAACTGAAACCCACAAATAGCATTTCTTCATGAGTGATTTTGTTTCTCTTTCCCCCCTCAAATACACACACAAAACAGAGGGAAAGGGTTCCAACAGGTGTCTGGTTACTTGTTTCTATTATTGGAATAAATTACTCTCTAGGGAATAGTGGTATTGATATTTGCCCAATATATTTGCCAGCTGCTGTAGTATTCT
Source organism: Cricetulus griseus (assembly GCF_003668045.3). NCBI lineage: Eukaryota > Metazoa > Chordata > Mammalia > Rodentia > Cricetidae > Cricetulus > Cricetulus griseus. Next base: position 150,342,916 of record NW_023276806.1, on the reverse strand, counting down.
GTACTAGATAAGAACTATGCCTTTCCCATTAAAGTCTCTGCTGCTGAATTTGCTGTTATACAGTCTGTAGTAAAGATGTCTTTTATAGTTGATATTGTAATGGTTTGTCCATGTCAGGACCAAAAGATGGAACTGATTATGTTTATAAAATAAATCATTTGCTTTGATCTAAAGGCTGTTGTCATCAATGCCCTCTTAAAGGAAGCTTTTTCTTTTGAGACAGGGTTTCTCTGTGGCTTTGGAGGCTGTCCTGGAACTAGCTCTTGTAGACCAGGCTGGTCTTGAACTCACAGATATCCACTTGCCTCTGCCTCCTGAGTGCTGGGATTAAAGGCGTGTGCCACCAACGCCCGACAGGAAGTTTTTTTTTATAACTAGACATGTGAATGCATTATTAACTTGTATACATCACGAGCTCCTAAAAAATAGATAATATATTTTCTTTCTTAAGGAATGATCAAAGTGGTAATTGCTTGGAAAGTGTATTCCCTATAAGTAAATTCTGGGTAAGAGTAGTACCTGTACATGTCTAAATGCATAACACGCTGCAGGGACTTAGGGCTCAAGTGTATGTTAAACCAGCGATGCAATGAGTTTAGAACAGAATGGCTTGTACAAAAATTAATAATTTGGGGGACTGAAGAGATGACACAGTGCTTGAAAGAACTGGCTGCTCTTCTATGGGTCAGGGGGTTTAACTCCCAGCACCCACAGGGAGGCTCACAAGCAACTGTGACTCCTGTTCCAGGGGATTGGATGCCATCTTCTGGTTTTCACAGGGACTATGTGCTGCACGTGGTGCACACACATACATTTATACACACAGACCAAAACACATAAAATAAAAAATCTTATTAAAGGGCAACTTTTATGTCTTTATTTCTTTTTGAGATACAGTCTTGTTTTCTAGTTCTGGCTGGTTTGGAATTCACTGTAGCCAGGCTGGCCTCAAACTCATGGCAGTCCTCCTGCTTCAGTCCCCAGGGTGTTGGAATTACAGGATTGCAGGATACCTGGCTTTCTACTTCAATCTTGGTTAAAACTTGAGGATTCAGTCTTTTTGAGTGCATTGTAAAAATAATCAGATCATTTAATACTAATCTTTTATACTAATCTGTAATAATTAACACTTCCCTCTAGTATTTGATGCAGATAAATTGCTTTAATGCCTGCATTAAACTTTTAGGAATCTTATAAATTCTTTTCTTGACCTCTATGAAGTTATATTAACTAGTCAGTGAATACTGAGTATTCATTTGAAGGTTTGTTTTTGCTAAATTTTCTTCTTCAGCTGGCTCTTAAATGCAAACAACTTAGGGAAGGCTGGAAGTCCATTTTCACCACTCATTAGCATGATCCTATCATCTCCCTCTATAGATTATCACTTAAAGTTGTTGCCTAAACCCCAACTTGGCTTTGCTTCGTAAGTATGATTGCCTAATGAATGTCTTGTGTGGATTCCCTGAAGGTATCTCCTATTGTGGATGTCCCCCTACAACTTGTTCAGAAGTCATTCATCTTTTAACGGTTTCTTTTCTAATGTATGCTGTCTTCATTATCATTTCTGCATACTAGTTGCTCATACTAGAAATCTAACAGCATAGATCCTTCCCATAAGCTTATATTAATCCCAGGCTGACTTTATGCAAAAATTCAACTATTTGACTGTATCAGACATTAAGGATTTGAAGAGGAAGTAGTGAACAAAACCCAAACCCTTGTTCTTAGAGTTTACATTCTAATAAGGATACACTTAAAATAGATATTAAGTGATAATAAAAGCTATGAAGAAATCAAAATAAAGTAAAAATAATAGGCAGAATAAAAGAGAGATCTTGCCTAGAAATCTTATAAGGAGATATTTATGCGAGGACCCTGTTAGTCTCTCCTAATCTTGACAGCATTTGGTTTTTGCTTTCTTGATGGTAGCCTTTCTTGTTGGAGTGAGAGGGAATCTACAGTTATTTGATTAGCATTTCGTTGATGGCTAAAGATGTTGAGTACTTTTTAATGCATATATTGAAAATTAGTTCACTTGCCCACTTACTGATTATACTATTTGTTCTTTTGGTGTTTAATTTCATTTTTATATTCTGGATATTAATCTGCTATCTGTATAGCTGGCAAAAATTTTCTGTAGGTGGTCTATTAACTCTGCTGGTGTTTCTTCAGATGTGTTAAGGATTTTAGCTAGTGGCTTTTTTTTTTTTTTAAAGGGATTGGGGTTTGGTTTGGCTCAAGGATTTGGGGACTATACCTAGTCCCCCACAGCAAGGAGAGCATGGCAGAATTAATAGCAATTGGAAACTTGTAGCAGAGCTCCTCACCTGGTGCTGGACAAGAAATCTTTTTTTTTTTTTTTTTTTTTTTTTTTTTTTTGGTTTTTCAAGACAGGGTTTCTCTGTGGCTTTGGAGGCTGTCCTGGAACTAGCTCTTGTAGACCAGGCTGGTCTCGAACTCGCAGAGATCCACCTGCCTCTGCCTCCCGAGTGCTGGGATTAAAAGCGTGCGCCACCAATGCCCTCGGGACAAGAAATCTTAGTTAGTTTTTTTGTTTTTTAAAGCATAGATCTGTCATTGTTATTCTGCACATGGTTCCTCATTGCTCATCCACAGATGGATGATGTCAGTTCATTAGATTAATCTAATTAATTCATTAGATTAATGTCCATATCTGTAGGCAGCTATGATCTATAAGTGGTGACATTCTATATTGGATGTAAGATACATATAAAATCTGAAAAATAATTTTTTAAAAGCATTCTCTAGTAGGAGAAAAATATAAAGCCAGTAGTAGGAATTTATGAGATAGGAACACTTGTGAAATGATACAGTTGGAATTGCTTCACATATATTGTTGAATTACAGTTAAAATACAGAAGATGAATCTGGGGGTGGTAGCATATTCTTATGATCCCAGCACTTGTGAGACTGAGACAGGATTTGAGTTCCAGGTCAGCTTAGGCTTCATAGGAGACTCTGCCTAAAAAGAAAAAAAAAAAAAAGAAGAAATAAGATATATGTTTGCATGTAAATTTCAAATTTCTGGATAATTACAGTTTCTATTGATTATGTTGACCCTCAGCTAGTTAGCCAAGTGTTTCTATGTATAAAAGTATATGTATATAGATTTGTGTATTATGTAGTGGGATATAAGGAATAGTTTACCCAGAAGTTTGTCTCCTCTTGAAATTAAGGAAGAAAGTGGCTACAAAAAGTCATTTTTTCCACAGAAGGAACATATATTTTTTCAAGATTTTCTGCATGTTTTGCTTTAGAATTTGTTAAATAATATTCTCATTTTAGGGTTAGGGCTGGAATATCTTTTTTTTTAAACCTCTTATTTTTTCCTTTGTCATATATTTTATATGCATTGGGATTCAAACTTAGGATTTCTAATGCTAGAGTCTTAAACACTATGCTCTATAGTTTGTTATGCTTTTACAATGATTATTAATATAAATGGAAGTAAATCTAGCTTTCTAGTTTGAGGGACCTCTCTCTCTCTCTCTGTCTCTCTCTCTCTGTCTCTCTCTCTCTTTCCCCTGAGACAAGGTTTCTCTGTAGCTTTGGAGGCTGTCCTGGAACTCACTCTGTAGACCAGGCTGGCCTTGAACTCACAGATCTCTCCGTCTCTGCCTCCTGAGTGCCGGAATTAATGGTGTGTGCCACCGCTCCTTGAGAGACTTTTCTAATTAAGTCAAGTTAATCAAGAATTTCATCATGGAGTAATGTACCAAACAATACTTTGTTTTCAAGATTATATAGCTTTATTGTTACTTTCTTTAATCATATGAAACGATGTGCTAAATTCACAAATCAGACCATATTAGGTGCTGCTACTAATCTTGAGTCAGAACTTTCACCAGAGCTACTAGAAGATACCTACCAATCACATGATCCATGCTGTTGGATTTTAGGCCCACTGAAGTCTGTTTTAGGATTTAGATTGTAAAGCCATAGCAAGATGTAATACATGAGATTAAAATTACCTTTGAAAGTCTCTATTTTTTACAGTCTGCTCTACAACCCATACCAAAGTTCCCATTTTTAATTTTTGCTTTTTGACATGAGTTATTAAAATACAGTGTAACAGGTCTTTGTGCCACTGCTTGAGCTTCCCCACTCTGTTCTTTTCATAGTTCAGAATGATGACCCCCCCACCCCCTTTCTTCAGTAGGGCATAGCTCAGGATCGCCTTGAACTCCAGGTCTTCCGGCCTTAACTTCCTGAGTGCTATGATTACAGGACTGAGCCACCACACGTTTTAATATTTTAAAAAGGGAAATCAGAACACTTTGTTATTCTGTTCAGTGTGTCTTATTGGCGTTTCCTCTCTCTTGGCTAAAAGCCAGTTTCCACCACTGCCTTCAGGGGCCTGTATCCTCTAGACTACATTCTTTGATTTTATCGTCTATCACCCTTTGATGTAATATCTTCATTCTTTATTAGCTCTTGTTTCTTGCTGCTCCTGATAAACTTTACCTCGGGGCCCTTTTTCTTGCTGTTTGTTATGCTTGAGGACTCTTCATCTAAATGTCTGATGCCTTTCCTCTTCAGGGATGCACCTGAAATAAACTTACAGATGATCCATTTAAAACACCACATTCTCTCTCTTCTACTCGACACTTCTGTAGCATTCAGCACTGTTTGACATACACTATAGTGTCAATATATTGTCCTCTTCGACTAGTATGACTGTTTCACTATGGCAGGGATTCACTGCCTTTTTACCTTGGACATTGTTTAGTTCAGGTTGGTGCTTAATCACTACTTGTTAATTAGTGTACTAAAGCTCATTGTTCTTTTTCACATTGTCTTTTTAAATTCTCCATTTTGTGTATGTGTGTACATGTTTGTGTGTGTATGATGACCTTCAGGTGTGCAAGCACAAGTATGTGTATGCATGTAGAGGACAGAGGTCAACATTTGCTGTGTTCTTCAGTCAGTTGTCCACCTTACTTTTTTCAAGACATGGTCTCCCACTGAACCTGGAGCTTACCAGTTTAGTTAGATTGGCTGGCCAGCAAGTCTCATTTCAGCTTCCTTGGCACTTCTGGGTTTACAAGCATGTACCCAGATTTTAATTTTTTTCTTTAAAACAGGTCTTGAGATTCAGAACTCAGGTCCTCAATGCTTGTGTGGTAAGCACTTGACTGATTGAGCCATTTTCCTGGCCTCCTTACAGTTATCTTTTAAAATATCTATTGTTTATGAATAGACATAACTTAGACCATAGATATATTGGATGGATTCTTAGTTGACTGTAAGGCTGTAGAGACATAGGGTGAATAGTTAGTTGAGTATAAGGCCGTAGAGACATGGAATGAATAGTTAGTTGACTGTAAGGCCGTAGAGACATAGGACAGATAGTTGAATATTAGGCCATAGAGACATGGAACAGATAGTTAATTGACTGTTGGAATCACAGTCCTCATTTTCTGTCCAAGCAAGATAGGATATCATAAAAAACAGTTTAGGCCAATCTTGTCTTTCCTTTACTGAGTTATTTTCATTTGAAAAAGAAAAGCAAATATTTTCAGATCATAGAGGAATTGGGAAAAGGAATTCTAACCATACTTTCTTCATCCTAGTATAGCTTATTGGTTCTTAAATTTCCTTCATACCTTTACTTAGAATTAATCAGAGTTTATGTTTTTCCACAGGTTTTTCAGTTCTGTCAGTACTTCTGTATGTAACTCTAAGAAAAACAAAAACATTCAAGACTAGGCATGTTATCTGTATAGAGTGGGATCTTATTTTTCCAAGCTTTTTATTATTGTCTAGTTCTCTTTCAATAGCAATTTTCAGTTGAAGTTCCACAGTAAAAACAACAAAGGAAAACGTGTATCATCACTGCTGCTCCTTGTCAGTGTTACTGATAAAATTCCTATTGCCTGTTGGTGTAATTTCAAGCCCTTTGTAAACTCTACAGTTTGAAATAGGAGATAGGATGAGGTACTTTTGTGGCAGGTATTTAAAAATGTTCTCTATATAAAATTGCACAAGGTGATTTAATACAGCATGTGAGAAGTAGTAGTTGTATTCTGAAATATGTTTTGTTTTATAGGTGATCATGAATCAGGCAGATAAAAATCAAGAAATCCCATCTTACCTTAGTGATGAACCACCGGAAGGTAAGCATGTACCCACCACTGAGAATGGAAGGAAAGTACTGGAAATTAAAGCTAGGATCATTTGTAAGAATTAAATATAAGAATCATAGTTGCTGGGCGTTGGTGTCACATGCCTTTAATCCCAGCACTCGGGAGGCAGAGGCAGGTGGATCTGTGTGAGTTTGAGGCCAGCCTGGTCTCCAGAGCGAGTGCCAGGATAGGGTCCAAAGCTACACAGAGAAACTCTATTTTGAAAAACCAAAACAAAAAAACAAACAAACAAACAAAAAAACCCCAAAATAGTCTTTTTATCTGGTCAATAAACATGTTCAAAAATAATTTAAATAAATATTTTTAGCCTTTAATAAGAAAGCACAGACCTTCATGGATAAGATACAATTCCCATTATTTAAGGTTTATTTTTCTTGTCACACTTTTAACACCATTTCATAAGCAAGACCATCTGTTTATTTGAAAGGTATGGGAGGTACAGGATGGTCTGTTTATTTTTCATGTCCTGCACACAACTACATCTAAGTCAAGGCTTGAGATTTTAAAAATTCCTATCATTTATTACATTATAATTGATAACCTCTCTATGTTCATATATGATCTTAGGCTCTGCTTAATTTATCTTTCTAAATCATAACTATTTTAGCTTGAAAATTATAACATGCATTACTCTTACACTTGCTTCTAAAAGCTTTGCTTCCTGAACCTCAGTGGCCTGACGCTGTACAGAAAATACCTGTAGTCATATTTCACTTGTGTTTTTAGTATAGATTCTCTAAGCTTAACATAAACAATGGTTTCCTTGGGGCTGCATGTGACCCCTGGGCTAGATGTCTTAACTCTAGTTACTGCATTTTCTGCCCAGATTGTTAGGCACAAGTAAAATTTCTAGAAAGATAAAAAAAAAGAACCCTCCAAACTATAAAATTAACAGTATATATAATTTACAAATATATAGTTTTTGAATCTATGTTTTCTATTTCTGTGTTTTGCTTTTTAAAAAATTGTTAACCAGGTATCATGCTGCACACCTTTAATCCCAGCACTTGGGAGGTAGAGGTAGGTGGATCTCTGAATTCAAGGCCAGCCTGGTCTACATAGTGAGTTTCAGGACCGCCAGGGCTATATAGTGAGACCCTGTCTCATAAAAAAGAAAAACAAATCACAGCACCTCTTTTGTTTTCTTTGGAGATAGGATCTTTCTGACAAGTATATGCCACTATTCCCCGGTCCTCATCTTCAGGAAGAGATTGTGTATTACAATAAAGTTAAACATCCTTCTCTTTTGAGACAGGGTCACCTTACATAGCCTAGGCTAACTTTAAACCAAGGTCCTCTTGCTTCCTCAGTACTCTAATTACTGGCATGTCTGATGACACAGAGCTCCTTGCTTTATTTTTTATTTTTTCAGGATTTAATATAATTGTATAACTAATATATTCAAATGCTTACCTGTATCTTAAGTCCTTTATTTTTAGCCATTTAAAATGTATTATGCTTTGTAGTTTTTAATATTTGTATTTTAAAAATCAATTTAGCAGTGGCTATATCTTATACCTGTGGAGTATAAAAATAAAAAATAAAAATATTTGTTTTTCATATTTAACATGCAAGTATCATGGCATTTTCAAATAAAATTTTTTTTTACCTGATCTCCCTTTCCCCAATTCTCATCTCCTTTTTTCTGTCTCCTGTCTGTTTTTCAAGTCACATGTGTTCCTTTGCCTTCATGTCCCCTTTTCCTCAGCATCCCATCTTTTCTTACCCACTTTTGATCTCCTTTTTAGATTTTTAGGTTTTATCTGCATTTCTTCCCATTTGTACACACACATAAGCTAGGACCCAAATATGAAAGTGAACATGCAGTTACTCCTTTCTGAGTTTGGGCCACCTCACTTAATGTAATGCTGTCCAAACCATTCATAGTCCTGCTCACTTACAGCTGATGATAATTCCACTGTATATATGCACCATATTTTCAATGTCATCTCTCGATGGGCATCTAGGCTGGTTCCATTTCTTTGCTATTGTAGATAGAGTAGCAGCGAATATGGATGTTCAAGGAGCTCTGGCTTATGGTATGCTGTCTTGAGTATATGCCCAGGAATGGCATAGCTGGGTCATATGATATGGAGGTTCTATTGAGAGACCTCCATAGTAATTTCCATAATGGTTATACTGATTTGCATTCTGTCAAGCAGTGAACATGGGTTTCCTCTTTCCTCGAATCCTCACCAGCTTTGACTACTAGTTTTTTATTTTTATTTGCTTGAGACAGGGTCTCTCTATGTAGCCTTGGCTGGTTGGGAACTTTGTAAGTTGATGGGAGAAATCAGAACCAATTTTGCTTGCAAATGCTGCAATGATACTTTGTGTATTAATGTGGAAAATAAGTATTTAGAAAAACAAGCAAACAAACAAAAACCTACATAGGTATATATCTTCCTGCTTCTACCTCCTGTGTGCTGGGATTAAAGGAATGTACCACTGCATCTGGCCTTATTAGTTTTGACGGTAGCCATTCTTACTTGGGTGAAATGGTATCTCACAGTAGTTTTAATTTGCATTTTCCTGAGGGCTAAGGTAATAAAACACTTTGATTGGCTATTGCTTTTTGTGTATATGATTTTCATACTTTAAGAAAATAAAATCTGGATATTAGTTTTCTGTCTGATGTACAGCTGGCAAAGATGTTCTCCTGTTCTGTAGGCATTTGCTCTTCTGATTATTTCTTATAGTCCCAATTGTTTATCCTGGAGTCTATTCCCTGCCTGAAGCACAATTTAGAATAATCAGTAAGGTTTTCCCAGTTAGAATGTAAAGCAATGAAAAAAAGATGAATATATTTGTTGTCTTAGAAAAGCTCAATTTTATAACTTTCAAATGAGAGATTTGTTACTAAGTGATATTGTTTGTATATTTTTGTAAATCTTTACTGTTTGGAGTGATAGAAGACAGGTGCATTCTTACAGTGCTTCTGCAATCAGTCTCTTATGTTGTACATCATCTAGTGAAGTAAAAACACAATGCCATCTCAATATTACTTTGAAAGAGGTTTTTTTTTTTTTTTCCCATGTGTCCCCTCCCCCCAAAGTTCTTAGAGATCCCAGAGCATCTTGAGAACTACATTATATAAAGATGATTATTTTGGTAATTATTGATTGAACCCTGCATCAGAAATTGAAGGATACATATTTTTATTTTTTCATACTCTTTAGGGTAAATTTAGTAATAAACCTGTGAGACAGGGAAATATTTAAAATCTTTTAAAATAGGATTTTGTTGTAGAAAGGAGTTTAGTCTCTGCAGTATTTCTTGTTATAGACAAGACATAGCACTGAGCCACACATGCTGTGTGAGACTATTCCAGGGTAGATACGGACATACATCTGCTCACTCCAGATAGGAAACCACTGATAGATCAAAGTCCAACTTGGGAAACCAGTGAGTTTAATTGGGGTTACTTATAGGAGTAGAAATGATTCAAAGACAGCTGTACCACCAAAGTCCACTCCAGTGTGGGTGACAGCTCACAGAAGTTGAAAACTGGAGCACACTGCACAGTCTGCAGACAGCTCATTGGGTTGAGAGTGTCCTTTCCAGGCTGCTCAGTTGGTTTGTGCTTCTTCCAGCACCTCAGCTTGTCTAAATGCAGTCCTTACAGTTTATATGTGCTTGGGGAGGAAGGGGCCTAGTGAATCTGGTCTGTTTCAGGAACTTCCTGAAGCTATTTGATTTGCTTACTTTTTGAGCTTGAGGAGCTTCTAGAATGGAATACTTCATCTTCCCTTTAATAAAAAATTCTGTGTCTTAACTATCTTCCCTCCAAAGTAGAAGATTTTAATTTCTGAGAAAATTGCTACACAACACTAACTGTGGTGGTGCATGCCTGTAATCTCAGTGTTTTTGAGCAGAGGTAGGAAAATTGTGAGCTGGAGGAAAGCATGGGCTACATTAATAAGACCTTGCTCCAGAAGACTTAGCTCTGGGCCAAGGTGCAGCTCTACTTAGGCAAGAGCTCCTTACTGTTCATTCAGTATAGTGGAGCTTATCAGCTAAAACACCTGGTTGTAAGGAGGTTACCTTACGGTTTGTACTGTTTGATTTGTATTTAACCAGTATACTGTTTTCTCTCATTAGGGTCAATGAAAGATCATCCACAGCAGCAGCCAGGCATGTTGTCTCGTGTGACTGGAGGTATCTTCAGTGTTACAAAGGGAGCTGTTGGCGCCACCATTGGTGGTGTGGCTTGGATTGGTGGGAAGAGTCTGGAGGTGACCAAAACAGCTGTTACAACTGTGCCTTCCATGGGAATAGGGCTGGTGAAAGGAGGAGTGTCTGCTGTGGCTGGGGGGGTGACAGCTGTTGGTTCTGCTGTTGTAAACAAAGTGCCCTTATCAGGAAAGAAGAAAGACAAGTCTGACTAAGAGACGAAGCACACTTGTACACTTGCACACTTGCTCTCCACGGCATACGATTCCAGTGGCATTGAACTGCTCAATTACAGACTACAGCCAAGTCAACCGCTAAACTGCTGTGTTGAAAGTATTGATGGCTGGCTTCATCTAAAACAAGAAGAGACCAATACTATCCCAGTGTATGGAGGCTTCTCATACTTAAGTTCAGCTTTTTATCTGGTAAAATGTTACACTTACTCAGTTGTAACTGAAGAAATGGTCTGTTTAAATATTTGCTCTAAGTCTTTCAGTTTGACTAAAAATGTGAAAGTTCAACTAAGTAGATGACTTTACAGTTCCATGTGTACAGTGTGCCAGGTGACTCATGACCCTTACAAAGGGACTCCTGAACTACATAAACTGTACCTTTGATGTGCCTAATAGTTTCAGGTGTCTTAGTTTTTTATAACTGTAGTGGTTTAGGCCAAGAGGCATTCTTATTTAAGCTGGCAGAAAAGTAGCAGGAATTCAAAAGTTTAAATACTGTTAATTGTTTTTTGTTAGATAAAATTTCTGTTTGTTTAATCATTGATGCCTTACAAAAGAAAACATCTTTTCTAATACCTTAAATTTGTGCAGTTCTTATGATTATCAGTGAATTCTTTTAAAGGTTGTAAAACTAGTTTTCCCTCTTAAGAATCTCAGGAGTATTGAGGTAAAGGTGTTTCCTGGTGTCAGTGGGTAAGATAGTGCTTGTTAGTTGTTGACAGTAGTTCTCATCAAACATATGCTTTAGTTGGGTTCATGGCCCCATCATTAATACACCCCACAGTGCCTATGGAACATTTCTTAGTTGATCAAAAGCTGTGTGGGAATAGTTTTAGATTAAGGAGGAACAAGCATTAGTTTTTAAGTTCTTACAATTATCTGAAGCATCTAAGATAATCCTTCATGCATATTCTGTCTTTAGGATGTCTTAAATTACCAGTAACAATTCCTTTAAAAATATAATAAAAGCAACCACAAATAAATGAAGATTGACTCTTCAGATGAATGAGATGGGCTCCATTGGCTTTGAATAAAAAAAATACATAAATGCTTTCAATGACTTACATAGGTTCTTTTTTTTTTTTTTGCTTGTTTTTGTTTTAGTTTTTAAGATGGGATTGATCTCCTGTAGCCTAGGCTGGTCTTGAACTGGATATGTAGCTGAGGAAAACCTGGAGCTCCCCATCCTTTTGCCTTCACTTCCCAAGTGCTGGGATTACAGGCATGCATGAGACACCATGCCTGGGTTATGTGATGCTGGGATAGAACCCAGGGCTGCATGCATGCTAGGCAAGGGTTGTAACAGATGAGCTGCATCTGCAGTCAAATTTATTGATGCTTTTAAGATATGTTCTCTTTTAACCCTTTAAAGCAGATGTAGACATACCATTTTTCAAGCCAGATTCAGGTAGGGAGTTGACTTTTTTTTTTTAAATAATGAATGGTAAATGTGTTGTCCTAATGTGTCGTCATAGCGCATTCATTCTCATAGAACATAACTCAAAAGTCCATTTCTTTTTGTTTCAGTGTTCAGTTTCTTGGAAATTTAATAATTGAAATATATATTTGGCATTTATTTTATAATCTAAGCCTGGGGAGGATCTTAATTTTCTTTATGCCTAAAACTAGAAATGTGTCTCCACTCTGCCCCTTCTGACTCCCTGGAGAGAGAGGGTGGGAGTGGGCCGTGATACAGATATGTCAGAGTGTTGTGTCCCTGAGAAGGTGACACAGTCACCCTGACATGTAGATTAGATGTTTGTAACTCTTAAGAGTATTCTATCAGTAGTGTGGATCAACAACTGCATAAAAATATACATTTCCAAAGCATTCACAAATAACAGCAGGACTTCCAAACAAATCTGTAAATGTTTCTGGACCTTTATGCTTGCTTACACTAAACTTAAAATCATTGAGTCAAATTCAGAAGGAATTAAAAGGCCATTTAGTTCATGTGACATAATTTAAGAGACATTTGTTGGTATATCTGGTGAAATGTCTTAACAAATGGTATTTTTTTTAATTCCAAAATTAAATAGACCCATTCGTAGTGATCTGAATAATGGTATTGGAGAACTTGATTCCTGCTATTTAGAAATGATTGATTCATTGCTAGTTTGTATTTCTAACTTACAGGCTGTGCTTTGTACTTGAATTCGTCTCAGTGTAGACTTAGCTTATATGTGCTCGCATATTTATTTTCAACTTTGCTTGTCTTTAAAATCACTTGAGGAAATGACTATAATTAATTTCTGCTACAGAAAAGCCACCTGGTAAATTTTCTCAATTGTCTTAAACACTAAAGTACAATTTTGTTCAGAGGGGCTTTTTCAACAATATCGGAGAACTGTACAGATATACAGTTAGCTGTAGTTCTAACTGAAGCGAACTTGCCATTTGATGATGTATACAGCTATATACTTGAGTCTCTTCCAATTTATTTTTGTAGTCTAGCAGTTTGACCTGTTAAACAGGACTAGTTCACTTCAGAAACTATGGTTGTTGTATACACCTGGAAGCATCTGTTATTCAGCTCCTCTTTTGAGTGGGTTTTGGCACCATGAAGATAAATTTGCGTGATCCACTTGAATAACTGATTTAATAATGTTGACATATGAATACTGTATTTAGTGAAATGTCAGATGAAAATAGACAATTGAATAATGTGGGTTTTTTTGTATTAAAGGGATGGGAAAGAACACACAAATCTGATAATAAAGGACTGTGATCTGCAAAGATGGAATGTTTCATAAAGATCTACAGAAATAAAGGCAATTTGTAAACAGGATCTTCTTAAAACTTTTGGTTACACAGCAATTCAGGAAGTGCTGTAGCCAGCTTTTTGGTGATAGTTTACAAACATGATACTTGGATGTGGACAGAACAGTAAAATACAAATATAATTTAAACAACTAAGACTGAAAATTCAGATGTCTGGGCTTTGTCATCTCAGTTTTCTCAGTCTTTGCAAGGTAGAGCCCAAGACTTTTAACAACTTTGTGGGGTATGCTTAGGTACGCTAAAGTGTGAACCCTGAGAAGTTACATCTAGGGAGCACTCCTCTATTGTATGTTGTTAGGGGGCCAAACTAGATTGCTGCCACAGGGATCCCATGCCCACTTCTTTAGCCCTGGGGTTACAAGTGAGTTTCATTACAATTGACCTTTTTTTTTTTTTTTTATGTGAGTTCTAGGAATCAAACCCAACTTAGGCACTCATGTTCCAAGCCCTCCTCTTCCCTTCATATCAACCTACTCTGCATAGCCTTCTTGCTTCCCTACTCCACCAGCCACTCTTGATAAGTTCAACCAGTGATTGCCCTTTTCCAACTTTATTAGTTACTTCTCTACATCTTGGTTGCCTCTTTGTGGTAATCTCATCTACAGCCATGGCTTTAAATGGTATAGTAATGCAAGTGGCACTGATGTTTATCTTCACTTCTGACTTCTCACAGCTCTGTACTTGGACATTTGCCTGTTACTAACCACCTCACAGTTGACAGGTAACTGTAGAGGACCACATAGCCTGTAATATATATCAAACCTGCTTTGAGAGCTGGGGCAAGTGAATGGATTACTGATAACTGCCAGGACAGTGCTGTAGAGGTTCATGCATAGAATGAACTCCTGTTCCTTAGATGGACCAATGATGCTGTTCATTTTGTGCTGCACTGCATGAAGCATGCACACATGTTCATTCATGCATATATTCAGGTACACACTTGTGATTGAATCTGAGGTGAAGCATGCACTGCCACGAAGCTGCATTTGGTCTTAACATTTTTCTTGACAGTTCTGAGTGCTTCAGGTAAGTGCCTTACATTGAGTCTCACTGTAGAACATTAAGTATTCTTAACTTCCTGAGCACTGTTGCTACTTAATATCCCAGCTAAGGAGTCGAGCAGATTTGGATAGTGAGAGATACTTGCCTTTGCTAAGAGAATGGAAAAAGGATACTGGCCACATTTTTTATTATATTTCAGAAGCTGTTGCATGCTGCATAGTCAACTGGTTAAGCATTACAACCAATGAGTATTACAGCTGTTACAAACTATACAATTGAAAGCCAGTCTTTATCTGGGTAATGCTTATCTTGGCACAAGATTTAGACATGGAAGTGGGAACACTACAACTAAAAGTGGTATCACATGAAGTAGATTTTCAGGCTTTCTAGGAAGCTGCATTCAATTCAAGTGCATGAATTAAGTTTGAAATTTCAGCTTCCATACCCCCGACCCCCCAGTCTGTTTGCATTCCTTCCTTTTGCTGTACAGGGAAAGGTGGGAATCTTTTCTATTCCTGAGGCCAAACAGAATTCCGATCTTAATACACCTGGTCTCTGCAATGAAATAGGTTCATAATTAATGTGTGTGTCTTAGAGATTTCAAATTGAACATGGAAGTAGGCTCTTAACTAATCCATTCCACAAACAAGGTGAAGCCAGTCCTCTAAAGGAACGTGTCATTGGCCTGTTAGTGACTGAGGGCTGGTGGTTAAGAATTACATTTTGGTAGCTGTCTAGGAACAAAATTAAAATTGTTCATGTGCTCCTATCAAGAGTGTGTACTTGTCAGTTCCTTCAAAATGATCCATGTGAATTATCACACTATATGGTGTTTTGGAGTAATAGTTCAAGGTCAAAGTTAAAGTTACTAATTTTATTTAAACTGTTTTTTTTTTTTTTTTTTAAACACAGCAAATGAGTCAGAGGCCATCAATTATGAGGTAACTTGAACACAACTCAGAAATTCAGTAGGCCCTGAGACTGACTAGTGCTTGCAAGCTGAGTTGTTAAGTCTTTGTGAATTGGTCACTTTGCCTGCTAGAACTAAGCTCCATGTCACTCCTCTACATGTAATGAGGCCACAGGGTTAAACAGTGGCCTTTCTTGCTTGGCTTGCATTTTGCTAAAGTTAGCCTCAAACTCCTTTTTTGTTCCATTTAGACTTGCTAGATGCCCATCCTTTATTTTGTAGCCTAAAGAGTTCAGCTTCCTTATCCTGTATTGGACTATCTGTGGTGTCAACTCAAGGACCATTGGTGACTCTCTTATCTGAGTCACGGTGATTCCTTCCTTCAGCAGTGCCTGGATCCTCTCTTCTAGAATTGAGGCAGGGTAACACAGCAACGAAGGGCAGTTCACAACTAACTGCCGAAGGTCATGGTCTGTGCACTCAAAAATAGCCTTAGTAAAAGACATACTGCTCTGGATGCTTCCTGGCTGAAGTTGAAAAAGAAACCCTTTAAGTTTGGACAGAAGCTGAAGAACTTCAGAGTTTGTGAAGCCTTGCCCTTGAAGAAATTGTAGTATCTGGGCTACAGCTGTGGGAGAACTTAACAAAATGAATGGATTTTGGCTCAATAACTTCAGTAGCCACACTTTAGCATTGGCCTGAGAGCCACCTAAGTTTAGGTAGCTCTCCTGGAGAACCCCGATCATTCGCCTGTTGTTCTCTACAGGATTATGGAAAATGCTAGAGGCAGTCGTCAGAAACCTGCTAATCACCACATTCTTGAGTCCCAGCTCTTGAAAGAACTGGACATTCAGCTTCTGGTTTTCCTGGTCCTTGACGGTAAAGAAAGGTTCTGGAAACTGCTCTATTAACCGGATTAGTTCTGCCTCGTTTTTGCAGACCATCTGCCAGAGTTTCTTTTTGGCATTGACAGCAACAGGACTGCAGACAATTGCTTCTGGACAGCGTTCTAAAATACTAGCTATCACAGTTTTGTTGGCACCGAGTTCTTTCAGAATATTTGCAATCTCTTCAACATAGGTGTTATCCTCCAGAAGTACCCAGGCTTTCAGTCTGCAGATCTTCATGATATCAACTGAACATGCCTGGAGCTTTTCCACTGTTCTCTTGCTTTGTTTGTTTGCCTGGCTGTCCATTTCGTAGGTGACACATGTTGAACGTTTGATTTTCAGAGCTGGTTGTGGCTTTCTGAGAAGACACAGCCTGCAGAGCTGGTGTCCTGTCAGCATCCTCCACGACATGCTGTAAGCACTGGCTAATTCCCACATCCTAAACTGAGAATGTCCACATTATACCTGTAAGGAAGATGAAGAGTTTAAAGGAATGCCAACTTCTAGAACAGACACTTAGGAACCTGAGTTATAAGCAGTAACTGGAAATAAAAGATTTACACTAGCAAGGAAACCTTACCCCATTATAACATGTTATAATTTAAGGCATTTCATCCTTTATAAATACATCGTCTGTCTGAGCTCTACATCCACCATATGAAGTAGGTCCTCCATTACAGGACAGAAGGCCATGGACTTCAAAGGTTTATAGGCATCAACTGTTGTGACATAAATTCCCTTTCCTATAGCAGTTATGTTTTTTTAGGTGGCATATTTTTTCAAGTTTTCCATTTTTCAGTTGATGTTTAGCTCAGGTAGATACTTGGGAAGGGAAGCAGTCATCTTTCACTGTTTTAAAAGTATTTTTGCTGATGAGCTATAATCCAAACAGGTTAGTTTGTTTTATTTGAAATGAGTTTATAAATGCATATTTGCTTTATTAGAACTATGTAAACTTGTAAACTTGTAACTTGTTTTTATAAATTCAGGATTAAGGTCAGTTTTTGCCTGGCAACTTGAGAAGTGCTATGTGATGGCTTTAGTGAGACCTCTGGAAACCAGGTCAGCTGTGTGACAGTGACCCTTTCACCTAGTGCTACTCCAGCCATGCCTAACCTGGTTCTAACTTAGGGAGTAATGTTGGTAAGTTAACTGCCTTCAACTAAACACAGTCGTGATTTGAGCTGCACCTCACAGTCTACCCATATTGGTTGCCATCTTCATCTATTAGGCGATGTCTACACCGTCTGAAGCATTGCAGCCTCTGCAAATGTAAGGGGCTGCAATACTCCACTTCCATCTTTGGGTCCTGGCTGGGCTCATGCAATAAAGCAACGTAAAGTGGTCAACAGGAGAGCATGCAAATTTATTTCATACAAGTTGTACACATCATGGAAGTCCATACAAAGAAGACAAGACCCAGAGCAGGACAGGCAATGCTCAAGTGGACAAACAGTAAGATTCGAGGAAGCAGCTCCACTATGTGACAAGTTTAAATCTGGAGGTATTTCAGTGAGGCTTGGTCTAGTTATCTTTAAGTAGGGCGTGACTCCTCTTAGTATACTGGGGGAGATTTCCCACTAAGGCTTCACCCACTCTTGAACAGAAGCCAGAATGACCCAGCACCTATATTCAGGTGGCATCTGTGTGTTGTGGTATTAACATGCCAGCTCCTTCACCACTGTGTCTTGTTTCTGGTAACAGGCACATGCCCTAGGGTTTGGTAAATATTTAGTTCTGGGGAGTGTTGGTGTCAGCCCTGCCACACAGTGCTGTTTAGTCCTCTGCAGCTTCCTGTGTTCATAGATTTGAAAGCAGGAGTGCAAAGATGGCCCTTTCCAGTCATTGCCATCACCAATGCTCTTGGCATACAGGCTGGTGACTTTACAGACCTGTCTTAATCCAAACGATTACTCTGTAAGGAATGCTGCTTGGCAGTGATGGGTCACTCCTGGTGCCTATGGAGGCTAACGCTGTAGACAGAGCAATTTAGGCAAGATAAAAGTACATTTTAAAGCAGTTTCTGCAAGAGCTTTAATTTTAACAGGTGGTAAGTACGATGAAGCCCAGGTAGATCTGGGTTGGGGTCTACTCCCTTCTCACTGTTGTTTCTCTACAGGCAAGCCTCTCCTCTAGACCACACGCTGGGGAGGGGTGAAGGCTCGGTAGCTGAACTGCATATGAATTACTATGAAGACAGTAATTCAAACAGTGCCTCATGGGAAACTTGCCAGTGAGGATTAAAAACACCCTGCTCTGTAAATGAGAACAGCACCCACACCTTACAGGGGTACTGTTGAGAGTTAAATGCATTTCAAGTACATTGAAGACAGCCAGGCACCTAGTATGTATCTAATAACTGGTAGTTACATTACCAATGGAAACTACAGGGTGCCAAAGTCTTGTAGTGATTCACATTAAAATTCAGTTTAAAGTTGTATTTGGGAGGGGGTGGATCTGGAAAAGGAGTCAGGGGTGAGTATGACCAATACATTGTATGCATGTATGAAATGCTCAGAGAATAAAACTATATTTTAAAAAAAGGCTTTGAAGAGATTGTTTGGACTTTCATTGTGAGATACAAAAAAATGCCATCTGGGAGGAATGGGCTGTCCTCAGACAGACTCTGCAGGTACCTTGGGTATGGATGCTGCAGGCTCTAGAACCGATAAGTAATAAGCCTCTATCATTGTGATGAATCCGTCTAAGGTGATAACAGCCCACATGCATTAAAGCAAAATGTTTCCTTCTGCTAAACAAACCCCAAACCTTGAGTTTTAAATAGAAGCACAATTTACAAAGGGCAAATAAAATGTTTACATATGTCAGCTTTCCAAATAACTCCATAAAACACTCACTGCAGACTTGCTGAATTCTGAGGAACATAAGCAGTTGAAAACTTAACAACCCCACCATTTATAGATAATTCAATACTTTGTTATTTTTGAGATAGGGTCTTGCTATATCTCTCTGATGTCTAGGCCAGGCTAGCCTCAAACTCATGCACTGATGCAAAGCCTCAAGTTGGAATTTGAGGCATGTGCCATGCTTGA
Organism: Cricetulus griseus; assembly: GCF_003668045.3. NCBI lineage: Eukaryota > Metazoa > Chordata > Mammalia > Rodentia > Cricetidae > Cricetulus > Cricetulus griseus. The sequence goes on along the minus strand of NW_023276806.1, from coordinate 150,323,707 downwards.
TGACAGCTGTTCATAGTTTACTGTTTTTCTCCTTCTGATTCTCACTTCCTTGTTACAATATTTAAATACACAGAGCAAAGCTTTGCATGGGAATTACACCTGAATTCTGACTATAACTCTGAGCAGGTCCCAAACAGCCAAGGGTTGCTTGAGGGTTGGGGCAGATCTTGTGTAGCTCAGGCACCAGATAAGTACTAGCTTGGTTTGTGGGTCATGTCTTGCAAAAGGATAGAACATTAGAGCCCCATTTTCTTTTTCTTTTCTCTCCATTTATTTATTTGTGTTTTTTATTTAAATTAGAAACAAGCTTGTTTTACATGTCGATCCCAGTTCCCTCCTCCCCTGCACCCCTCGAACTCCTCATCTCATTCCCTTTCTGTTCCCCAGGGAGGGTGAGGCCCTCCATGGGGGATCTTCAAAGTCTGTCATATCATTTGGGGCAGGGCCTAGGCCCTCCCCGGTGTTTCTAGGCTGAGAGAGTTTCCCTTTATGGGGAATGGGCTCCCAAAGCCCATTGGTATACTAGGGAGAAATACTGATCTACTATCACAAGCCCCATAGATTTCCGAGGCCTCCTCACTGACACCCACATTCAGGGGGTCTGGATCAGTCCTATGCTGGTTTCCCAGCTATCATTCTGGGGTCCATGAGCTCCCCCTTGTTCAGGTCAGCTGTTTCTGTGGGTTTCTCCAGCCTGGTCTTGACCCCTTTGCTCATCACTCCTCCCTCTCTGCAACTGGATAGAGCCCCGTTTTCATGTCAAGCCATTCCCACTGGCAGAGGCACCTATCAAATGGGGCTGTTTGCAGCTGTGCTACATGCTGAACATCTGCCTGTACTTCGTGTTTGCCCTTTAAAGTGGGTTTCTAGAATCCTTGAGAGGAGTGGGGAGCCGCAGGGTTGCTATGCTCACAATCAGGAAAACCCATCTTGGATGACATCCTAAGGAACACAAGCATATAAGCAATTCTTGGTTATTCTGAAATGTGGAAAATAATTCACTGGTGAAGTATTTTGTTATGAGGTGCTGACCACTGGCTAATACATTATTTTTGGTCTTATAGGATCTTCCATTGAAGACCTTTCTGTTTCAGCTCCCAAATGCTGGTAGTTCAGGAATGAGACAGAGCTGTCACTTTTTAGCAAGCTGTGGTAAGATGTGAAGAAAGGCATGGTAGTATCTCAACCATTTTCAAATGTATGATTCAGTGGCATAGGGACAACTATTAAGATCTATACCTAGGAATTGTCAAACACAAATTCTGTGCTCATGAAACAATAACCCCCATTCCTGCCCTCACATCTGGGAGTCTCTACTCCATTTTCTAGCTCCATTCCTGTTCCAGTAGGTCATTAAGTGAAACCATAGCAAGCATTTTTAAAAATGTCTGGCTTATTTCATTTAGTGTAATGTTTTCAAAGTCCATTCATGTACCAAGTATCAAAACAAGGACATTTTTCTTTAGCTTTTCAGGCACATTCATGCAAAAACAGATTTTTGTTTGTGTGTTTGTGCATGTGTGTATGAGAGTGGGTACCCATACAGAGGTCACAGACAACTTCAAGTGTTGGTCCCCACCTTCCACCTTCTGTGAAGCAGGATCTTCCCATAATTTATGACGCCTCCTTTCCCATACATCTACATGGGCTTTGTTTGCAGGCAGTCTCTCTTCCCATTCACCTAACCTGGACAGGATGCTCCAGCTCCTGGCCTGCGCTACACACTTCCTCTGTCAGACCATCTTACTCTAGAAAAACTCCCTCTTCTGCACTGTCCACTGACAATGTCAATTCTCTCAGTTCTGATCTGTAGCCTGCTGCTGCCCTTCCTTTACTCTCTACCTTGTCTCTGCCTCACCAAGTACACCATCTCTCCCCTTCAGCCTTTTGGTTTTTTAGTACATGTAAAAGCTGTTTTTATAACAATCTATACTCTGTTAACCATGTGTAGCATTATGTGTACAAAATAGTTTAAAAAGTACTCCATTGCCCCTTTTGAGGGCCTTACCCTGCCTGGGGAGTGGAGGGGGGATGGCTAGGGGCAGGTGGGATGTTGGGGGGAGGGTAGGGAGAGGGAGAAGGGATTGACATGTGAAGCAAGCTTGTTCCTAATTTCAACTAAAAAAGAAAAAAAAAAGCACTCCATTGCTAAAAAATGCTAATGATCACCTGAGCCTTGACTGCAGTCTTGGTAACAGATGGTGTTGTCTCCCCTGAAACTGATGGCTGTGGAGTGATCAGTGTTGATTGCTGAAGGTTGGGGTGACTTGAAAATGTACTCTTAAAAATGTGTTTTGTTATCATTGCTATATGTGTGTGGAGGCACCTGGAATGGTCAGAGGGCAACTCAGTGGACTTGGTTCTCTTTTCACCTTTACATGGATTGAACTCAGGCTGTCAGGCTGGCTCAGCGAGTACCTTGACTTGCTTAGCCCTCTTGCCAGCCCCAGCCAAGTTCTTAAAATAAGACAATAATGTCTGCTGCTTCAATTGCCCTTTTCACAAACGACTTCTGTGTAGCACACAATGCTGTTTGCTGGCATTTCCCTCAAACAGGACTGTTTCTAACCCGAAGTCAGGCCTTCAGACCGAGTGCTTTCTCAGCCAAGTTTATGTGACTCTAAATCCTTTGCTGTCTGTCATCTTCACAGGGATGGATTCCATGGCAAGTTATCACTTCCTGGTCATCCGTAAGAAGCAGCCCCACATCTGCTGAAGTTTTCTCTGGTGACTGAACAGCAGCCACATCTTTTGCTCCATTTCTAACCCTACTTCCATCACACGCAGTATTTCCTTCCTTCACAAGCCTCCAGCCCCTCAAAGGGGGAAATCTGCTTCCTCCAACTCCCATAATATTGGCATCTTGGCTCCTACCACAAATGTTTTCAACAGCAATTGGAGTAGTGAGTCCTCTCCAGATGATTTTTGATGGACTCTACCCATATCCTAGGACTTTGTACCTCAACAGAAAACTAAAGAAAGGCCAGGGAGGTGGCTCGGCAGGCAAAAGTGCTCATCACCACGGCTAGTGATCTGCCTTTAAACCCGGAGGTGAGCATGGTGGGAAGAGAAATGACTTCGGCAAGTTGTCCTCTGACCTCCATACATGCACCTTGGCACACACCTCCTCACCACCCCGAAATACTTTGCTCAACTCATTAAAAAAGGTCAACTTTCCCCACCCAACACATTCTTTACAAAGAGCAATGAAGACAAGCAACTGAATGTGGTCACTCACATTTACACTGTCAGCTGCACTCTCTCTTGGTGTTCCACTGCCTTTCGTTTTCTGCAGTTCTGATGCTCACTGCTGCTGCTCCCCACAAGGTCCCCTTCGTTCCATCCTCTTAGCTAATTCTTGCAGATCCTCCTCCTCCCTGTTCTATTTATATAGCTCTCAGTAAAGGCAGCGGCCTTGCAATCAGATCTGAAGAGTAGTTTCAATTCCTACTTTTCTTGGCTTTTATAGCTTTCAGCATCATTCAATCACTTGCTTTTCAAAATGCCCTCTTGTTTGACTTCCAAGATGCTCCACACTCCTTGTTCTTACAACTCCTCACCCCTTATCTGTCCCCTTTATAGACTCATCTTTATGCTTGGTTGTCTGAAATTCCAGAACTAGGAAGGCTGAGAGGTTTTTTTTTTTTTTTTTTTTTGACACCAGCCTGGTATACCTTGAGTTTTCCAGGTTAGCCTAGGCTGCAAAGTAACAAAGAAACAGAGACCACGAATTTGAGAGAGTAGTGTGTGTATGTGTGTGTGTGTGTGTGTGTGTGTGTGTGTGTGTGTGTGTGCTTAGCAAGGGTTGGGGGAAGCAAAGGGAAGGGGGAAATTATGTAATTATATTTGAATTAAAATACATTAAAAAAGAATACAGACAGGACTTTACAGTGGGTGGGGGGACCAAATAAGCAAGTAAATATCCATTCCTTCTTACCTTCCAGTCTCTCCCCAAAGAGCCCGTCCCTGTCCAGGCCTTCAGTCAGTCCACTTGGGGCTTCTCCGTAGCTTCTCAGATGTGATTTTGTCACCTCTCTGCAATAAACTTTTCAGTGGCACTTTAGGACAGACATACAATAATTTTAGAAAAGACCCTGGGCTTTGCTGCCACCTGAATTCCCCATCTCCCTTCCTCACAATTCAGTCACTTCTCAGTCCCTAGGGCTCTAACTGTTCCCACCACACAGTCTATAAGACTGTACTTCTGTCAGGTGACCCCAGAATTAAGTGCCACTTTCTTAAGGAAACCTCTCTGGCCTTTCAGATGAAAACTCATGTCCCTTCATAGGCTTCCATGCCACCATGGACTGCAACTCTACCTAGGATGACTGTGACTTCATGTTTCTGCAGACCCTTCCAATCACCATGTTCTAATATGAGTTATTTCTCTGCCCTTCACTGGCTGGCAACACTGACTTTGGGAAAGAGAGGCAGGTACTTTCCTGTGTGCTTTTGACTTTACAGTAGCATCTGTCAGTTGTCCATTTATGCAACTAGTGCTTTTTGCTTTGCTTTTTAAGCCCAGGATGCCAGCAGGGGTGTTATGCACTAGGTCTCCTGGTGAAACACTTCTTCATACTTCTGTTGAGATCACAATCCATCTGAGAACTTGAGAGTTAAAGACTTTCCAGAAAAATAGGGCCCACACCCTTTTCACTCTAGAAATGACTTTAGCAGGATCTGTGAGCAGCCCATAGTAATTGTGTAGGCCGGGAGGGAGGAGACTGAGTGCTGCTGTTTATTCTCTGTAGTGAGCAAAGACAATGGACCACAGAGCAATGAAACCGAATCAACAAAGCAGAGGGCAAAATTTCTGCAGAGCCGCACTACTCTAGGATTAACTTCAGCAAGTCCCTTCTGTAAGGATTCAGGCATTATGCTGGCTTGCTCCTGTCATGTGTCACCTTTCAGAATGCACTCAGTACCCTGGTCAGCAGGAAGGTGAAAAGGACCCCTTAAAAAGAAAGACCCCCGCCCACTTCCCCTCTCTTCCCCGCGGTTCCCCTGGAGCAGTCAGGACTTTTCCTGTCTCTCTCTTCTCTTCTGTCCTCTGTCTCTTTACCTCTTTTCCCTTTCCTTCCCCCCTCCCTTTCTAATAAAACTTCTCACTTAAGCTCTGCCTGCCTGGCAGGTTTGTTCCCCAACACCCACCCCGCAGCTGTCACCCTCGCCCATTATCGTAACAACTTCACCTTTCTGTGCCGGCCCTGTGGCCTTTCTCAGTGAAAGTGCACATTAAATGAGTTAATATTACAAGTCATTCAGAACGTTTAAAAAACCCTCACATCTACTGCTCACTAAACCACAACCCACCTTAAAGGAGGAGGCAGGCAGGGCAGCTTGCCCAAGGCTGCCCATCTGATAATGGGTCCTATGTAGAGACGCTCAATACATTCTTATACTTACACTTATACCTACACTCGATAACACCAATTAGGTTTTGATCTGTCAGTTTTAAGTGAATCCCAATTTTGCAATCAAAGAACCACAAAGTTGGTCAGAGGAACAGCACTGCCAGGACAGATATAGTGGCCTGAGCAGCTTCCCCTTTTCCCCAGACTTTCCACTCAGGGTGCTCGCCATTGGCATTCTCGGTCGGCAGCTGTTAACCCTGACCCCGGTGAGCTGGAGGAAAAGGGGTAGCTCACCTGTGGGCAGCAGGGCTAGCACAGCCGGAAGCCTCCGTTTCGGCATTCCTACCTAGGCCTCTCCACCCTGGAAACAGATCCCAGGAAACGAGCCGGGCTTTGCCCTTGACTGGTAACCAATCAGAGCCCAGGAAACTGATGAGCAGGAAGCCACGCCCCACTCCCAAGTGCAGCCAATTAGACTACGGGATACAGGCGGCTTCGCTCTCCCGTGGGAACCAGTGTGGCACACAACAGGGCTACTGTTGGCCTGTGCCACCTGGCGCTTCTGTCTCAGCGAACTCTGGAGGTTCGAGTGTTTTGCCGCTTGGAGAATGTCACAACCCGTTCAGAAAAAAAAAAAAAAAAAAACTAATTCAGAAGTTTTGTCTGTAAGATGGAGCCATTCAGAATTCTCAGGACAGTTTAAAACTCTGAAACCTAACCCTTCTTGCCCAGCCTCATCACTTCTGTAAACACTAGGGTCGATTTCCTAAGAACATTCATCCCTTTTCCTTCAGGATGACTTTGCACAAATACTTCTGTTACACTGCCTAGAGCTTTACATTCCAGTCATTTGTGACCTGTGCTTCAATGTCAAGCATGTGGGACTGCAATGCAAGGACTGAGGATGGGGTAATAGGAAATGAATCACATTAACATCAATCACAATTAGAGTTAGGAGCTAACCAGGACAGAGTACCCTGTACCCACCCTGTGTTGTCTGCAGTCGGAGCAAGGGAAATGGTGTTTCCCAGGATGGTGGCCCCCTCACACACTGGGCTGGGATATACTGAGGCTGCCCCTAACCCCGTCCCTCTTGTGGAGCAGAGGTCTGTGGCTATTGATTATGACCCCAGGAGCAATGCTTGATCCACAGTTAAATCAGGAAATATTAATCAAATCTGGTTGTAGCTTTATGGTTTATGCTCAATGGGCTTTAGCTAGAGAAACCAACTTGCCCTTGAATTTCCTGGTAGCAGAGTCCTGAGTTCTCATGGTAAGGTCAATTCTGTTCTGTGGGATACTCTGGAATTAACTGAGCAGCTATTACACACATGGGTAGAGTATCTATGTTCAATAACCCTTCTTGGAACATCAACACTCTATTTGTGGATTTATTATACATTTTCTTACAAGAATTTTGGATCCATGGTTAAGATGTGCTATTCTCATTTGGGAAAATTAATTTACAGTAAGATATAGAAAAGGAATAGCTGTCACACTTGTAACCCTAGCATTCAAGATGGATGAGGGAGGACTGGTATGGGTTCAAGGACAGCCTGGGCTACATAGCAAATTCCAGACCAGCTTGGGTTACAGAGTAAGATCCTATCTCAAAAAAACCAAACACAGACCCAAACTAACACAACAACACAAACACACCCCAAACAAAATGGAAAGTTACAGGTTGTAAAGTCAAGCCTTGGAACTGCATGCGATGCAGTCACTGTCATGAGGGAGGACACAGAACTGAGTGCCAGGGCATGAGGAGCTTGCACCAACGCTCCACAAACTACTGAGGAGTATGGCCCTGCACACCATAATCAAAAGTAAACACAACTGTTATCAGTGAATGCTGCTTAGACTGTCATCATGTCACAGTGCATTTCTAGGGTCTGACACTCAGAAAAAGCCTGAGGAGGAACAATGTGATGACACTATTAGCCTGCATATTTTCTTCAAAAAATTACAAAAATTAGACAATTCTGAGGTCTCTAGTACATAAGAAATGGATTGAAATTATAATGGTAATAGTGGTTTTAAGGAGACTGACCCCCATAGGCCCATTGTTTGAATACCAGGGCCCTAGTTGGTGGAACTGTTTGGGAAGGATAAAGAAGTATGGACTTGGAGGTATGGCACTGGGGTAGGCTTTGAATCGTCAAAGGATTTTTGCCATTCCCAGAGCTCTCTCTGAATCCTGGTTGTGGATCAAGGTGTGAGCTCTCAGCTGTCCCTGTGCTCTGCTATCATGGAGTCTAACCCTGTGAATCCATAATCTAATTTAAATCTTTCCTTTATGAATTGCATTGGTCAGGGTGTCTTATCACAGTCGCAGAAAGATGACTAATTAATGCTCTTAAAAAAACTGCTCTTGTACATGTAAAATTCACTAATTTAAGGAAATGAGAGAAATATATGGAAACTGTTCAATTCCGTTTCCCAAAGTGTATAGTCGTAAGAAATCAAGGGCTCAGGAAGCTGGCTCTTCCCTCTGCTCACCAAGCCCCTTGTGCTCTTGAGCGTGCCCTCTCCTTTGTGAATAATCTATCTACATCCGACTCAAAAGGCATGCCTTTCCTCTCTCTCTCTCCTGGCGCTGCCAGGGTTTTCACCTAGCCTGTACTAAGTTTTCTCTTAAACGCTAATAAAATTGTTCTTAAGCTAAAATAATAATTCAGGAAGCTGAATCAATAAAATAAATTTATTATTATTGGTTGTTTTTTTTTTTTTTCCTCCAGGCAGGGTTTGTCTGTGTAGCTCTAGCTGCCCTGGAACTCACTATGTAGACCAGGCTGGCCTCAAACTCAGAGATCTTCCTGCTTCTGCCTCCTGATAGTTGGGATTAAAGGTGTGCACCACCACCCATGTCTTAAATAAAAGAATTTTAATACTTCAACCTCTAGTAGGGTTTCAATAACTTAACTCGGCTTAGTAGGGGGAGAACACTGTATTCAAGGACAGTATGAACTGAAACCCTGATAGTCTATTTTCCCTTTAGTGGTTCTTTCTGGCCACAATGTAGACCAAACTGGGGCAGCTTTCAGAAAAGCTCTGGAGAGAAAATATATTGCTGAAAAATTCCACGTGGCGGAAGCCTTCCTATGCCAGGATACTCATTTACTTATATTAAGTGAATCTGCTTCCCCTGGACAGTGATGGCTCCCAGGGCTTTGACTGCAGCCGTCAGGTAGGTGACAGCCCTCCTGTCAGTGAAAGACAACTGGGACATTGTTGTTTGCAACATGGTGACAAGAGAGGTGAGGCCTGGTCATCTTGACTTGTTTTTTCTTATTATTGGAATTTATTGAGCATTATTAATTTGTTATTCAGTATAGATTTAAAAAAAGACTGTCATATAAAACATGTTTCTACATCTTGACTCAAATTTATCCTTTTAGTTACATTTAAAATAAAATTACACTGATTGTGTGTGTGTTGTGTATGTGCATGTGTGTTATGTATGTGTGTATGTGTGTGTATGTGTGCATATATATTTATGTATATGTGGTGTGTGTGTGTGTGCTACTGAGGATTAGACCCAGGGCCTTACATATTCTGGGCAGATGCTCTCCTACATGAGCCACACCCCTACTATGCGGAGTGTTTGTTACTACTCAGGAGAGGAAAACAAAGAACCGGTGGTTATATTGGTATATATTAGTATAAATGAGGTGACTTTAGTATGAAGGTGCCTAATGGAACCCAGTAGGGAGGGTGACTGGGAGCAGCAGCTAGCCTGTACAACCCAGGGAGCCAGGCTAACATTGATTGGTTGGGCTGTATGCCTTGCAGTACAAATGAATACTTTACATACTATTCTTACTTCCATTTTAAGATGGTAAGATGAAGACAGAAAGGCAAGGTCATGCCCAATATCTCAAAGCTAACAACTGAGAGAAGACAGGCTTTGACTTTGGAACCCATGCTCTTAACTGATGACTCACGCAGCCTAACTTGCAGCAATAAAACCATTAAGTGATACAAACAAATGAGACTCTTTCAGATAACTCTGAAAAATTCCATTTTGCTAGATAAAACCTATTCTTTCATTCAAAATGGTGACATGTGGTTTCTAGTATTTGTCTCTGTAATTTGCATCACATCTCACACAATTCTCTTATCCCAAACAAACAAGATGAAAAAATGAACACCAAGTACACAAGATTCCATATTTGCATAAACTTTAATAACAAAGTCACTTCAGCTATAAATGAACAAAAAATGGGGAGACAAAGAGAACCGAGCACAGCCCAGCAGTGTGAGTGGGAGCAGCTGTACACGCAGCTTTACCAGGCACTGTCCACGCTAACAGAGGCATCGCCTACTCATTGATTCCAGGTGTTTTCTAAAGTGTTACTATCAAACACTGCAGAATTGGTTAAACAATGATGTCAAGAAAAATGTGTCCTAAAATTTTAACAAAGTCTTTTAAGAAAGTCTAAAAACTTCCCATTTTCCTGCAATGACTCTCAAAACTTGAGTTTTATATCAGAATATCTGTTAACTTTAACTTTTACCATACATGAAAAATTATCAAAAATATACTGATGAGTCTATACTAACTGTGACTATATTTACATTAAGCAAACCTTTTGCCAAGTTCTTTATATACAAATTAGCACTTGTCCTATGTGATATTCATTAAAAAGTTAAAAACCACAGAAATGTTATTAGAAATAATATGTTCAAAATCTGTTTTCTGTGAATGAAGGACATTTTTAATAATTTAAATGAAGAGTCCTGACTGGCTCACCAACTTCAGCTGCACCAGAACTCCTCCTTCGTGTTTCCTGTGATTTAAAGGAAAAACCAATGAAAACTTGGCTGTAAGGAGTTAAATAATAAAAAACTGATACGCATTTACTGATTTTAACTTCAAGAAATTCATAATTAGGTGACATAAAAAACTAGGTGATAATGTAAACAGTTTCCAATAACCAAAAATATGAAAAATAATCTTTAAAAACTGGCAAAAGTAGGCCACCAGAGAGACGGCTCAGAAGTTAAGAACACTGGCTGCTCTTCTAGATGTCCTCAGTTCAATTCCCAGCAACAACATGGTGGCTCATAACCATCTGCAATAAAATCTGGTGCCCTCTTCTGGCCTGCAGGGATATGTGCAGGCAGAATACTGCATACATAATAAATAAATAAATAAATAAATAAATAAATAAATAAATAAGCTGGCAAAAGTAGCTAGTAAATACTTTCCTTATTAGGTCACAAAATAGTATCACAAATTCAATTAAATTGGATGTAGACACAATTTCTGATACTTCTAAAAAGGCCCAGCATTGCTTAAAAATTAATGACTTAGGTTTTGGAAGCAGCACAGCAGAGAAGATAATGCATGACCTGAGCATATGGTACGTTTGTGCAATCCTAGCCTTCAGGAAAATGACACAGAAGGACCACTGCAAGTATGAGGCTAGCCTGGACCACTGCAAGTATGACACTAGCCTGTGTATGAGTTCAAGGGTAGCCTGCACTATACAGAGACCATGTCTCAAACCCCTTCTCTCCTTAATTATCAATACTTAAGTAAAGGTTTGAGGTGAAGGTTTTAGAGGAATTATATTAAAGTTTTTGAAATTAGGAGGCTCCTTTGTTTTAGGCTCACAGTCATATCTTATGAAAACCTTGTCTTCCTCAAAACCAAAGCTTTTCAGGGTGAAAGACTGGATTCAGGGAGCATGGTTCTGGGTGCAGTGTTCTGCCCAATACAGGAGCGTCTCTCCTGTTCATTCATGAACAGGGTCTATGACAACTGCTTATATGCCAGAGAATAGAACAGTCCTCATTAGTTATTTCAGGTTAGTTCTATACTAAAGCAGGAGAGAAAACCTAAGTATTTACCATGTCAGTTACTGCTCTGCCGCTGGACTTTGGGATCAACACTCCGTGTCTCCTCTTCCTGACTGGGGCGCTTCCCGCTGCTGAGGCTGGTGCCCATGGAGCTTCTTCCTACACATTTACAAATGCACGTGTGAGGTGGGGCCAGGAGGGGGCGCAGTGATCTTGAGTGCTTGCTTCCCCTTACCTTGCTTTAGCAGGTGAGCTTGCTGACTGTCTCCATGAGCATAATGTAAAATACCACTTCCTTGAGAGCAACCTGTATTTCAAACAAAAGAAAATGACTTAAAAACTTAAGATGTATACATTAGGACTATAAAACCTGTTTTTTTTATAAGTATTTGTATTTAACTTTTCTTAATCTTAACTCTGAGCCAAAGATCACAATCTCAAAATCAAGAAAACTTTAAGTTCAGGCTGACCAGTGACAGACAAGGCAAAACCACTGGTTGTATTTCATTTCTATTTTGTGTGTAGTCTTTACATGTATGTATTTTTGTGTGTATGCACATGTCATGTATGTGTTCGTATGTGTGGAGACCAGAGGTTTTTAGATGTCTTGCTCTACTGCTCTCCACCTTAATTTTTCAGACAGCATCTCACACTGAGCACATAGCTCACCAACTGTCTAGACTAGATGGCCAGTGGGTTTTGGGGGGCCACGAGTTTCCTGTCTGTGCCAGGGTTACAGATATGCATCACCACATCTAGTTTTTTACATGTGTGAGCCCTTGCATAGCAAATACTTTGCCAACTGAGCCCTCTCTTTATTATTTTTAAAGATTTATTTTTAGTTATGTTTGTACGTGGGGATGTGCCTACGAGTCCAAGTGTCCACAGAGGCTCTAGAATCCCTGGAGCTGAACACACACACACACACACACACACACACACACACACACACACACACACACACACTTCTGTCTCTATGTCTTCAGGGTCTTTACTGCACAGTTATACTTAAAACATGCTGATGGCATGTAAGATATGAACGAATGAAAATAACATTTTTTTTCTTTTTCTTTTTTTCAAGACAGGGTTTTACTGTATAAACAGTCCTGGCTGTCCTGGAATTCACTTTGTAGACCAGGTTGGCCTCAAACTCCACCTGCTTCTGCCTCCCAAGTGCTGGGATTAAAGGTGTGTGCCACCACCGCCTATCAAAAATAACAATGTTTTATTATGATATGGTGTGTGAGTGTGTACACAACCTCTATGAGTTCTTTCCTTCTATCATGTGGGTCCTAAGGTTCAAACTCAGGTGGTCAGGCTTGGCAGCAGGTCCTTTCCTGTGCTAACTTGCCTGCCTGAAAATAACTTTTTAAAAAAGCATTTCCTACCAAGTGTAGTGATGCATGCTTGTAATCTTAGCATTCAGGAGGCCAAAACAGGCTGCTCTTGAGTTTAAGGCCAAATTGGGTTATACAGTAAGACATCTTGAAAACCAAAGCAGCTATTTCAGGACTAAGGCATGGCTCAGTTGGTAGACTACAGAGCATACACAGACTGTGGGTTTGATAGCAGCACTGGAAAAAACAAATCTTGTTCCAGAAAGTTTTGTAAGGACAAACCTGATCATTTTCCCTTTATGTTATATAATCACTGGGTTTTTGCTCAAAATTCTGACTGAAAAACTACTAAAACTTACTGGAAATTGTCTGGCTAAAATAGAAGTTACACACAAACTACAATGCCTATAACAGCATGCACAAGACCTGTACAAAATCCCAGCTGTGGGAGGGAATTATCAACTCCCTCCTTGAGGAGCTACTGGCAACTGATGGCTGCTGGGAAAGGAGTCAGCTTTCTTCATGGGTGTGGCTCCACGTGGACTAAAAAGAACACAGGCTTTTGGAATAGCATATGTGAGGGAGAGGGATTGGTGGAGAGGGAATGGGGTGGACTGGATTAAAACACCATATGCATGTGTGAAATTACACTATCTGCATGTATGAAGTTGTCAACAAAAGACTCTCAAGGGAAACACACTGAACTGTAATAGGGTATTTGTTAGCTGGAACTATACAAGGCATCTTTTTCTTTTATATTTTTCTGAATAACACTGAACATTATTATTGTTTCCCCCTAAAATGAATCAGTTACGTCTAGTGTTCATTATAGGTCTATGTGCACTATGGGGAAGGAGCCTGTAATAGGTCTAACACACAGTTACCTAAATGGCTATGGTGGTTAATACTGTCAGTATGACAGGATCTGCAATCACCTAAGAGATAAATCTTTGGGCACACTTGTGGGCAGCATCTTTCCATATACAGGAGTCCCAACTCAATAAAAGGATACAGCAAGCTGAGGAGCAACATCTACCATTTGCTTTTCCACTGTAGATGTCATGTGACCAGCTGCCTTAAATTCTGGCCACCGTCACTTCCTGGTGATGTCAGATCTATCCTTGACTGTGAGCTAGAATAGTATCTTTCTTCCTCACATTGCTCTTGTGAAGATATTTTATCACAACAAAATGAGTAACTAATACAATGGTTGAGAATATGGTATAAGCTTCCACTTTTTGTTTTTACATTAATAAAATTATTTTGAGATGCGTATGTGTATATATGTGTAGTGTGTAGGTATATATGGGGTGTGTGTGTGTGTGACATGCACATACACCAGTGTGGAGGTCAGAGGACAACTTTCAGGATTCTCTCCATCACCCACTGGGCCCCAGGGACTGAACTCAGTTCATCAGGCACCTGGGAGAGGCAAGCTTCTGATTTTTAAACAAATCCACAGTTTCTTATGAGATCTCATTTACAAAATCAAACACCAAACCTGCCAGTTATATCATGTCCAGAATCCCACACCCTGCAGGGAAAATGAATTTGAGGCAGGCCAGACAATGTCAAATAAAGGAGGAGGTGGGGCAGGGATGTAGCTCAGCTGATAGAGTACCTGCCTAGCGTGCAGGAAGCCCAGGGTTTGATCCTCAACAGCTCATAAAAACTGGGCTCATGGCTGTGATCTCAGCACTCAGGAGGTAGAGGCAGGAGACTACACATAAAGCAGCCTGGGCTACATTAAGACTCTATCTCAATGCTGGGCATGGTAGTGTACACTTGTAATCCCAGCACTCAGGAGGCAGAGCAGGAAGATCTCTGTGAGTTCAAGGTCAGCCTGGTCTACAGAGTGAGTTCCAGGTCAGCCAGGGCTACACAGAGAAACCCTGTCTCGAAAAACCAAAACAAAAAATCAAACACCCCGCTCCCCCCAAACCAAAAAAAAAAAAAAAAAAAACTCTATCGCAAAGAAACAAAGGTTCTTGAGCTTTAAACACAGCAGTTATTAAACCATTACTTCTAATTCATATAAATTTCACCTGACCACATAAAAACAATTGCTTGTGAAGAATTACATTTTTTTATCAGTTTTCCAGATACCAAGCTAATTTCCCTAAATAATATTTTAAAAGCACACTGAAATGAAACAAAAGCACACACACTCTAGAAATGTCAACTAACCACATGTCTACTGTGAGTCTGACAGGCACAAGCACACTGACTGTTATCTGAGTGGGGTGACTCAACTGTGCAAGCACATCTCACCGAAGAGAAAGGCTCTTCTTACTCTCCCTACAGGGCTTCTCTGAACAACTCAAGTGTGAGTTCTTGCTACATAAGGGTATGTTATTGTCTGCCTAGCTGGGGTGGATCTATGCAGAAGATGTCACTCAAAGGCAAGTGCAAGGACTGGCCCAAGATATTCTGAGTTTTCTGTGTAACAGTAACCTGAGGGCAAGCTGGGGCAGAAAAATCAGGAAACAAGTACACTGAGCACAGCTGTCCTAGCCCTGAGGCCTGGCCAAAAGCAGCTGAGTGAGTCACAGGACCAGAGATCTATGGTATACCTCACATATCACTAAATTCATCTGGTTTTAGTAGGCCCAGTGCTTTGTTTTAAAAGTTAAAAGTCAACCACAGCCACATTTCCCTTCATAACTAGAAGGTCACTCACACCCATTGCCTTCATTTCATTCCTAGGCCCAAGGTGAACACTAACTCACATTTTACTGTAAACAGTGGTTCTCAACCTGTGGGTTGGCACCTGTTGGTCCCAATAACACTTTCATGGGGGGTCACATAAAACAATGGGAAAACACAGATATTTATATTTAGTAATAGTAGCAACATTAGTTGTGAAGTAGCAATGAAAATAATTTTATGGTTGAGGTCACCACAACATGAGAAATTGTAATAAGGGGTCACAGCTTTAAGAGGGTTGAGAACCACTGCTCTAAAAATAACACTTTTCCTGTCTGGCTCACAGTGTTTTTGAGGTCATACATAGGGCACATGTATTAGCATATTGTTCTTTTATTAATAATATTTTATTGTATGGGCACTACAAGTCAAGTTGCCATAAACAATTGTTTGCTTGTGGGGAACATATGCTTTCTTTGGGGAAACTAGCTAGGAATAGAAATTGGGGTTATACAGTAAATTCATGCTTGCCTTTTCCAAACTGCTATTTGCCATTTTACACTCACAGCTTCCAGGTTCTCTGTGTATTTGTTTTGTCTTTTTCACAGTGTTAGCATTTCTCCACTACTCAAGCAGATATACAGGAACCATCTTGCCTGGCGACTGGTCACTCTATGTGGGTGTGTGTCAAGCACTATCTCACACACTTCAATCTGCCTTTCTCTGAATAATAATACTGATGAACAGACAGTTTTTAATAGAAAAATTACACCAAAAATTAAAACTAAACCAGATTTAGTTTTAGGGAATAGATGGTAGTTATTTTACTGAAAAAATAAAATACATTATGATATAATTGGGTCTATAGCTAATTTCCTGAGCTATAATTTAAAAGTGTAAAAACAAAAAAAGTTATTTGCATTTCAGAGATGAATAATTTCCTAGTTATTAAAAAGAGAGCTGCCTGTATAGCTCAGAAGTAGAACACAACACAGACTGCCAATGAGCCTGAGCTTTCATAAGCCTTGTGAGGCTCTCACTGGACGGAAGGGCAGGTGCTGGGCATAAAGCAATGGAACTAAAAATCACCTAAGTCTTTCAAGGGACCTGGGTAGACACTGACAGAGAAATGTTTAATCTGTGCAGTCCAAATCCTAGAGATCTCCTCACAGCACACCAGTATCTATTCTAAAAGCTTTCTGTCTCCACCTGACAACTCCAGCACTGCCAATCCATCTAAACACAATGGCCCCAGGCCCTTCAGCTCTCAGGGATTCTCCCCTTGCATTCCACTCAACCAGAAAGGGGCTGCAGATACATATGTATATGAAGTTTATCGCTTTTCCCCTCTACACTTCATTTAGATGGGAAGCCCTATGTAGGTTGTATTTCTGTACATCTTTTAAATGTCTCACAGAAAGGGCACCAAAAGTGATGTAGGCTATACACATTTACATGTGTATAGCAATTTCATGATTAATTCTCCTATCCACGAAAAATGATCTTACTTTATAAATTTATGAAGCAAAAGTAGCCCATTTAACTTGCTATCATGATTAGCTTTTGGGATAACTCCAAACAAACGGGCTCAGCTTTGAGTGGACTCAGGAGCAGTGTGCACCATCATTGTTCACCAGGCAGGCATCTGGAGCCACCTATGCCATCCCTCTGCTTCCTGCCCACCATCATCGTGCTCCCATCCTCCACTTCCTGCCCGTCATCATAGTGCTCCCATCCCTCCGCTTCCTGCCCGTCATCATAGTGCTCCCATCCCTCCGCTTCCTGCCCGTCATCATAGTGCTCCCATCCCTCCGCTTCCTGCCCGTCATCATAGTGCTCCCATCCCTCCGCTTCCTGCCCGTCATCATAGTGCTCCCATCCCTCTGCTTCCTGCCCGTCATCATAGTGCTTCCATCCCTCTACAAAGATTCTGTCTTTCACACTTGTGTGGGCTGAGGAGGCAGCACAAGAGATCTGAAAGACTTTCAAATGGACATACCAATATTTATTTCAAATTATAGGAGACCCTCAAAGGAGCATTTCTGAAGTAAATTGTCATCACCGGCAACTATTTTTGGGTAAGTCATGTCCCAGCAATGAAATATTTACCCTATAAACACTACATATAATACCACACTTTCAGAGGAGGCCCCATGATGCACAAGAGAGACCAGAGCTGGAGTATGACCTTATGCAACTACTTATTAGCTAGCTGTGAGAGCTTGGCTAAGATGCCTAACCTTCCTAAGATGGTTTTCTCAAACATCAAGTGAGGAACCCACCATTAACCTCCCCAGGAGATTATTGTCAAGCCCAAGCCCCCCTATTTCTGGGTATAGGACTGGTAATAAAAATATGTGTTTTTCTTCTTCACAAAACTGATTCTAGGAAGACAGCATATATGCAACTTTCATAGGCAGGAACAAATAAAACAAATAAAAACCAGGAGATAGATTTATTTTTAATGCCAGCTTAGAACATGTACCTTAAAAAGCATTTCTGAAATGATGCTTTCTTTTGAATCAAGTTACTTAACCTCGTGTGAGTTTTGGTTGTAACCTTAGAAAACTCATATAATGACTCATTTCCAATATAGACTGACTTTTAAAAAATAGGTATGTGTTTTTAATTTATGTTTGTCTGTGTTACTGCTTGTCTTTATGTAATATAAGGTGTGTGCAGGTATCTAAAGAGGCCAGAAGAGGGTGTCAGATTCCTGAAGCTGGAGTTACTGGCAGTTGTAGTATGTGCTCTGGCAACCTGATTTGGGTCCTCTGCAAGAGCAGTAAGTGCTCTTAACCACCGAACTCTCTCTCCAGCCCATACTGACTTTTTTTTTTTTTTTAAGATTTTATTTATTTATTATGTATACAACATTCTGCTTCCATGTATATCTGCACGCCAGAAGAGGGCACCAGATCCCATAACGGGTGGTTGTGAGCCACCGTGTCGTTGCTGAGAATTGAACTCAGGACCTCTGGAAGAGCAGTCAGTGCTCTTAACCTCTGAGCCATAGCTCCAGCCCCCATACTGACTTTTGATACTACTGTCACATACATTAAAAATTAACTAAGAAACTAACCAGTAACACAGACAAGACTTTGTAGGGAAAAAATGTGAAAAAAAGGATGAGGCAGGTATATGATAAATTCTTCAGCTACTCTAGCATCTTTAACATGTTACCAATAGACAGAGGGATGTATATGTATGGCCTTGTTGGAGGAAGTGTGTCACTGTGGAGGTGGGCTTTGAGGTCTCATATATGCTCCAACATATCACCCAGTGTCTCAGTCTATTTCTTGTTGCCTGCATATCAACATATAACAACTACTTCTCTAGCAACTTGTCTGCCTACATGCTGCCATGTCCTGCCATGATGATAATGGACTGAACCTCTGAATTATAATTGAGCCTGCTTCAATTCGTGTTTTCCTTTGTAAGAGTTGCTGTAGTCATGATGTCTCTTCACAGCAATAGAAATCCTAAGATAACTTGTATGCATTGTATGCATATACACAATCAATTTATAATTTTAAAGAAAGCTTTTAAAAAAGTAATGCCTATTTCAATAAGGCTTACTCATTAACCTCTTTATATTAGCAAGTATATAAACTTCTCACTTACTTCCACCACCGCTACAGCTTGGGAGATTTTCTCCAGTAGTATAGCCCATGAGCCCTCCATTCCCATTAGGATTAGAAGGGACTGATGCAAGAAGACCTAAAGGGAAACATTTTCCTATTAAATTATGACTAAGACAAAATTCAATGACAGCTACACATCTGACAGAGACAAATAAAAAATAACCTGTGACTGACATACCTAGCCCTCTGTACCGGGAAAGCTGCTGATAAATCTGCTTCATTCTTTCAATATTCAAACGGCTTGCCTCAGCATGGTTTACCATTGGTTTAGGGTAATTTACTCCTATTAAACATTTGGCTACCTTCTGGATACCTTCTGGTGCATTCCAAGGATCGTAGATATATTTTGCAGGGAAGCCTCTTAGGACAGGCAAATAACGCCTTTTGGGAGAAGAGAATTTTTTAATGAACTGCACTATATGCACATTACAACAAATATTAACTATGAGCGACAAAAAGCAAATCAGTATCACTTAAATGATGTGTTTACTCTTTTCATCTCTGCTGCCCATCAAGAATACAGAATACCTTGAATTCAGAGATGAGCCTGCCTCTGTGCAGGGATTAAAAGTTGTCACTGTGTCCCCCAAAGACTAGGAAATACTCTTAAGTGTTATTTAAGAAGAAAAAGCTCTTCCTTGGAGTAGCTATTTCAAACCACACAAACATCACCTTTGCCGTACCTGATATAGTCTCCATTGGGATCTGTCCTCCTACCAAAACCAACAGGGCAGTAGCAGTGGAAAAACTGCTGGAAAAAGGAACTACAGGACAGCCACATCCAACTTCCAGCATTTATGCTCCAATCAGCGTCAAGCAGTAATTCTTCAAAGACCTTCAGAAGTAACAGTAACTGATTAATTTACACACACATAATTATTCAAAGCAGCATGTTTAAGGTCACTGTAGATCAAAAGTCAAAACAAGAATCTGAATAGAATTGTAAAATTAAACATTCCAAAATAAATGTTCTGTTCTAGTAAGCAATTTCAGGAAAAGAATATATTAGAAATACAGTTTTCTGGATAGAATTTACTTTCATAATTGTGGAACATTGAATAAGATTGGCCCCCACAGAGGTAAGTAGGTGTGTGTGTGTGTGTGTGTGTGTGTGTGTGTGTGTGTGTGTGTGTGTGTGTGTGTGTGTTGGTGGAACTGTTTGGGAAGGATTAGGAAGTATGGCCTTGTTGGAGACAGTGTGTCACTGGCAGTGGGCTTAAGGTTTCAAAAGCCATTTCCCATGTGTGCAATTTCTTTCCTTCTCTGCTTTGTACTTGTGGATCAGATGTAAGCTCTCAGCTACTGCTCCAGTTTCACACCTGCCTACCTGCTGCCTACCATGCTCCCGGTCATGATGGTTATAGATTCTACTACCCTCTGAGACCCCAATTAAGAGCTCTCTTTTATAAGTTCCTTGGTCATGGTGTTTTGTCATGACAATAGAAAAGTAACTAAGACAATAACCTTGAAAGCGCTATTGTAGGGAGAGTAAAAAATTACTCAGATCACTGACTTTTAAAGAAGTATAAGTTACTAGTAAATTAGATTTTGTTGTTGTTGTTGTTTTGTTTTGTTTTATGAGACAGGGTTTCTCTGTGTAACAGCTCTGGCTGTCCTGGACTACTCTTTGCAGACCAGGCTGGCCTCAAACTCAATGAGATCCTCTTGCCTCTGCTTCCTGAGCATTGGGATTAAAGGTGGGTACCATCACCATCAGGGAAAATAGCCAGGTGGTGGTAGCACACAACTTTAATCCCAGCACTTGGGCACAGAGGCAGGCAGATCTCTGTGAGTTCAAGGCTAGCCTGGTCTTCAGAATGAATTCTAAGACAGCCAGGGCTACATAGAGAAACCGTGTCTCAAAAAAAACTTTTCAGTTTTTAAGGAACAAACAACAACAGCAAAATCAAAACAAAACAACAACAACAAAAACCAAAAAGAAAGAAAGAAATCAGTAACATTACTAACTAAATCACAAAGGAAAGTCTAGAAGCATGGTATAAGACAAAGTGAGCTTGCCAATGCAGCATTGTAGTTTAAATTTTAAATTCTTTGATCCAAAAGAAAATATAACTAAATAATATATTAATAAACTTGTTAAATAGGTGCTAGGAGATATAGGAGATGAAAAAAAAAAACCCAACAATGAAACAACAAAAAAAAAAGGATTAGAAATAGTCCTTGAGAGGGTGAGATGGCTCACTGGGTAGTGCTTGCTGCCAAGCCTGATGACCTGAGTTCAATTCCCACAACCCACAAGGTGGAACGAACCAACTCTTACAAGTTGTCCTCTGACTTACACACACACACACACACACACACACACACACACACACACACACACACACACAAATGTTAATTTCAAAAGTCTTTTGTTTTTTATAAAGACACAGTCTTTGAATTGGCAGAATTCATGAGATAGCACCAGGTAAAACATAAATGAAAGTCTTCTGTATAACTATATGGTGATGTTAGAGAATGTAGTATGTTTCAATGTCTGTATGAAAGGCTTACTAAAATGGTAAAATGATTTACAGCTTAAACTTCATGTAGCAGGAACTCACTATTTCTAAGATCTCACAGGTGAATATGACAGAAACTCTCACCTATAAATACATCAACCCAATAAATTACTTTTCTTACTCTTAAAGATAAGCCTACCATGTAGTCCAGGCTGGCCTTGGGTTCCAGATCTTCTCATGTTTATCATGCTGCATGATATTACAGTCTTGCACCACCATACAAGGGCAGAGGTCAAGTGCTGAACAGTAATAGTTTTCTTAAAGGGAGGCTGGCTTAACCACAGAAATGACTTTTAGTTAAGCAATTTAACTAGCTCCTGTCTGACTTTAATACCTTGCTCTGGAAAACTGTGTCTACACTGTGGACATTATGTGCTTTATCCACTGAAAAGCCATAATACAAAACAGGCAAGTGCCTCCCACCCTCCTCCACACACACATCATCCTACCAACCTCTTCCCCATCTCACACTGCAGCCCGAGATGGCCTTCTCCTTCCTCAGCCTCCCAGGCTGCTCAGATTTCAGATGTGCACTGGCACATCTAGGTATAGAACACACTCCCAAATGTTTTTGAATAGCTATAGGTTCCTTCAAATGCTACATCAGTCAGAACACCTACCTTCATCCCTTCTTCCCAGCTGATCCACAGGTCACCACGTGTCAGGAAACATGCAACTGCATGTCTGGCTAAATGGTGAATCCAGCCCTCCTGACGAAGTTGTGTCATGATGGCATCAATCCATGGAAAGCCTGTCCGGCCTTCTGCCCATTTGGCCAGAGCCTCAGGATTCTTATCCCATGGGATCTGAACACAGATGGGGTTCCCTTCCATTTTATCAAAGCGTGGGTTGTTTGTTGCTGCTGTATAGAAAAATTCACGCCACAGAAGTTGACCATAAAGAGAGAGTGGAGGGGAACTATTTTTCTTTACCTGCAATTAAAAAGCATAAAGCATTATCAGAAAAAATTATTATTAATCAGAACAGTATTAAAAAAAACTGCTCTGACTTCAGATAATACCTTTTTGTAGAGATCTGTTAGTTTGAAATAAAATAGCCGACATGACAAACAACCAAATCGGAGATAAGGGCTGAGTCCAGTTGGGCTTGCAAGCAAGGAATTTGCATTCATTCGAGGTCTTTCAAAGTTCGCTACCCAGGCCTAGAAAAAACACAGACATAGTTACATTAACTTCTTCAATCATGTTAAGAGTGTTAGAATTATGCTAATGAGAGAGCCCAGCAATTTGTAAAAGTACCTGCCACCAAGCCTTAAGACATGAGCTCAAGCCCCCAGCCTTGCATGAAAGGAAAGAACCCCTGTGGCATGTGTGCAGTCCCCCCTCCCCCAGTTCAAAACTGAGAATTTGAAAAGATGCAGTCCTCAAGGAGTATGTTATTATCCCAACTACAAAGTTCTGACTTAGTAATTTTAGAAAGGGACTTAAAAGGTGAGTTTTCTTCCACTGAAGCCACCCATGTGCTCATGTGATACAAACAATCTTCAGATTCCCAGCATCAGGTGTGAAGCACCTTCAATGTGACTCTTTGAACATGGAGGGAAAAGTCAAATACAACTGTGCCCCTTGCCCACTGTTACCTTTCCTAAGATTTTCAGATGGTTAAACAATGATAGTTGGAAAACATTAAAAAGACAGTATAGATCATAACATTCTATTTTACCATTAGTGACTGCAGTAATTTCCCGATGTGTCTAACTTACAACCAAGCAAGCTTTATTAAAGGCAATGTGAGAGTGTAAGGGTAAGAGTTATCAGCAAAGGAGTTTATAAGGGGAGAGGATAAACATGATCAATGCATGTGAGTCTTGTACAATCAATCTGTGTTAACAGGAATAATAACAGAATAAATAAGTGAAACATGGCAAATACAGGACTTTGTATTACCATTGGTTTCTGCAGTCTGCTGGAGTCTTGGACAGTGGAGCATTACTAACTATAGGTATGATCCTGCTCTAGCTCCAGTTATGGTCAGCTGATATAGATGGGGAGCACAGAAGCAACACCATGACACTAGTCAAGAGGAAGAAAAATGGCATTTAAGTGACTGATGGTGACTGTTCTGACCACTTCTGTTAGTCTTTTTTCAGCTGTCCATGCTTTGATTTAAAGCCTCTGGGTAAGCCACCTGCATGTGCCTGATGCATTCCACACTAGACTGAAATCATTTTGGAAAGCTCATTTGGAAAGTGTGAGCAGTGTATATGATCTACATTGTACCTTTCTTTCCAAATGTCTTTCCAAACGTGTAAGTGCTTCAGTTTCTCCTCCTGGCCACACTGCAGAAGACAAGCCATCTGTATCAAAGCCTAAGAAAACAGAGAAGAAAATCATCATCATTATTGTACTATTATGAAACAAAAATAATTTTGTGCCTGACCACAGTAACTTGGGGAACAAATCTCTGAAGGAAAAAAAAAATGATGAGAGCAAGATAGAACTCTATAGGCCTACACAGGCCCATAAAGGACTACATAGGACTACACTGGCCTACACAGGACTACACAGGTTACACAGGACTGCCCAGGACTACACAGGACTACACAGGACTGCTGAGACCTGCCCAGGATTACACAGGTCTACATAGGCCTGCACTGCCCTCACCCAACATGAGACCCCTGAGACCACAATATGGCTCTTATCTTGAGGATGCACATCTTCACGTGACAGCAGGTCACATGTAATAGAATATATAAAGTATGAGAGTATGAGGGTTTCCTTTATTTTCCCCTTTACTTTTCGTCCAATAAAAATACATTAGAAGTGAAATTTTCTAAGTGATTTATTAACTCTTTAAAAATAGATTTTAAAATTATTTGAGCATTTCATACAACATATTTTGATCATACTCACTCCCCTTACCCATCCCCTTAAAGCTTCCCAGACCCACCCGTCCTGACTTCGTGTTCTTTTTTGTTTTTCTTAATAACCCATCAGGTCCACTTTGTGCTGCTCATATACTCTGGGTGGATTACTAACCCCTAAATACCATATTTATAAAGAGTTGTACCCACCTAGCTCTTCCAGGGAAGGGACTCCATATTTCTCATCATGGTCATCAGACAGAGGGGTCATGCACTTTCCTATCACATCTGAAGTGATGGTCTCTGCTGGCATCTCCAGTGGCTCCATTTTGCTGACGAGAGTCTGAAATCTTTTATAAGTTAGAGGTGGCTGTCCACCATTGAGTTCTATGATCCTATTACAAGAGTGAGTAAAATACAGTTAGTAAATGACAATGTGCTTCAACTGAAATGCTCAAAAAGGCTTAATATCAGAAAATTTATCAATTAAGACCTCTTAAATGTAGCTTCTGATATGACCAGAAAATGTGTTTAAAAGAGTTAATGAATTGAAAAATCATTCACTTGAATTCTTAGCTATTTACTATGTGTCAAATAATATAGTATGCAAACATCAAAACATTGATGTTAAATATTTAGGACTATGGGTAAAGACTAACAGTGGTTCAACTAGCCTATAAGCTGTGTATATAAAAACTGATATAAATGGACAGGTGAAAAATGAACTAGTTCAAGGGATCTCAGAGGCACCAATAAAACTAAACCAGGCTGATAATTATACCATAAAATAATCAGTAAAAATAAAATTTGCTGTGTGTTATCTGAGGGTTACATCATGATGTTACAGAAAACACACAGATAATAGTTATTCTGAAAAGCAAATGAGCACATTTGCAGTCTGTTACTCTTTTATGGCTAGAGTAGATAAAATCTACTTGTGTAGCGGAACTCCCAAGTACAACCCTCATCTGTGCCTTCTGTCTCCAGACATTCTCATTCTATGTATCTGCTCCCCTTATTTTTCCATCTTTGACTCCCTAGTTCCTTTATCAATTTTCGTTAAGACTATATTGCTGTTTTCTGTTGTGTGTGTGCCCTTGTTAAAGACTTCAGTACACGTTTTCTGTTATATGCAAGAGCAACCCCTATCTAAGCTTTTGTTTTCCATGGTTTCAGTTACTTGTGTTCACCTGTGCTGCAAAAATATTATGTCTAAATTCATATAACTTATTGTAGCATACTTTCTAACTGTTCAATACTATTGTTGAGTTCCTATTATAGTTTACAAATCAAGTTTTATCATGGTGTAATATTTAAACAGACAGCACAGTGTACACAGGGTTCTAAGTAATTGGTGGTTTTGGGCATCCACCAGGGCTTTGAAATGTCTTCCTCATGGATAAAGAGGAATTTCTATGCTAAGGATATATGCACCCCAAATTCAAAGTCCTTTAGATTTAAGTACATTATGTAGCTCTTGCCGCCCACTAGACACCGCAATGTAGTCATACTTCTAGGGAAAGGACAGCCAGCAGCACTTCCAAAGGTCTACAGTAAGACTAGACACTGTTTTAAAATAATTAATTACACTTCTTCACTCCAGCTATTGGCTTACAATTACAGGTTAAATTCAGCTTTATCATTTACAGATGGTTAAATAAATTAGCCAAGATCATATAACTGATAAAATTGCTAATCAAGTATTTCTTCATCCCAAACATTATATATTTTTCTTTATACCTTGTATATTTCTTCTCAACTACGTTTACAGAAAGAAACCATCAGGAAATCTAGTCTCCTGCTGTAAGTAAAGTTTGTTTTGGTTTACACATAATGAATTTTGATGAATGCAATGATGTTACAATGGCACTATCAAGTGTCTCTTAATTATCTAGTAGCCAACTGGAACTCATGGAAAACATTTTTATACATAACATATAAGTATGATAACCTTGAGTATATATTCACAATCAACCCAATAAAAACTAATTTTACAATATAGCTGAGTTTCCCACTTAGAAGCAACTTCTCTTATCCTATTTTGCCTCCTTATAATCACTCATTCAAGTTAAGAGAACTGGTACACTTCTTATTACCAAAAGGGCTTAGCACTTCTAGGTTAATAACAGGGTAAGACATTTGCCTGAATCAAATCATGATTTTTTCCCATCCACTTGCAAATAGAAGTAAATTTAGTTATGTTACTTATAGAATTAAGTTTTGTTTAAAAGGTAAAATCATTTAAAGGCCCATAAATTGTGATCTTTTCATATTTATAAAGACAATTTCATACAGAAGTCACTGTAAACTTACACAGTTTATGAACTTCCTAAACTCTTAGCACATGTTACTTCTAGTCTAAGCTCAATTTGGCCACAGAATCTTTGCCGGCCAAAGCATCCCAGGGACTGGCTAGTGTTTCGATAAACACACTGGCAGACAGGCATGATAACATGTTCAGATGACTCTAGCTGGGCAGTTATATTACTTCAGTTTTCATCTCAACTAAAGAAAAGGACAAACTATTATACACATAACAATCACATAAAATATATCAAAGTCAATTATAGTGATGTGTCAAACAAGGTATAAATTTAATAATACTGACATCTCAGAAAGGCAATAGTGGTTGAGTTAATAGTTGAATAAAAATGTATAAATAGCATTTCTTAGTTTAAAACAGAAATGCTAAATATTTTTATCTTATGCATTATGTCTACAATTTTGGTATTATTACTGAGTGAAAAAAAAATCAATGTAGCTAAGTAAAATGCCAAGGGCTTGGTATATACCCACTTAATTCTTCTACAATTCTGATTCTATTATTTCCATTTAAAACTTTACTCAAATATGTACTTAATATCACCCAAAAGTGTAGTTAAAAATGTCTAAGATGGTAAGCTAAGTGTCATCATGTATTTTCTTGTAATAAAGGCACAGACTTACTTGTCCAGGTCGTACAGTGTATGTGAAATGCGCACAATGACTTCCACTCCAGCCTCAGTGGCCAGTTTCTTGATAGCTGCATCTCGTTCCTTCCCAAAAGGCTCAGAGTCATACTCAATGGAAAGCTTAGTGATGTTCCATTCCTAAAAACAAGATGAAAAAGGGGATAACAATATATTACAATTTTATAATTATGTTCTTCTTATAACAATAAGGGAAAAGCTCAAAATCAACATCAAACAATTATACATAAACCAAATTTCAAATATGCAGGTGGAAAGCATACAATCTGTCAATGTGAAAATATGCAAATCACAAATATATGCCAACTAGATTAATGGCACTGTGTCAGGCATGAGCCAATCTAGCAACATACTTAAATGATTCTTTATACTGAAGTGCTTAGGGAGCATTCTTTTCAATTATTCACATTATCTTATTTAATTCTGAATGAAAACCACCTCCATTTGACATTTTGCAGACTTTTTTTTTTTTTTTAGGGACAAGCTCGGGTTCACAGAGACAGAACACATGAGTTTATGCCTGCTGATTCTAAAAAAAAAAAAAAAAAAAAAAAACCTTTGATAGCTGATATGGTATGAACTGTTTTGTTTAGAATGACTGATTTCTGACTATTAAAAATGTCAGTGAACTGGATGCTGGCAGTGCACAACTTTAATCCCAGCCCTTGGTAGGAGAAGGCAAGTAGATTTCCAAGTTCTAGGCCAGCCTGGTCTATAAAGTGAGTTCCAGAACAGCTACTCAGAGAAACCCTGTCTTGAAAAAAACAAAACAAAAACAAACAAAAAGTTGACAGCAGTTAACTTGGAACCAGCAATAAAAACAGGAACTATGATTGTTATTTATCAGTAACTTACATCTCTTTATAGTTACTATAAATAAGGAAACTATGACGTAAGAGAATTAAATGACTTCTCAGGATGGTAGTTAACTTTTGTTGAATTCTAAAATCTGTTCTGATTTACTTCAAAACGAAAAAAATCTCATAATTCTACTATTATTTAACTGACTGAATGATACCACATTGTGATAGACCAAAAGGGTCAGCAATGGTACACTGTACATTATACATTTTGCAGTCAATTAGCTTTTATAAAAATTTTAATTTGTTAGTGTGTGTTTGCACTCATGTATGCGAGTGCCATGGAAGCCAGAAGAAGGTGTCAGACCCTTGGGAGCTAGAGTTATAGACCATCGTGAGCTGTCTGGTGTGGGTACTGGGATGTGAACTCAAGTCTTCTAGAAGAGCAGCAAGCTCTGTGGACAGCTGAGCCATATCTCTAGCCCGGTACATACATTTGAAGCATATTTAGGCATTTATCCTATTTTCCTAGAAATTAATCCTTGAGAAAAAAAATGATGGATTAAACATAAGCACATTTAGAGCTTAGATAGCTGGGCACATTTTCAGTTGTTTTGATTTATATTCCTATCAGCAGTACCATAGAGTGATTGTCAGCTGTATATAATAGTTATCTTTTAAAGATGTCTTTGAAACTACTAGGAGAAAAATAAAGCATTTAACAGTTTTTCCTTTCTTGAAGGCCTAGAATGTAACAACAGTTAATAGCTGTTTACCTTCAAGCAGAACTGAGGAGAGAAAATAATTACTTATTTTGCTGTCTTGTTCATATTTGCTAGTACAAATGCTAGTTTTGTAATTTAAGAATAAAATGTGAATGAGAGTAGAAAACATAGTGTATACATATGTATGTTTCATGTTAAGGTGTACAGACTAGTAGGAAAAACCACAAGACTAAAAGCTGAGATTGGCCTGGTGAAGACTGTTCACTTTGTAGACACACCGCTCCACAGGCTTGCATCATGTGATAGTGAGCAGAAAGCACGGGCATCGTGAGCCCTAAGCAGCATGGTTTCCACGTATGCACTTGTGTGCACTGTAGCCGATGTCCTCTTGATTTTGTTGTAACTGTGGCTTCTTGTCATTTAATGACAGCAACCTTCTATTGGGTAAGTAATGAAGACCTATTGCCTAATGAGTATCTTGCAGTTAGTTTTATATAGTTTTGCGAAGTAATATTTCAGGTGTTAAGTGTTTGATGTGAGATAATTCTGCTTTTTGAGTTCAGGAACATAGGTCAGAGAGCTAAAGGTAAAAAGATCAGCAGCATTATTAGAAAAGCTTAATTTGAGAAAGTATCACGAGGCTTAAGGACAAATTAGCTTGCTGACAGCTCACTACTGAACTAGACAGCAGTACTTAACATTCCCTACATTGTCAATCACAAGGAGATCCTCCCTAATATTATGGGCTGTCACTCTCAGACAGTATATAGAAGAGGATAAACACATGTGGAAGAGAAAAGGAACTATCTGAACCACACTCACCCAGTTCTTTCCTCTAAACTCATCAATATGTCACTCATTTCTTCTCTGGGAATGAATTAATGATCATCTCTCTATAAGAAAAACTGAAAGGCCAGGGAGAAGAACATTTCCTGAACATTAAATGTATTAATTCACACATCAACTCCTTCTCTGAAATATCCTTGCAAAGAACCACCAGCAATGGCTACTGAAAAGGCCTAATGTCACAGCAGCTAGAAAAGGAGAAATGCTTACTGTGCCCAGCTCACGTCACAGTGCAGGGCACACAGGGGTCAGAGAGCAGGCACAATAGCTGTTGCCTTGTTATCACTCATCTTCAGTCCTTTACAGTTTCCTTTCCTCTACTTCATGATTAGATTAATTTATTCCTTTTCTATCTTTAAGGTGAAAAGTTAGTTCTTTGTCTCCTTCCTTTCTATAATAATATTGAAAACTATGAACTCCCCTGAGTACTGCTAGGGGGCTATACATACTTGGCATTCTCTTGCTATTTATTGAAATTTAATTCTGTTGAAGTCAGACAGTGGAATTTGTGAGACTTCAACTGTTTGCACTTTTCTGTTAACTATTTTTATGAGTAACTGTGCTCCATTTTGGTGAATGTTTTCTGTGCATCAGAAATACATGTCTATTCTGTAAATCCTGAATCTCCTGTTTTACAAATACCAGTTACATCAAACTGACTGATGACATCATGAATAAATCCAAAGGAGTTCTTTGAAATTGGCACTTTAATACAGACTTTTTATGTAGCAGACTTTTTATGTAGCAGAATAAAGGCTGTGTGTGTGTATGTGTGTGTGTGTGTGTGTGTGTGTGTGTGTGTGTGTATTCACGTACCTATATCACATTAATTAATAAATGTACTTTAGTGTGTATTGAGACAGTGCATGCACATGAACATGCATTAACGCCCATGGAGGTCAGAGGACAGCTGCAGGAGTCACTTTTCTCCTTTCACCATGTGGGTCCAGAGACCAAACTCAAATTGTCAGATCTGGTGACAAGTGCTTTTCCCTGCTAAGCCATCTCACTGACTCTGTGTAAGGTAGCTTGATACAATAAGATGCTACTCTACCCAAAAGCAAAATTATAAAAATATGTATTGGAATTTATTTTTATTTTATGTGTATGAGTAATTTGCATGCATGTATGAAGTTCTTCACAATGCATGCAGTGTCCTCAGAGACCAGAAGAGGGCACTGAATTGCCCTGGAACATTATGAGCTGTTATGTGGGTACTAGAAACAAAGTCCAGGTCCTCTGCAAAAGCAGTATCTTAATCACTGAGCCCTCTCGCCAGTCCCAGTGCAGAAAATTCAACATAATAAAAAAAGTTGCTGGCCTGTGAGAAGTTTGTTTAAAAGCAAAATAAGAACCTTGGTATTTGTAATAAGAAAAAATCTTAGAAGACATTTTCCTTAACCAAATAGATTTAGAGATGCACCCATTTCCATACACTGCCATTTTTATGAGCTGTGGATGAAGTATTACCATTATTTCCAGTCTGCTTTCTTGTCAAAACTCTTCCACATACCTAGGTTAAATGAGAATTCCACAGTAGTAAACAATTTCTTCTAGTTAAGACTGTTACATTAGGTAAGTATTAAATGTTTCTTTCATACTAGCCAAAAAGGAAAAGTTAGGTAAAATTGATTTGTTTCCTGGCACTGAAGACCTTCTAATGCAGAAAAAAAGCAATGTCTCTTTTGTATTAGAAATACTTCTATTTTTGCTGGGCATGGTGGCAGAAACCTTTAATCCCAGCACCAGGGAGGCAGAAGCAGATGGATCTCTGAGTTAAAGGACAGCCTGTTCTACAGAAGAGTTCCAGGACAGTCAGGGTTACATAGAGAAACCCCTTCTTGAAAATCCAGAAAAAAAAAAACATTTTAAAAAATACGATGTAACAAACAGCTGTAACATAAGCAGATACATAGCTAGGAAGCATATGTGTAGTAAGTAGGAAGGGAAGAATATAAAAGGACTGCCAGGAAAATCAGTTTGTCTGAGAAGATTAGATGAGCTAACTGTATGGTCTTGGGCAATTCATTAATTTCTCTTAGACCAACACCAAGATTTCCATTTGAGAAGTTTTCACTGGATTAAGACCAGGAGATCAGTAAGAGTCTTTCAAATCAGATCAAAACAAAACAAACGCCCCCCATACTATAATTTTATATTACTGGTAAAATGTCAATGTTGTACTCTTTTGGCCCAGGAAGTCCTTGTCTTAGTTACTTTTGCTACTGCTGTAATAAGATAATCTAATGTAAGCAACTTAAGGAAGAAAGGAGACATTTACTGGGGCTTACAGTCCCTTGAAAGAGGTTGATCACTTCACATCCACAATCAGGATGCAGAGAGTGATAAACCATGCTGCTTTTCAGCTCCCCTTCTCCATTCACAGTCCAGGAGCTCAGCCAAGGAATGGTGCCACCCATAGTGTATGGGTCTTGACACCTCAGTTAACATAGCCCAGACAATCCCCTCAAAGTCATGGTCGGAGGCTCATCTCCCAGGTGATTCTAAATATCACGTTGACAATGGAGATTAGTCATCACTGTCCTCTTAAAAATAAAAAAAAAACAAAAACTCACAAAAGATCATAAATGTGGACAGGGAAGTTTACTTGGGAATAAATGTATTAGCAAGAGGCGTAAGGGAAGAATAAACTGAACATTCAGTAGAAAACCAGCAAAAGAAATTATAATACACCTATATGTGTTGATACTATTGAGCCATATAAAAGACTCAGGAAATAATGAAATGTCCCAACATATGAATAAGGCATGAACAGAAGATTTTGACTGTTAAAGCAGAGAACAATTAACACAAACACATGGATGTTTAAACACACACAAATTCTTGTTCATACAAAGGATATTTCAATTTACATACATTAGAAATGCAAATTGCTGCTGCTTTGGGGGGAAACTGTCTGAGGTCAAAGAAGGAACTTCTCATTTTAAGCTTTTCAAATGTTTTATTTTACTATTAGCATTGTCACTAAAGAAAAGTCACAAGTTTTGTTTGTTTGTTTTGTTTTTTAACTTAAAAATACCATTTTCTCTGGGCAGCACAGTAGAACTGATCCTCTTGACAGGGGTGCTGGTAAGCCAGCCTCAAGAACCTGAGCATGGGAGAGCTGGCCCCACCCCTCATCTGCTATGCAGCAGCATGCTTCCTGCATCTTGGCAGGTGGTAGAGCTTGCCTCTTGCTGTATGCTATATTAGTGAGTTAGCCGGGGCAGTGCTGGAGAACTCCCCCTGGTGGTGAGGATGAGGGAGGACTGGAGGGCAGACTAATCCAGTTACCACCCAGGCCCAGAACCAGGGCTATGAATTGGGGCACCCCAACATTTACCCCATCTGTGAATGGCTGGAGCATGTGAAGGGGCCGCTCCTGCACATCCAAAGCTACAGGATCTCCATGACACATGGTAACAATGGGATATTAAAGAGGAGTCCCAGTGAGGGCCTAGTATTGATAGTGTAGCAGAAACCAGAGGACCTGAACCAGACCAATGACTCTTTGCAATGAACACTTCAAGTAAAGATGTATAGAGGGTGTACTGTGTGACTCACTGTGTCACACTCCAACTTCCACAATGAGATTTTTATTTTATTTTGAGGAGAGGTTGCAAGGGCAGAGGGGGGATACAAATGGATGGGGAGATGAATGGAATCAGGATGCAGGATGTTAAATCCACAAAGATTCAGTAAAAACTTAAAAAAAAAAAAAAAAGCAACACTACTTCCCCATGCTTTTGGTAAAAAGGCCTTATTTACCAAATATTTTCTTTTCTCTGGCAAAGACTACTATCTATGCAGATATTTTCCAAATTACCTTGAAAAGCCTGGGAAACACATCAGCTGGCTGTCCACGAATTACAAACAGACGAGAATTTAATTTTCGTAGATTGGAATCAAGATCCTCAAGACACTGAAGCAAAAATCTAGAGAGAAAATATTATAAATCTTAAAATATGTATTTAAAAGATATAAAATATTGTGACACTACATTATTCTACAAGTGAAAAATGCCAACTTATCATCCTATTTACTGGTAACTAGGTATTTTCAGAAATCATGCTTACAAGAGTTTTTAATTATATAACAATCTCCAATATTTTAAGTAAGTCCTGAATTAAATCACTAATTTCACTAATAATCTAGTAAAAAATTAACTTGTAATCATAAAAATTATGTAAATAAATATCAAAGCAATTAAATGAGCTACTTTCATTGTTCAAACATGATAAAATGAAAAATTTCTCATGGAAAGCCCACTTTGAAAAATCTAGAATATCTTTTGCTGGGAAAAATGGAAACGTTCTATTTGGTAACTCTGGACATCTGAATAATTTAAGAATCTGGGGTGTGGTGTGGTGCTACACACCAGTAAACAGAGCATTTGAGAGATGACTGTACAGCCACAATTATGTAGGAAGTTTGGGGTCAGTCAGGGATACATGAGACCCTGACACAGAAAACAAAACAAAACAACAAAAAGCAAATGAGCAAAAATGCATACTTTTCTAGAAGATATTGCAATCACCTAAGAGAAACCATAATGTCCTTTTCTAAACCTAATAAAGTTGTTAATAGAAGAGAAAGGAAAAGACATGCTAAATCATATGGCATTAACTCATGACTGTAGAGATTACGAGGTTAATATGAACAAAGATTTCATAGGGTGGGTAGAACTACACAGACTTCTTCAGTGAAGAGAACAGAAATGAGGTTTCCATAAGACAGACATCTGGAAAATTCTGGAGCAGTAGGGAAGACGCTTAGTGTGCATCTTCTATTATGAGGAAGCAGCATTTCCCAAGAACAAATCCAAATAAGGTACCTGCTCTGGAAGTTGAATCTCACTGTCCAGTTATTTCCATCCAGAGTCTGCTCTTTACAGTCGGCAGGCAGCTCTCACTTCATCTCTACCTTGTTTCTTTTATGTTCTTCATGTTAAAAATTTTATTTTATTTTATTGCTTTTCCCATAAGCTACAACCTCACTGAGAAGTAACTGTGAGGAATAAGCTAAGTGAAAAGGAAAAACATACTGCAGAAACACATGATACAGTATGGTAACCAAAAGCTAAATGGAGCCATGTTGAATTATGACAGAAGCCACATGTCCAATCTCCAGGGGCCAGCAGGCACCATACCAACACAGAGCAGAACATTTCTGTCACTGAAAGGTTATACCACACAGTACTGTCCTGAAAGGATGCTTAGCCTAGAGATTATCTTGTGTTCTTTGTCTACTCTCATGCCACTGATACCTCAAAGTTTTGCTGATATTTTTATAACTGTAGTTATTAGAGGTGTAAGTGTGCTATGTATGCCTGGCATGTTCCCTCTTTAGCATCCTCTCCATAGCTTTTATTGTCATAGAGATTTACCCACGTAGACAAGAAAGAAACTCTTACTATTTCATTTTAAGAAGTGTCATGGTGTTGTGAACAAACAGGAAATAAAACATTGTTCTCACCTTTCTATTTCAACTATCATCTTTCTGTCTTGGTTTGGAGTTACCTCCTGACACCTGAACCCCAACCTCAACTCACTGCTACAATATCTACCTACCTATTTTGAGAGAAGGCTGCTGTTAGTAGATGCACAGTGATACAAAAACATCTGAGGTTCATATTATTATTCACAAATATGCATAGTCTAATAAGTGAGACGTGTTTATGGATAGTCATGTAATTTCATGTCTTTTCTTAACAAGATTTTTTTGGAGTATGGGGGAACATGGTCTTGTGTACTTCAGACTAGTCTTGAACTTGCTGTGAAGATAAGCATGGCTTTGAAATTCTGATACTGGCAGGTGCTGGGATTCTAAGTATGTGCCACCATACTAGGCTTCTTTATATGGTGCTAGAGATAGGATCCAGGATGTGAGGCAAGAATTCTATCAATTCAGCTATAGCTATAACCCCAAAAGATATTTTATTTTTTAAAATAATGGTTAAAGACTATTTATTTGTGTGTGTGTGGCTATGTGAGTAGATACTCGTGTTCATGGGGTAGGTGTGTGCCTGTGCATACCCATGGAGGGCAATGCCAGTGTCCTCCTCTAAAACTCTCCACCTATTCCTTTGAGACTGAGGGTCTTTCCCTGCAGTCACATTTAACTCTGCTATACTGGAGGCCAGCAAGCCCCAACAATCTGTTTTTGCCTTCCTGAAGCACTGGCATTACTGGTATTAAGAGGCACCAGGCTTATTATGTGTTTGGCAGGATCTGAACTCTGGTCCTCACAATTGTGCAGTTAAGTGCTCTTAACTACTGAGCAATATCTCCAGCTCATCCCTCCCCAAGGTATATTTGATATCTTAGATGTAGTAAAGATCATTAGAGAATTTTTTGGTAAAAGAAATGGAATGAACTAATTTGCTTAAATAGAAACAGCACAAAGCTCAAATGTCCTGTAGAGACAATCAAGGCAGAAGTAATCTCTAAATATTTGCTATATTGCTGGGTCCATGTTTACTACCAAAACAGTTAGACTTCTTCATACTAAACTTAATGGTGAAAACATATTCATAAAAGATAAGGTGTGTGTGTGGGGGGGGGGGAGTTGGAGAGATGGCTCAGCAATTAAGAGCACTGGCTGCTCTGCCAGAGGTCCTGAGTTCAATTCCCAGCAACCACATGGTGGCTCACAACCATCTGTAATGTGATCTGGGGCCGTCTTCTGGCCTGGGGGTAAAACACTGTGTATATAATAAATAAATAAATCTTTAAAAAAAAGTAAGGTGGTAAAGGAAAGAATAATACCAAAAGAATATAATTAATTCATAGTCTAGATTAACATCATCATGTGAATTCATATTCACACACACAAGAACACATTGTAAACATGTATATACCACAAGTACAGAAAAAACTATATGCATATTTCTTTGACTAAATAAAATTAAATTGTATATATCAATTTATGTTTAGTTGTGCATAAGTAAACAACTGGAAAGTTACTTATTATCAATATCTACCCTTGAGAAATAGAGTTTTGTATAGAGATTAAAATGCACTAATTTCAAAATTGATTCCGGCACACATTCCTTGGGAGTAAAAGGGTGGGATCCTATCCCCTGTTACTGGTTTAAAGAGCAACAGATAATTTCATGTTTCCTAGCATGCACTGCACATATGTTCCATAATCTTAACAAGTCTAGAAGTAAGTATTATACACTGATTACCTGTGGAAAATCTTGAATTTCCTTGTCTATAGAACTGGAGTATAATAATACACATATCATGGGGATTTTTGTAAAAACTGAGTGAACTAACATACGTGAGGCTCTTAAAACAGTGTCTGTACACGGTAAGCATTATTATGTGTTATTGAATACTTGTTCTCCTTGCTACTGACTTCTATTTTTACTACAATAATTGTAGTTTTATCTCTTGCTTGTATTTACTCAGTGTCTTAAAATAGATCTGCCTACCAACAATCTCTGTCACTCTAATCCATTTCAGTACACATTATCAAATCATTGTGAGGTAAAAGTTCTTGTACAAAGGTCTTCAAGACTCATTCTTTATTCATAAAGAACAAAGTATTTTCTCAGCCACCATCCAATGGTTCCAGGTTCATTTTCTATCTCACTCCTCTACTGTTCTCACTAAACCAAGCTACTACTCTTTTTTGTACACATTTGTTCTCTTGGTACATGTGATATCTCTTTCCTCAGTCTGAAGTATTTTTGCCAATTCCTATCTCGAGTTTAAATCTTACTAAGTCTGAAGTTAGTTTCCCTGTTCTCTCAACTGTCAAGAAGAATGTATTTCATCCTAAGGAAAGTTCAACTCATTCCTTATAGTACAAAAACCTGCATGCAAACATGCATACGTGTACACACACAGAGAGACAGACAGACAGACAGACACACACACACACACACACACACCCTTCTGTGGATTTCCTGTGTCTAATTCTTAATCCGATGACTTTCCTAACCTAGGTTTTTAGCTTCTGTACCTGAAAAATGTCATCATCTCAGATCTTGCACAGTCTGCTAAAAAGACCTGACCTGAAGTAGGATAAGATGCTAATAGGCTTGTTTCACACAGCTTTTGAGAGGATCAGAAACACGTAAAATCAACTAGTAACCCATAGTGGGTATTCATTAAATAGAAGTTATTGTTACTTTCCCTTCAGAATAATTTTTATTTTTAAGGTGGGCAAGGTGGTGCACAGTTGTAATTCCAATACTCAAGATATGAAGCAGAAGGATCCCAAGGCCAGGGCTTCA
The DNA here is from genome assembly GCF_003668045.3 of Cricetulus griseus. Taxonomy (NCBI): domain Eukaryota; kingdom Metazoa; phylum Chordata; class Mammalia; order Rodentia; family Cricetidae; genus Cricetulus; species Cricetulus griseus. The sequence continues at coordinate 150,285,990 of NW_023276806.1, read as the reverse complement.
TAGGCAGACCTGAAGATCTTTAAGATCTGACCCATCTTAAAGAAAAAGAGAAAAAATAGGAATATCTATTTCTGAAAACAAAACCCATGTATGTATATATGCAAATACTTAGACATGACAATAGAAAATAATGAACTAGTTGGATGCCCAGACAGATACAGAATCTCATTAAATGTATAACTTCATCTGAATGTGACTGTGAACCAAGGTTTCATCTTCCCCAGTGACAAGGCCAATGCTATACAAACACCTATTTATTATTAAAAAGGTACAGTACGACTAAAAGTCAAAATCGACTCATCTCTAAGCCTGTAATTGTGTGGTGGTACTACATAAAAATAAACTTTAAACAGTGTAGGTTCAAAGCATCAAGTCACTGATTAGCACAATAAATTTATTTGAAAACTACACAAAATCTGACCCTTTGTCCTTAGTTTAGAACAGGATTACTCAGAGTTCAGACTGTGGTGCTGCAGAAAGGACATCATTTCAACATCCATATATTATAAAGAGACGTTTAACAGCATTTAACACTGAGCAGATGAACTTGGCATATATTGCACTGTCATAAACTCCATTTGAAGGTTTAACTAATTAAGTAATAGACTGGTTTTTAAATAGGCCAAATGGTAGTAAAACTCACTACAATCCTTCACTGTATAGAGGCACAACTTAATTATAAAACTGAATGAACCAGTTTAAAATGAAGAGATATTAACGCACTTCCTCATTTTAAATATTTTAAGGAACTTTTCTCTAGAAACCAGTACCTTTTACTACTATAGAAGCGTACATGTAGTAACTTCCTTATACCACTTCCAAAAGATGATTTCAACATGAATCAACAGAAATAGTTTCGAAAGTAGGTCATCGCTATAGCAACCAGTGGGTGGTTTAGCATACTGCCATCACAATGACCTACTTTCTAGTCTGTGCTAGAATAGCTTATATAACTAGTATTTCTAGTTCTGCCTATAAAATAGTCTGAAAAGGGCAGCAGCAAGATACAACATAATCCCACTGCTACTGAAAACAAGGCATTATGAATTCACATGTGCACACCAGGATAAAGTCATTTGTTGTACACTGGAGTTTCCACACAATCTTATACACTCATCAGTAGAAACTACTCTTAGAATTTCTAAACCAAAATCATACAATGTTGACCTTACAGAACTTATATAAAGAATACAAACTAAAATTATTAAAACCACATGAAGGACATCTCTCTCTATTCTTGATATATGAAATAAAAGTTTTAAATATTTAATAAAAATATTAAAGCTCTGGACCTACTATTATAAATAAAAAGGAGATTCTCAACCATACCTCAAAGTATTTTATGAGAGATTTTAAAATTATAAATTGTAATTTTCATCTCCAAGTATAGAATAATGTTTTTTATATGCTCCATTTAAAAAATTCTAAAAAATTAGAGCTTTCACTTAGTCTGTCAACTGTGATGGACATTTTCTCCAAAGATAATACTTTAACATTTAATACAGATAAAATATTTATCATTAAGGTTAATTCTGCACTTGCTAGGCTCAAAATTAAGAGTATACATTCCCAGACTCATATAAGAACACAAAGTTATTTTTATGACAAATACTTTTCAATGCTTTGTTTAAAATCCTAAAACAAAATTTATAGTCATCCCTCTCAGTGCTGCCCACAAAGAAAGCACAGAGGCAGAACAGGGCTTTAGTGTGGGAGCTCAGGCATGACCCAAGATGACTACGGGTGCACTACCACAGCTGAATACTAGCTCAGCATGATCAAGGCTTTAGGTTCAATTCTCAAACATCAAAAATTAAGAAATCAAAGAAATAACAAATAAAACTTTTTAAAAAGCCAGGCCTGGCAGTGCACACGTGTAATTGTGGCACATAGACTACTGATACAAGAGTTAAATTCAGTGCCTACCTGGGAAACATAGTAAAATATTGACTGAAAAAAATAAAGACATTACCTAATTTTAAATTCAAAGCTGCCAAAACAGATTGATGTAGTGTGTCACATGTATCTTAAACAGGATGGGCACTATTGTTATTGGTGATTCCCTGAAATATTAAGCAAAACTTATTAAAGTTCTAAAGCTTCCCTAATGTGCACAGGTAGTAAATAAAACCAGAAAAATCTCAATATATAATACCTGGTGGTTTGATGTACAGTGAATTTAGGCTTCCATTCAGAAGGTGGGAACCTTTTCACTAGGGTTTCCTGTGTAAGGTGGCAGTCACATGGAGCAGTACGCAGGACAGCACCCCACTTCTGACCTGTCTACACCAGCTTCCTAGCTTCCTTCAACCATTTTAACAACCAATATTGCTTCCAAAAAACTCTAAAATGCCTTCTAGGAGAGGGGTTCTAATGTCCACAGAATTAGGAAAGGTACTTAAACATATACATAATATACAGAAACACATTACAAACTGCTATGATGGAAGAGAACATGTGTAGCACAAATGAGTAATACAGAGACTGTATTAAAAATCAGTTCTCACATTTTCCTCCTTCTCTAAGGTAGGGAAGATACTAAAATTCCATGGGTATAGTGATGGTAGACGAGAACCATTTAGTAACAATACAGTTTATTTAATAGAGGTGGAGAAAGAGAAGGAGAAACCTAGATTTTTCCACAAAGGCCAGGTTTATCACTTTCCAATGTCCAGACAATTCCTGCCATATAGTAGAAGCATCATGAATATCTACCCAGTTAATCACCAAACAAATAAGTCATGAGAGGATTCTAAAGGCTTGACTCAATAGTCAGTGGACAAGTATGACAGGGAAGGGATATTTGTTGCATGTCTATTTTGCTAGATACTAGCTATACAACCCTATAAAATATCCCATTAAAAAAATACAAAGTTAGAAATTCATCATGTACATTTTCCAAAGCTCGGCTATGAAATTAAATAAAAACTTTAATCTGGGGCTGGTGAGATGGCTCAGTGGATAGAAGGACTTTCTACCAAGCTGCCTGAGGACCTGAGTTCAATCCCATGGATTCCTGTAAGTTATATTCTGATCTCCAAACACAGTGCATGCATGTGTATGTGTGTATGAATGTGTGCGCACACACAAATAAATGTTTAAAATTAGATTAAAAAAGATTTTAACTGATAAAAAGATGGCCTAGCAGTTAAAAGCTAACTGCACAACCAAAACATCAAAAAATAATATGGATGTGTCTGACTCCAAAGCTGTGCTTTCTGCATTATATAACGCTGCTCTTGTATAGAGCACCTCCTCAATATAGGAAGTGACTAAGAATCTAAGTTACTCCATTTTGTGTCTACTTAGGCAGATCTTGACCTCTACCCATGAATGGTCATGTCCACCTTGGCAACACATTTGAGTTTTCCATGACTTTGACCATGGTCCAGGTGTATTAGCCAAAATAATTAATGTAAACCAAAATAACTAAAGAAGGAATTAGGTTCCTTCTTTACAAGGAATTATTGTAAAAAAAAATAATTGCCATAAATGTCTGCAATAATTACTATGCTCTACCAGGAATGAATATTTCAAGGTTACTCTGACCCTCACCTAACTTTGATATAAATTATGGTCATTGTAGTTTTTGTCTTTAAAAATGGTGACTCCCTGAGCTTAGGCACCAAGAGACACTGAGGCACGAGCCTGCTCTTTGTCATTGGCTAATAAAGAACTCATATAATTTTAATTGGATTAATCAGCGTGGTTGTATCTTTTTTACATGGATTATTACAATAACATTTCAGAAAAACTAGCCTGACAACTTTAAAGATACAAGATGACTAGAGCAGTTTTCTTTTGCTCTCAAGGCTGGGGATGATAAACACTGTATCAGCTCATTTTTTTCCCAAGGAAGGGCTGCACTTGGGCCCCAGTCCCAGGGATTTCAGTCCACATGTATTTTGCTTAAGTTAGAACCTCATGGTAGGAAGCATGAGGTGAAGCAAAGTGAGGCAGTAAGAATGCCACCCACCGCCTAGAAAAACATCTTTTCAGGGCACATCCCACCCTACCCCATTGTGTACTTCTTCTAACTAGACCATATCTCCTAGTGTCTACCACTTCCAATAATGCCATCAACTTATGGATCTGTCAGTGGACTAATTCATTTATTAAAGCACATCATGTTCTAATAGCCTTTTAAGAGTGTCACAAGCCAGGGACCAGCATTTCAACACCCAAGCCACAAGGGGTGTAAGGTAAATGAAGAATGAAGAACTTTAGTCATAATATGTCAACAAGCTATTTCCAGACTCCAGGTATTCCACAGGTATTGGGTTCCTTACTCATGCTGTGTTATAGAGCTGCTGAGGCATCTCTACTCACAAAAGAAACCATAGGTATCAATCAATCAAGACACTGAATCAGGAAGGCAATCAGAGAAAACATCATGCCTAAATCAAGAAAACTCATAAAAGCTAAGATTGGTGAGGAATGCATTATTGAAAAAAATGACTTCAATAAACATCATACTTTCTAAAATAATGTATATGTCCCTCAAGTTTTACCATTTCAAAATGTATTAAAAATCAATGCCAAATGAAGTCTTTTACTAAGCTTGTTGACAGTACATTGGGTTAAGATACAGGTTAAGATACAGGAATAGCTGATAAGCTGACAAACAAGAGAAATGAACATTTCTTAAAATAATTCCCTGGGCTGCTCTAAAAGCAGGTGCTAAGGTCAGCATTAGCCTGGGGATTTCTACAAAGCCCTGGAAAACTTGAGCTTAATCCACATTAAGGAAGACAGAAAATAAAAGCCCAAGGCTCATCAGAGTAGGGCAGCTAATAATAGATCTTCCTTATCTAGTCAGAGAGTCTAAAAACTTCACTCCCAGTTCAAATGGAAATACGGCAAATACTAAGTCACCAGTAAGTCAGCGTTAAAAAACAAAACAAAACAAAACAAACAAAAAAAAAACAAAAAGCAACAACAACAACAACAACAACAACAAACCCTGCCTATTTCTTCCTAGTCTCAGAAAGAAGCAAAGTTTCCCCCTAAGTGGAAAGAGTAAAACATCAAATTTACAGTGGGCAATGGTGGAATGATCAGAGTAAACCCCATGATCAACCCAAACACACCAATGCTAAGTCAGCCATGTCACTATCATGCTCTGAGATGATGTGATGGGAAAACCACTGTAGTCATTTTCTTTTGTACTTATGAGTGTGTGTCTGCATGTATGTATGTATGTATGTATGTATGTATGTATGTATGTATGTATGTATGTATGTATGTATGTATGTATGTATACTGTGTGCGTGCCTGGTGCCCATGGGCCAGAAGAGGGCACTGGATCTCCTGGAATTGGAGATGGTAGTGAACTCCCATGTGATGCTGGGAACTGAACTTGAGTCCTCTGCAAGAGCTCCAAGTGCTCTTCACCATTGAGCCATCTCTCCAGCCTCAAAATCATTTAGTAAGACATTTTTCCCTAGTCCTATAACTCCAGTCTAATCATGAAAACAAAAACCAAACCAAAACAAAAAAATAACAAAAAAAACCAGGCAAACCCAAAGTTGGGTCCATTCTATAAAATACAGAAACAACATTCAAAATTATGAAGGCCATAAAATGTAGGAAAGTACTGAGAAACTGTTATAAAACAGATGAAGGAAATACTTAACTAGAGTGAAATCTGAATAGTGCCTGAACTTCAGTGAATAATGTAGTGTCTCAGTTTTGACATAAGGATGTATTAATATTAAAAGGAACTGGAGATAGAAAGTGTAGGAGTTTTCTGTATTATTTGGCACATTTTCTGTATATCTAAAATAGCTCAAATTAAGTCTTATTGACAAATATCTGTCTCAAGAATATGTCATCTCACTGAAAATTCAAGGAATTGGGCTGGAGAGATGGCTCAGAGGTTAAGAGCATTGATTAGACTCTTCCAGAGGTCCTGAGTTCAATTCCCAGCAACCACATGGTGGCTCACAACCATCTATAATGAGGTCTGATGCCCTCTTCCAGCATGCAGGCAAACATGCAGACAGAACAATGTATACATAATAAATAAATAAATCTTTAAAAGAAATAAAGAAAATTCAAGGCATTGATATGACAGAAAACACTTCGTGCAAAGCATTACATTTAAAGCAGTACTAGATTTGTAGTAATTTGAGATAGCTAAACTATCTATGGCTCTCTCTCTAAGATGCTCCCAGATATGAGTGCACATGACCCCACCCTCCACAAACATGCATGTACAAATAACAGATCCTTTCAGATTCTTCACTTCAATACACGCTACAAAGAAATCGCACCAAAAGTGCCACAAAAAAATCAATCACAAAATAATCACTTGAATTACAAAATATGAGATTTGAAAATAACTGAAAACTTTTTAAAGCTCATGAAAGGTACTAATTAAGAAACACACGAATCTCAAACAAGGTAACAAAGAGAATGATTTAGGCAGGTGTTTGGGGAAGGGAAGAACTGGAGGAAATAAAAAAGTCATTAACAGAAAACGAAGAGAGATATGGAGAGGGAGATGTGAGGCTGTGAGGATAATAATTTAGAAAATGCCTAGATCTGAAAAATAATGAAGACACACCTAAAACTTGTTGAATGCAACTTAAGGTGTACTGTATTAAGTCAGTTTTGTTTCACCACAACAATATGTCCAAGACAACTAACTTTGTAAAGAGAGCAATGTATTAAGATCACAATTTTGGAGGTTGCATTGTAGACTGGCTGACCCTAATGGTTTCAGCCTTTGTGCTATGGAGAAGTGTGGGACTGTAGAGGGACATGAGTCCAAGCTGGGAAGAAGAAAGGATGAAAGGATGGGTGTGGACTAGTCTCCCAGAGGACTTCCTAAAGACTCCACCACCTCACAACAGCACCCACGTGTGGACCAAGTCTTCAGTCAGGGAACTTTGGGCAACACACAGCCCAATGTCTACACCACAGTAGGAAGGAAGGCAATAAATATATCAGCTTAAATACTTCATAGGAAAGAGGACTTTAAATTAAGTTAGAAAAACAGCAGGAACCCCTAAAAAAGTAGAAAAAATGAAATTATAAAGATGTGAAAATAGAACACAAATTCATAATAGAAAAAAGGCCACAGCTATCATATGAAGAAAGTAATATAAACAGTAATACAAAAGTAATATAAAAATATGGTACCTCGTGCCTATAATCCTAGTACTTGGGCAACTGAGGCAGGACAGTTACTAGGAGTTTGAGGCCAGCCTGGGCCACAGGTGAGACCCTGTCTCAAAAAAATCCAAAATAAAGAAAAACAAAATAATATAAACTTCTGGTAAGAGTAATTAAGAAAATGAGAGAGGGCAAAATAAACAATATTAAGGAAAAAAGGTATAATCTCAGATACTGATGGCCTTAAATTAGAAGATAGTATGAAGAAATTTTATGCAAATTAAAAAACTCAAGGTCCTGGAAGAGATGGGTCCTGAGTCTGATTCCCAGCATCCATGGCAAACTTTGACACAGTGCTATGTGCCCTCAATACCAGTCTTGTGGAGGTGCAGACAAAAGCATCACCCCATCTAACTCAACTGATGATCTTCAGGCTCAGTGAGAGACCCTACCTCAAAAAATAAGGTGTTAAATAAAGGGTGCTCAAATTGACCCGAGGCCTCCATATGCATATGTACATACATCACAGACACAGACACAGACACAGACACACAGACACACAGACACACAGACACACACACACACACACACACACACACACACACACACACACACACACACGCTACAAATAGACAAAAATGAAAAACTTAAGATACTATAAGCATGACTTGAAGAAATGTAAAGTTTACCAAAATGAACTCAAATGCAAAAAGAACATGTAAAATGATCCTAACAGGTATTAAGACACACACTGAGGCAAGAGAACTGTTGAGAAACTGGACCAGTGTGGGCTACGGTAAGTAGGGGGCCAGCCAGGATTATATAGCCAAACAAAATAACAAACAAAGAGAGCTGGCATGGTAGTGTATGCCTATAACCCCATTACTCAGAAGGTAGAGACAGAAGGACCAGGAGGAGTTCAAGGTTAGCCTAGTCTGCATGAGAAAATCTTAAAAGGCGGGGTGGGGGGGGACGACTAAAAAAAAATCAATAGTTAAAAAGTTACAAAGAAACCACAGCATTATGGACAAATTTTTATCAAACATTCAAGGAATTAAATTTTTAATTTTACAGAGGTTCTTGTTTAATACAGAGGACAGATCAAAAACTAAAATTTCCTTATTCCTCTGTGATCTCAAAAAAACACAGCTATTTATAATCTAGAAATCATATCCCTGTCTATTTTTAAACACTCCTGCATTGTAACTTCAAAAGTCAGGCTGAAGCAAGTGCAATATACACTTCTAGGCTTTAGAGGACTTACATATAACTAAATAGCATCTGCCTGACATGCGCTTAAAAGCATGCTGTCCTAGATCTAAATCTAATGCTTTCTGTAGTCTAACAGTCTGACTTGAAATTTCTACTTAAAAAAAAATCCATAGCCAGCTTAAGTTGGTTTGTTGAAGATTTGACAAATGGCCAAGATCTTAGAATAAAAGGTTCTTCATTAGGGAGATACAAATAAAAGCTACAATGAGATATCATCTTTCCATAACTAGAGTTGTTATTATCAAGAAGATAAAAATAATGAATTCTGGCAAGAACAAAGAAGAAAGAAACTTTCATGGACCGAGGCAACATGGACAGTGCATCAAGTGAACTAATCCAGTTATACTGAGGTGATAGGTAGGAGCTGAAAAGTTGGCTTCATAGAAGTATAGAATAGAATGATGGCTACAGAAGCTAGGAAGGAGAAAGAAAGAGGAGGTAGAGGAGGACTGGACAACAACAGGTATCCAAAATCAGCGACCTAGAAGGAATAGCTCTGGTGTGTAGTTAGGTGACTATAGCTTATAGTAATTATTATATAGGTCATAAAGAGCTAAAAGGGAAGAATTTAAAGATTCTCAACATAAAGAAATAATAGTTGTTGAAAGTGATTGGTCATTACAGACTGTATGAATGTGTAGTGATTATGTGCTATTATGATACCACTTAAGTTTTTAATTGAAAGAGGCCGGCATAAAACATTTTACAAAACAAAATAGAGCCAATGAGACACAAAATTTAAAGAATACATGAAAATTACGTAAAGACAGCTAACATATACAAATGGATCTTTAAAAGGAGAAAAGAGAACAAATCAGTAATGTATTAAAAAAGGAAATAGCTGAAACATTTTCTAAACTGACAAAAGACTAATACACAGGCTGGGAAAGCTGGACACATCACATCCATGAGCAATTAATAGAGTAATACACAAACTGTCATTTAAAATATTCTATGGCATCAGAGAAGGGAATATTTAAAACCAAAGATGGTATGTTGCCCTCACAGAATTAATATTGGGAGCAATAGGTGATCACATACTTCTAGTATGTATGGAAAAAAATGTTATCTTATAATTCTATACCACAGTATAAAAATAAAAAATGATGGGATCTGGCATGGATGGGAAATTTATAAACACCCAAAGCTCTTATGCTAAATGCTTGATAACCAATTTGTGGAACTATTGGGACCCAGGAGATTGTTTCAGAGATAGGGCCTGATCATAAGGAAAAGGACTACTAAGGGGGACACTTGTGACCTGAACTCTCCTCCTCCTCTTCCTCTTGTGGCTTCCTAGATGTTGTGAGTTAATCAACCACATATTCCCTTCCATGGCATTCTACAATGACCTAGGTCTGACCCATGGAGCCACAGCAACTATAACCTGAAATATATGAAACAATTAGCTAAAGGAAAACTTTTCTTTAGTTGATTCTCAGTATGTTGTGATATGATGGGCTGCAGTATCTTCAGACAAATGATGAAGGAACTTGCCTCTAGATCCTCCACTAGAGTGAACTCTAAAGTCAATCCACATAAAAGGGAAAAAAAAGTGATCCAAAGTTTCCCTGTGAGGAGGTCTGACACGAGGAGGAATAAAGAACAAAGAGTATGGTAAATGTGTACAGAAGTCATCACTGGCCTTTAAATGATGAGGTCAAAACGATTAGAAATATAGACATATCAGAAGGAAGTAAATTAGTGTACAATTTAAATGTATTTTATTACCCAATAAAGGGAAAATTATTAACTATAGACATGGATCTATATGCATCTGATAATAAACAGTGAATAGTTAAAATAAGGTATATTTTCCAAAGTAGTAGAAAGATGCTAATAAAATTTTAGTCAATGAAATTAAAATAACAGATAAAGCAACAGAACAGGAATGACAAAAACAAAACATGAAATAAGGATGATTGACATACAGCTGCAGGGATGGCTCAGCATTTAAGAGCACTTGCTGCTGTTGAGAGGACCAGGGTTCAATTCCTAGCACCTACATGGCAGTGCAGAACTGTCTGTAAATCAACTTCCAGGTGTTCTAACACCCTCTTCTGACCTCCATGGGCACTGCACACCCCTGGTGAATAGACATATATGTAGGCAAAATACCCATACACATAAAACATATAATAAATAATTTAAAAATATGATTTACATAAATCCAAATAGCTTAGTAATAAAAAGCATAAACAGGATAAACAGAGGCTTTAATCAAAATGAAAACTATTCCAACAACAAACAGAAAAGTAGTAATACCATGCTATTCACAAGAAGACACAGGCCCTAGAAAGTTTGTTATAAAAGTATCAAAGAACATGCTCTAGTGGTATTAATTATAAATGTAACAGAATTTAAAGCGATACACAATAAATAAAATTCAAAATAATAGACACCAGGAAATATAACTTTATATATTCAACTATAATTCACAATAATAAAAGCAAAAGGCTTCAATTTTCCAGGTAGAAATATTCTAATATTGGAATGTCAAATGCATAAGATACCAACAGAATTTCACACACACATAGATCTGTGACTCTAGGGCTTTTCAGTCTGATAATAACTGACTGAGGTGGCTAATTTTCATTGCCAATTTTGACTGGATTTAGAATCACCTGGGATTCTGTCAGACACATCTGGTGTGGCTGTGAGGGCACTTCTAGCAATGATGAGGAAGACCCAGCCTGGATATAGGGGATTCTATTCCACTGGCTGGCAACCCAGGTAGACTGGAAGGGAAAGGAAGTAGTGACACACCCATCTCTCTTCCTGGCTTTCCACCACATTAACTGCTCTGCCATGCCCCTTGCCACAATGGACTGACACCTCTATAACCACCTCCCCCCACTTAAGCTATTTCTGTCAGGATTCATTCACAACAATGAGAAAGTAAAAACAGTACATTAACATAAGCACACCAAAAATAAAAAGAAGATCTGGATAATATATAAACAACTCTGGATTAATGGAGAAAAAAATCAAGGCATATCCTCCTTAATAACCATAGTGTGTATATCTGGAGTATATAAGTATATGTCCATATATACATATATATATATATATATACATACATATATATGGGATAAAGATATATGGGCCATTTTATCTGAGTATATGTTAGATCATTAAAAGTCAAAACATTTGTCAAAGAACTGAAATAATACATATTTTATAACTTCTTGTATTTAAGCTGGAAAATAGTATTAAAAATTAGCTAATCTGTAATGTTATAAATATTCTAAGAATATAATGTTTCTAAATCACTACTCAAAGGAAACAAGTATAATAACTTTACAAAGTTATTTGGGGATTATTAACAATGAAGCTCCCACATAAAGAGTTACAACTGTAAAGTCAAGCAGAGAAACACTTAATACCTAATGCTGACCCTAGAAAATGAAAAGGCTAAAAACTTACCTTATTAAGCATAATAGGTACTTCAATCCTAACTGCATTTCAGTAAACCACAGTATGAAAAAGAAATAAACCAGAAAAGATTAGTGAGAATAGAAAAAATGCACGGGGATGGTTGATATAGCTTAGTGGTAGAATACTTGCCTAGCAGGTGCAAGAACATGGATTCAATCCCTAATGCCAGGAAATAAATAAGGAAGAAACAACAACTACCAAAAAACTCAATAGAAAGGGGGGGGGGGTAAGTTTAGTTCTCAAAAGAGCTTTTGCTAACCTCTAATTAAGACAAAAAGAGAAAAGACATAAATAAAACTACTAAAAATGCAAAGGACCAGGCTGGTGGTTTGTGTCTTTAACGCCAGCCTTACACTCAGGAGGCAGAGGCAAGTGGATCTCTATAAAGTCAAGGCCAGCCTGGCCTACATAGCAAGTTCTAGGACAGCTAGAGCTACATGGTAAGTTCCATGTTACCAGCATGACTGCCTGAGCATGAGCTGAACAAGGACAACAACAACAGACATGCTAAGAAAGCCCATGAGGTCTACACTAACAACTCCAGGCAAACAAAGAAGGCTGAGCTCAGGAGAAATAGTCTTACCCAAGGAAAAGCACACCCATTGGTTACCCAAGACCAATGGTCATTCCTAAAAATGTACATCCAAATAACATCACACAGACTGAGTAGATAGGATTTGCAAATTTAGTAATGGGTATACATATACATGCGTGTACACATGTGCACACACACACACACACACACACACACACACACACACACACACAGAGGGGGGTATTTAACAACAATTAATGAAATAAAGAGGTTCTGGAGGAAGATCTGGGAGAAACTGGGGAAAAGGAAAACATGATCAAAATATATGAAGACAAAATTTTCCCAATAAAAGAAGGAAAAAGGAGGCTATAAATATGGAAGAGAACAACAACAACAACAAAAAAGGTAATGGGAAGGTTTGAAGGAAAGGGAAGGGGGGAATGATGTAATTATGTTATGATCTCAAAAAGTAAAATAATAAAAAATTTTATGATAAAATGAAAAGGGCAAAATGAATATAGATTACATATACTCTAAGTCAAACACATAAAAAGCCAAATGTATTCAATTTTAACTAATGAACAGGTTATGTAGGACAATTTTGTCACTGAAACAGAAATTACAATAGATAAAACCCCTTCCTAAAAAGCAACTAAGAACTAACAAGACAATAAGGAGTCACCAAACAAAGGGTGAGCAGAGCATGCCTGGGTCAGGGTCAGTGTCTGTCCAGAGCACTTCAACTGATGGTTCTGAGGGCTTCTCAATGCAAGGGGGACAAAGTCAAGACTGAATACCAGCGTAGAATAAAGTCTAAATGAAGACTTTTGAAACACTAAGCCAACAGTTCTAAAAGCCACACATACACAGTAGGGAAGGGAAAGGCAGAAAAAAGCCCTCCTCCACACTTTCCTTGCTCCTTGAATCTAGGGGGAGGGGTAAACTAGAAAGCACTGACCAATTCTAGAACGGATTTGCAGCCCAAATTTTAATGTTTAGTGTGCTGCAAGAAAATACAAAATGTTCTGGAGTGGAGTCATAACTCCACTGCCTCTAAGAAGTTTAAACTCTCTCTGGACAAACACCTTCCATACCTCTGTATGCATCCATATTTTTCAGAGACTATATGAAAATTTTCGATGTGTCTATAGGTTGGGTGTAGACAACAGTTTACCTTTGAAGGAGCTATCATTCTTTTTAGCAACAATGGAATTCAAGAGAGGACACAGTGCTTTTAATAAGCTGAAAACAAGCCCAGCAACATAAAGTTCTAGTATTGATCAAAACAGCCTTCAAAAATTAAAACAAAAAAAGACACATTTTGATAAAAAAAAATTTTTCTTCAAAAGATGGCACTGAAGGAAATTCTAAATCCTATGTTTCAGGCACAAGTAAAGATTACAGAGAATTATAAGGTAGCAAGAAAAGATAAAAAAAGAAATAAAGAAAACCAGTGGATTCATACGTTCCAAGAACAATATAGGAATTACAAAAGCACCCCACACACTATGAAGTACTGCCCATTATTTAATAGTTCTTCTGTAGACAAGACTAAACAACATGAACTGATGAGACAATCATAAAAATGGAATAAAAAAGCTCAAGACATGCCAAGTAGAAAGATTTCCTGCAGTGCCTGTAGGCCTGTGTATACAGGAAAACATGACAGATCTATGTATGTTCTGAGTGAATCCTTGGAAAGTTTCTATCTGGAGGTCTGTTATCTAATCTACTGGTATTAAGTGGTGGTAGATCTTTATGGGGAAGACCTGTTAGAAGTAGACTAAGTCATGGATATTGCACCTTTTGAAGGGAGTAATTTAGCTCTTGTAAGATCAAGTTGGTTTTCATGACAGCAGGCTACCATAAAGCAAGGCCACCTGACATACTTGGTCTCTTCTGCATGCAGTAATTTCCCTTTCTGCTTTTCACCCAAGTTATGACACTAGGCAGGGAAAACATGTTACCTGTGAGAACAGCACCATGCAATTTAGAGGAACTGTGATGCAAATACATCATTTATAAGGTGTATTGCCAAGTATTTTATAATAGCAATTTACAACATACTAAGATTGATAACTGACAAATTAATTAAAAAAGATGAAGTCTGACTCTCCGATTATGAATGAGAATAAGGAGAACACTGTGTTTGAGAGTGGAGAAGTAAAAGAATACCTTTCTCTGTTTTCCATTTTTTTAATTTAAATTAGAAACAAGATTGTTTTACATGTCAATCCCAGTTCCCTCTCCCTCCCCTCCTCCCCTCCCACACCCCAACTAAAGCCCTACTTATCACATACCCTTTCTGCTCCCCAGGGAAGGTGAGGCCTTCTATAGGGAGTCTTCAGAGTCTGTCATATCTTTTGGGATAGGGTCTAGGACCACCCCTGTGTGTCTTGGCTCAGGGAGTATTCCTCTATGTGGAACGGGCTCCCAAAGTCCACATCTATGCTAGGGATACCTCCTTCTATCCCTATGAATTTTCTCATAGGCCCAAAGCTTGAAGATGAGAGTCAGCTCACAGTCAAGTAAAATTAAAAAGAACTTTTATGTGTTAAGAATTCTGAAAAAGGAATTTGAAATGCAAAATTGCTAATAATGCTTATATATATATATATATATAATATATATATATATGTAGAAGTCAGAGATCAATACTGAATGTCTTGTTCTATTGCCCCCCACCTTAGTTTCTGAGACAAGATCTCTCTGAACCTAGAGCTAACTAAAGGAATTGCTAGCTGGTCAGCCAGTGCGTTCCAGATTAGTCTGTCTTGCCTCATCTTTTCAATCCCCAGTCATGAGGTATATAGACACAACGTGTGCCTGGCTGTTAATGTGGGCACGGCAGATCTGAACTCAGGTCTTCAGGCTTGACAAGCCCTTTTACCCACTGGCCTGGTTCTCCAGTCCCTAAGGTCACGGTTTTTAATCAGGGTTTGGCACAGTTATACTGGGGCAGGGGGAAAGCAGTTTATGAAATAAATACCAAGCCTCACCCTAACTAACTATTTGACAGATAGAGATCACAAACTGAAGGTGTACTTTAAAAAAAAAAAAACTCCTTCAAAAGACTGGAAGAAGGCGGGCATTGGTGGTGCACATCTTTAATCCCAGTACTCGGAAGGCAGATGCAGGCGGATCTCTGTGAGCTGGAGGCCAGCCTGGTCTACAGAGAGTGCCAGGACAGCCTCCAAAGCCACAGAGAAACCCTGTCTTGAAAAAGAAAAAGAAAAAAAAAAATACTGGAAGAGGGCTATGAGTGATAGATATATTGTTCTATTATAATTGGTATTGTTGTTACCTAGACATAGCAGTTTATCAAAATCTATCAAATTATATAAAATATTTAGGACCAGGAAAATGTAAGAGACCTCCATTTGGTCTCAGGTCATGCACAGCTACACATCATGTAACAATGCACTTGGCAGCCCAGTTCCTTCAGTTGTGGGGAGCACACAACAATGCAGCTCCCAATTCAACATCTTACTCCCCAAATTACCAACTTAATAACTGTTCTGGGAATTAGTCTATACATTTATATTCACTGTAAGTATGCTTGATGTATGTATGTATGTATGTATGTATGTATGTATGTTATATATGTGTATATAATATGTGTGTAGCTATATTCTAATCTTTGACATCAACAGTACATAGGGTTCCTCTCTATACTGCTATATCCTCACTGTTAATCTCTCCATTCCAGGGGATCTGGGGCAAGGTCATTCTATCCTGGCTGCTCAGTGCTGAGTGGAGTTGGATGCTTGTTGACATGAAGACATAGGCAGACCAGACATGGATATGACACTGGACTTTGACTTCCTGCAGCTATTTAAATGAAAACTCAGGAGAGGTTTCTCTTTTGCAGAAGGAATTAAAGAAAGATTGAAAACAAAAGTAAGGAGTGGGGGGAGCAAGGAGTAATTTCTAATTAACCCTTACCATGTAACGAAAGAGATTAGCACTTCATAAAAGGTTTGGGGTTTAACTTAACTTTCATGTGTAGCACTGTGAGCAGTGCCACTGGAAGACAACAGGGGGCATCAGATCCCCTAGAACTGGAATTACACATGGTTGTGATCTGCCATGTGGCTGCTGGGAACCAAACCTGGATTTCTGAGCTACAAGTATTCTTAACCACTGAGCCATCTCTCCAGCCTCATAGATGATAATTTTAAAAAATTTTGTGTTATTATTATTTTTGTAGTGTTAGTTGTTAAACCCAGAGCCTCATACCTGGTAGGCATTCTGTCACTAACAGCTACTCCAGCCCTGTACATTTTTAAAACCACATTCATCTGTAATGGACACTCTCTGGTTGTTTCCAGACATCGATATATTCTGTGGTGGATGTTGTGTGCCTTTTTAAAGGCTACACCCCCACCCCATTTCTTGCTAAAAACAATCCTCATCCTACTTACATTATTTATTAGGAGACTGCTTTTTGCTTTGTTTTTTGAGACTAGGTCTTACTGTTTTGCCCAGGATAGCCTGAAAACTGCCTGAAACTTCCTGCCTCAGCCCAAGTGCTGGGATTACAGGCATGTAGCACCGCACCCACTGAGATTGAGTTCTTGAACCTTTAAGGAAAGGTCTACCTAGTTGCCTCAAGTAAAACAGTATGAACAAAATGAGCAATGCAAAAGATGTATACTTTGGGGTTTGTGCTAAGATGCCTTCCCTGGAAGGTACAAGTGAGGAAAGAATTCTAGTACACCACTTTTCTGTTTCATGATGGTAAAGATAATGGAGAATAAACATGTTGTATGCCACAAACAAATTACCTTGGGCTATTTTTAGTCCATCTGAAAGTCACGCATTGCCTGCCCTGTGTCTGATGGTAACTACCAAAACTTTTAAAATGTGTTAACAGACCACCAGCTTCTACCAATCCAAAAGCCAAGGACCTTCTGAAGCCTCTAACCGTCTCCTTGCTCTGCTGTAAAGTCTCATGTGCTCTCAGGAATGCTTGTTAAATCCCTTGATTTATGACTATTTGGTCTGTAACTAATAAAATCTCATGTAATTACTTCCACAATGAAACATGGTATTTGGGGCAACTCGAACCTGTGCTCCCAGGCCAGTTCACTCATACTTGGCTGCAGAATAAACTCTTTTTTTCTCTTTGAAGTGAAAGCTCTTTTTTTTTTTTTTAATGACAGATTTACACATTTACAAAATATTTAAAGCTTCCCATCATCTTATAATTATAAGAGGAAACCAAGAATACATGCACTTCCATGATTTCTTTTCTTTTTTGAGATTAGGTTTGTAGCCCAGGATAGCCTTCAAATCTCAACATTCCTGTCTGAGCCTCTCAGATGTAGGGTCTACATGGAGTCTCTATTCTATGAAGTAACATCAGAGAGGGGTTAGCTGACACAGTCTGTGACTCCCTGGCTAAATAAATCTGTCTTCATTCAGAGATAGTCCAGGCTCATTCTTACTATTTATTTATAGAGACCAATCAATCAATCCATCTTTCTTTCATCCTCTCCTCTCTTGCTGGCCCACTCTGTCTCTCTAAATGGTTTCACTCACTTGCATGTAGAACCCAATCTTTAAAAGCAATAGTGATTATAGTAGCTTCTTCCTTATTAATGGTTTCATTCACTATCATCTCAATTACCTATAGTCAAGTGAGGCCTCAAAACACTAAATAGAAATCCAAGAAATAAGCAATTCATGGGTTTTAGATTACTTTTATTGGACTGTATTGCTAAAATTACTTGATTTTATTAATTATCACTATTAGTCTCTTAATATATATTGTGTTTAATAGCTATATATAGTTATTATTCAGTGGTGTTTTGGGGCACCTGAAACATCTTGGAAATTATCCTTGTAGATAAGGGGACAAGTGTACCATTCATTTATTTACGATTTTGGTTTTTGAAAACAAGGTTTCTCTATGTAGCTCTGGCTATCCTGAACTCACTCTGTAGACCAGGCTGGCCTTGAACTCAGAGATCACCTGCATCTGCCTCCTGAATATGGGGATTAAAGGTGTGCACCATCATGCCTGGCTATTTTTTTCAGCAGTACATCTGGTGTGTATCCATTTATTGTGTGTGTGTTTTATGGTGTTCCAGAGCATTAAACCCAAGGCAACGGCTCTACTACTAAGCCTGCCCTGCAAAGCAACTGAGAAGGTGATGATGTTATTGTCCAATTCAACACCAATTTTACAGTTTAATAAAACAATAATTCTGATACTTGTATCTGTTTATCCCAAGTTTAGCAATTCCTGTATCAAAACAATTTTTTCTCCCTTGTGTGTATGTTTGTTATACAGGTGTGTTCATGCTTGTATGTGTGCATGCATATGCTCAGGTGTCTTCTAGATCTCCTCATTTATTTAATAGAGATTGGGTCTCTCTTTTATGTGTCCCTGGCTGTCCTCAATGAACTCACAGAGCTCCCCCTGAATCCCTCTGAGATCTGAGATCAAAGGCCTGTGCAACCATATCTAGCACTTTACAGGCTTTCTCACTGAATCTGGAGCTAATCTCTAGGTACCTGCCTGTTTTCATGCATGAGTGGCATGGAGGATGGAGATTCAAATGCAGATCCTTCTGAACATCTGAGCCATTTCCACAACCTCTCTCCCTCTCTCTTCCTCCCTCCCCCATCTCTCTCTGAGACACAGTTTCTCTGTGTAACAGTCCTGGCTGTCCTATAACTCACTCTGTAAAACAGGCTGGTCTCGAACTCACAGAGATCCGCCTGCCTCCCAAGTGCTGGGATTAAAGGAGTGTGCCACCACTGCCCAGAAACAATGGAAAGGGGTGTGTGTGGCAAGAATAAAATTCTGAAATCAATGATAGCAATAAATGTGAATAGATAATATTTTTGTATCAAAGATTAAAAACTCAAAGCAGGTTATTCATCTGTGCTATAGAAGAGTCATACAAGCTGCACCTGGTAGCAAAGGAACGAAATTGCAGCTCCTTGGAAGGCTGAGGCAGGAGGATTCAAAGTTAGTGAGATCCTATCTCAAAAAATTAAAATGAGGGTTGGGGATATGGCTCAGCCATATAGCACATGTATAGCTTGTGTGCAGCTCTGCTTTCAATCCCTAATAATGCCCACCTCCACCGCCTGCAAAGAAAAGTATTAGGAACAGGAGCCAACATTCAAGGGAAAAGAAAAAACAAAGATAAATCAGATAAATAAAAACAAACACTATTTACACTATTCAAAGCCAAAAGTACTCAATAAAAGAAGTAAGTTACAGAAGGATTTGTAAGCCACGGTCTATAAGATGAATGCATACAACCCACTGCTTGACTTGTAAGCTACAAGCCATTCTTATATTTTCAAAGGAAATATAAAAGAGACCCTACTTATGGTTTACAAAGCCTAAAACACTCACTCTGTAAGCCCTTTAAGAAAAAGCTATTGTTTTGGGATATTTTGTGCAATTATAGCAGGATCACCTAAGACTGGGAAATCGTAATTTATAGACATTTTGCTCACTGTCTACAAAGTCTAAGATCCAGGGACCAACAGCTGGCAAGTGCCTTCTCACTTTATATTCCTACTGGAGAAAATGGAAGCAAAGACATTTGCACATGTATACACAAGTAAAGAAATCCATTTTCATTTCACAGCCCGATGTAATCACCTCTTAAAGGGCCATCTATTTCTCAACACTGTGATACAGATTAAATGTCCAAAACATGGACACTGGGGAACACGTTTAAATCCAAGCAGCTGCTAACCTGGCCTATATATTCTAGATTTACAAAAGGTATAAGACAGCATGATTCATAATTCACTGATGTACAGAGGCCTCTGCGTGTTAAGGAAATTAAACTTTAATCATACATACTTTTTATCACTTAGCATGTCCAATATGTTTTCTTTACCATGTTGATATTGGCATGAACTATGTTTATATATTACATAGTTGAATTTACCAATCTTTTATTGTTTTCAAGGACATTCACCTGTATTTTGTTTAAATATTCTCCTACTTTTGAGTTTAAGTTTTCAAGAAATTAACTTCCCCAAGACCTTCTGTGATGATGAAAAATGACAAGACTAATGGCAAGGCAGCAGAGATGAATGGCGGGAATTGCAGAGGTGTTGGACAAATAGAGAAAAGAGGAAGATGGCAGAAGCAGGTGACAGGGCTTTGGATGACCTTGGAAGTCTTCTTGCTGCAAAGACTCAAGCTGTGCTCTGCTGAGCCCCTAAAGAACACTTACAACTGATGAAGTCCCACTGTCACACACCTCCTTCACCCCACACTATTAAATAGCAGTCTGGAGAAGAATACACACATTATTATCTGGGGAAAGGCATTTCATGTCCAGAAAATACTGCCTTGCTGCAGATAACCACTGTTTCTGGCTCTGACAACCTTTCCAGCCCCTCTTCAGAGATGATCCCTGAATCTAAAGGAGAACAAGGAAAAGATCTCATGAAATGGATACTGTTGAACCACACATTACTCCAATTTTCTGTATCTTAGATTAAGACATAATATATCGAGCAACACCTCTGAATTGTTACCATGTGACCTTTGATATTTCAATATCCATAGCCACCTCATCTAAACACAGCAGTGACTCTCCTTCCTCCTCCATGTCTGTGCTCCTTACACTCCATAATGTCTGCAGTATATGTTGCTGACAGAGCTCTGATCTTGTTCCAGACTTGACCGAATCCTAACATTACCCATCAAGCAAGAGACTTTGAGTAGCTTTTCCATATCACCAAATATCCCTTTGTTTCTGGGTTAGAACTAGTAAGAA
Source organism: Cricetulus griseus (assembly GCF_003668045.3). Lineage (NCBI taxonomy): Eukaryota > Metazoa > Chordata > Mammalia > Rodentia > Cricetidae > Cricetulus > Cricetulus griseus. The sequence goes on along the minus strand of NW_023276806.1, from coordinate 150,264,861 downwards.
TGAATGCTGGATTTTATTAAGCGTTTCAACATCTCTAGAAATGATTTTATCTTTGCTCTACTAACGTATACTAATTATCAACAATTTATATGAATGTATTCCAGTACTAAATTATCCTTGCAATCTTGAGATGAGTCTAAGGTATATTTCAAAAGTGTTTCTGTATTTAGGAACTATTTGTATAGCATTGACTTACCTGTTAAAACTTAAACAGAACCCTGTAAGTGCTGCTGTTTTGTCTGGGTTGGGCCCAACTATCACTGTTTTAGAGCAGAACAGATTTTGAGGCCCTCACAAGACTTCTTAAGATCTGACTATTACCATTCCTCCTGGAGAGAGGATGGGGGTCACAAGGGTCATGAGACCCTTACCAGGGCCATTCTCTTCCTGGGATGGGGCTTCCTGCTGACACAGCTATCCAAGTTGACCTTACTCCTGTAAATAAGTCCACTACACTCATTGAATCAACAGGCTGGATTGGATGGAACCCTGAGAAATCAGCAGAGGGTACTTTACATCCCTAGGAAACATCATTCAACACACCTCACTATGATACTATGTAGACCCCGGACCACGTGCTTTTTGTAAATGTGATCCTTTTAGTATTACTACTATTTATTATCTTTATAGGAGGTTGTTTTGCTTGTTTGTTTCTTTCTTTTTTGAGAAAGCAACTTGCAATGGAGTACAGGCTGTCCTCTAATTTTCAGCAATCTTGCTGCTTTAGTTTCCTGAGCCCTGGGATTACAGATGTGTACCATAATGCTTCATAATGACCAATAAAAGAGAAAAGCAGCAAGCAAACCTAAGACACACAAAAAAGAAAAAATCCAAATGCCTACTAGCAACATGAGACTAGAACTGACAAAAACTGTATTAAGAGTTTAAATGTGCTATATATTTCAGTAATATAATAAAAACAGAAATTGTAGATTAAATATAGACATTTGAAGAAAATATGAATATAAAGTTAAATAAACCAGAAACTATAGGATCAAAAAGTATGTCAACAGTGATCATGTTTCCTACTGAAATCATATACTAGAAGGAAAAATGGGTAAGCATGTAGGCGCCTTTGTATATTCAGTTATTAAAAATTAAGAGGCCTTGTATGTGATAGCTTCAATTGTATAGTTAACTTTTAAATGAGCAAAGTAATGTATTTACTGAAAAAATTCAAAATTTTGTTTTCTGAGATAGGCTTTCATATAGTCCAGCTGACCTCACAATCACTACATAACTGAGGACAACCTTGAGTTTCTGGTTCTCCTAGCATTTGCCTCCCAAATGCTGGAATTATTTCTAAGCATGTATCGCTACACCTGGCTAACAAGTTTTTTTAAAGTCCTAACTTTAAGGTATGCATTAATATCTAAGTTAAGTAGACTAAGTGCCTCATCCTTAAACCCAAGATCTATAAGGAAAATTAAGCCAGTACTTATTAGGTGACTACTATGGAGTCACTATGCTTTGTTTCCTCATTTCCTTTAGTTCTATGTTTTCCCAGTCTGCTGATTTTTCTCTGTATCACATCCCCTACCCTGCACACACACATTCTGTCTTCTACAGGAATGGAAGCTTCTCAACAGCAGATACTTTGGTTTTATTGACTGCTGCAAATCCCCTAGGAACAGAGCCTACCATGAATAGGGAATCAATTTTTGATTAATGAAATTGTAGCCTCTCAGGAAGGTACAATCTGCTAAATGGAAGAGAGAAATGAATACATATTGCACCTGCTATGGTCTAAATGTTGCATTTCCATCCTCACAAATTCTTATGATGAAACCTAGTCTCCAATGTGATGGTATTATGGGGCAATCAAGTTAGGAGAACTCTACTGTCATGAGTTTGGTGATTCCCATCATCAGACCTGTGAGAGCCTTTTCATTTCCTCCACAATGTAAGAACATGTAGAACATGCCATCTATGAAGTATACTCGTCCCTGCTAGATAGCAAATCTACTGGTGCTTTCATCTTGAACTTCTCAGCCTCTAGTCTTTTATTTGTAAATTACCCAATCTAACCTGTCCTGTTACAGCAGCCCAAATCAGCTAATGATACCAAATATTCATTAACAAAAAAAAAAAAAGAAACTATACATTCCTAAGAATGTGTAAGAAGCAATACCAAGCACAGTGTAGGAGTTCAGAAGACTGCATCATCCTAGACCAGATGATGAAGGTAACACAGAAAAAGCAACATTTGGGCTGAGTCTTAGAGAGATAAGCAGACTTTTTAAAGTTCACAGCTTAAAGGCTATTTACAGAGGTATGAAGCCATAACTTCCCGCTGTGCCCATAGCTAGACCCTCCCAACTTTGCAGTTTCCCCAGGACTAAGTCACAACTAAACTGCTCTCTGTCCCTGTGTATTTGCCCACTGTGGATACTTCATATAAGCACAGCCATATAATATATGAAATTTCATGACCAGTTTCTTTCACCTAGCATGTTTTCATGGTTCACCCACACATCTTACAGCATTTATCAATATTTCATTCCTTTATGGACAAGTAACAGTTACAAGGATATACCACATTACAAAGAGTAATCAGCTGATGGATATCTGGGTCATTTTCATCTTCTGACTATGGTAATATAGTTCCTTTTGTTGTGCTCAACACCATAACCAACTTGCCAGAACATTCTGTGCAAGCCATTTTCATCTTGCACTGGGATAAGTACGAGTCTCCTAAGTGGTCTTCTCAATTCTTGTCTGTCTTCATTCCACCATTTAGCGTGTTCCCGGAATCACAAAGAAAAATTTTTGTAACTTAAGTCAGATTATGTCACTTCTCTGCTCATAATCCTATAATCATTTCCACTTTGCTCTGAGTCAAATCACAGACCTTAGTAACTGCTTATAAAGCTCTATTCATGTGGCCCCATTACAACTCCCACCTCATTAGCTATCACTTTCCCCACTCATTCTGCTCCAGTCATTCTGGCTGGGTTTTCCTTCCAAAGGTCCTGGAACGCTCTTCTCTTACATAGCTGCATCCCATCACTTCTTCCAAATCTGCTATGACGTTCTCCACTATTTCTACAACAGACAACGTTTTTTTTTGTTTTTTTTTTTTTTTTTCCCCCATGGTTCTGAGGATTGAACTTCATACACAGCAGGTGTACTCTTCCAGTGAGTTATAGCCCCAGGTAACTAACAGTATTTTAAAGTGTGCCCCCATCCCCATTCCTGTTACCTCGTGTTTTCTCTGCATTACTTCTTGTCACCTAAAAGACTACATATATATTTTCCTTTCTCAGACATATGCTGAAGAGGACAGACTTTGTTCACTGCTCTATCCCTCACATTCAAAGCTATGCCTGGCACATAGCTACCAATACATCTACCGAACTAATGCTTTCATTTCATTCAGCCGCACAATCATCTATCCTGCTTTTTCAGCAACAGCTCAAAAAACATCCTGAGGGTTTCTTCCAGGGTGGATTCCCTAGAAGGATTATATTTTGCCTCGAAAGAAAAACTGTGCTTTATCTTGTCAACCACAAGGAGGAGTTGAGAGTGAGATAGAGCTAAGCAAAGAGAAATCAGGTAATTCTTTCCCTTGCTTTTCCTCCTCTAACCTCAAGGGGGAAGAAAGCTCGATCTGGAACCGGCTGTAATAAATGAATGGTTTTTCTCCACATTATGAGTTACCTAGACACACACGTCAACAGTAAAGATTACAACCCTTTCAAGGGCCAAAGGAATCAAGGCCTGGGAGTGTTTACTTCCCCTACTTTTTATATCTCACAAATCGGGGAAAGAGTTTCCATCACACAGACACATAACTTAGGATGAAGACCAAGGTGTTCCAGGTGCTCAGTACCATACTATTAAGTCTACAGCATTTAATATAGACCACATCTACAATTCTTAAACGGTGTGAACAATTCGATCCCTGAACTAAAACCAAATCTCAGATCTGCCACTAACTCATCAACACCCATTCGTGTACCCCGCGATCAATTCCCCAAGTGCTTTGGACTCACCGCCACCTGTTGATGCCCACATTGGAAGAGCCAGCGAACCAGGGGTCGAGGATGTAGACGCAGCGGATGGTGTCGGCGCCCTGGATGCACTCCTTCAGGGCGGGGTTGTCGTGGAGCCGGAGTCCCTTTCGGAACCAGTGCACGGCGTTCACCCCCATGCCCGGGGCGCGACGGGTCACCCCGACTTCCTCTACCGAGAGTTTCAAGGGAGGGAGGCCGGGCTCATAACCGACACCTGCGCTTCCAGGAGAACCTCCGCACGCGAGGAGTGGGGAAAGGACGGCAGAGAGGGGACGGGAGTAGGCGACGCCGAGGCCGGGCGCGGAGGCGGCGGGCGCGCAGCTGGCAGATGAATGGAGGCTGCCGAGGCGCTGAGGTCCACGGGCGACGTCCTTCAGGAGCCCGCGCCCGCGGCCAGCGTCCGGAGGACACGCATACCTTCCGGGGCCTGCGACCCCCGGGGCGGGAGCAAGCGCGCGGGGCTCGAGCCGCCACGACGGCCCGAGCTGGCCGCAGCAGCCCCGGGAGGCTCGTCACGGAAACCTCGCCCTGGCGAGGCGGCCGGCGAGGAGACGGTGGCGCGTCCCAAGCGGCCTCCACGCAGCGACACGAGCTCCCGCGGCCTCCGCGCGACGCGGCCTGTGCGCCCCGGAGCGGGCAGGGAGCTCGGATCGCGCGGGCTGGCGCTCCAGGCCGCTGGACTCTCGCCGGCCGGCCGGTCCCCGGTCCCGAGGCTGCCCGGGTGACTCCGCCGCGTCAGCGGCCTCCGCCCCGCCCCCGGCTTCTCATTGGGCCGCACGCGCCCCACGTGACCACCGGCACCTCACGTTTCTGAAGTGTGTTTACTACGTTGGCCCAGACCCCGGGGTGAGCGGCGGCGCCGGGTGTTTCCGGACCAGTGGAGGCTGCTCGGCACTCGGGACCGCAGTTCTCGTGTGGGGTCCGCGCTCGCCGCCTCCGGTGGCTCCTCATCCCCGGGACGCTCGCCCGGGGCCACAGGCCGCGGGGGAGGGGGAGGAGGCGGAGTCCAGCTGGGGGGCCGGGAGCTGCTTCCATTGGCTGAGGCTCGCGGAGACCCGGATGAGCACGGGGCTGCAGGGAGCTCGCGGGCGCGCGCTCACGGTGTAATCCCAGGGTTCGGGAGCGCGCCCAGGGAGGTCTGAGGCCGGCTCGGGGAACCTCCGAGAGTTGAGGCAAAGCTGGGGTGAGAGTTAGAGGAGGAGAGCCACCGCCTACTTCAGTCCCACGTTAACCGGAGTCCCTCGCTCGGGGAGGGGCGGAAACAACCCCCTTCAGCCTTTTTTCTGCTTGGCACCGGCACTTGTGCGTGCACAGGCTCTGGAGGACAGGTCCGGTACCAGATATTCGGCACTTCCCGGAGTTTCGTAATACTGCCGATATGTCGTCAGTTTACCCACTCTAATCTATTACACAGGGTTTGGTTTAGAAGGTATCTTGATCAGTTTTCTGTCAACTGAAGTTAATCTGGGAAGAGGAACCTCAACTGGTAAAGGTCTCCGTCCGGTGGCCTGTAGGGAAGTCTGTGGGTATTTTCTTGATCAATGACGTGGAGGACCCGACCTGTGTGGGTGGTGCTACCGCTAGGCAGGTTGTATAAAATAATAAGCAAGCTGAGCAAACCGAAGGGGAGTAAACCGGTACACAGCTTTCCTCCATGGCCTCTGCTTCAGCTCTGTCCCCAGGTTTCTGCGTTAAATTCCTGTCCTGACTTCTCTCCATGATGGACTATTAGCTATAAACTTCCTGCCCAAGTTGTTTTTGGTCAAGGTGTTTTATCCGAGCAATTGAAATCTGACTAAACACAGGGCTGCATGTGCACCTTTGCCAGACTTTGAAGCAATAAACTGCTTGTTGTGCCCTAGACATATAATGCCCATTTTGTTGAGGCAGGGTCTCATGTAGCCCTGGCTTGCTTTGAACCTGCTATATAACTGAGAATGATTCCTGTCATGTCCCCGCCCCTGAGTCCTAGCATCACCTATGTGCTTATATTACCCACGAGATTATATATTACATACATATATATCTATTTATATCTATATATCGACATCTCTATCTCCAGAAAGAAAGGGGGAACATTATTAAGTTGTTTAGGGTGGCCTTTAACTAACCTTGTAGCTCAGGGATGCCTTTATACACCCCACTCACTTTCAGGAATACCTGGGGTTATAGGCCTGTACCACTAGAGACAGCATAGCAATTACTTATTGAATGGAACAGGTGTGTTCAAAGGGAATAACAAAATCAGATAAACTGAAAAATAAAACCCCAGCTCTCTTGTGGAGTTTATGATTTGTTTCTTAATCTTTATTTGCTAGATTTTCTTTTGATAGAGGAATGTTCTTTGGAATCTACAGGTAACTACAAGCATCCTTGACCTACCAAAAGTGTATCTTCTCATACCCTTTTGGACTCATAAAATGCTCCCTAATTTATGAAAACATGATTTACCTCTAGTACAAATATAGCACCTCCCTGAGTCCTCAGAGCATGTGTTTGATACATCACTTGACACACTGTTACAAAGACTAATAAGAACTGTTTATTTTAATACCTAGCAATATTGCCTCAACAACAATACTTTTACCACTATTTACCATAATAAATGTGTTTCTGCTTCCCTCCAAAGTGTAACCTCTCAAGGAGAGAGTCTCTGAGTCCAGCTTGACATGTGTAATCAAATGTTAATTGAACAAATGAATGAGTGAATGAATGAAGAGTTGCTGGGTACCAGTATGCTTGCCAAAGTTAAAAGGAGGAAGGAAATAGTGCTAGTTTCAGGTTGAACTGTGTCTCCCTGAAATCCTTAAAACACCCCCTTACCTGTGAAAATGACTGCATTTGGAAACAAGGTATTTAAATACAACCAATTTGAGAAGAGGAATCATTAAGGTGTACCCTAATCCAACATAACAAGTGTTCTCAAATAGAGGCTAAGTTTGGACATAGAGATAGCATGCATACAGGGAGAATGCCATGTGAAGATTGAAATTATGAATGGACACAAACCAAGGGACAAATGGGGACCAACAAAGTCCTGGGACACATCCTTTCTCAGTGTTTTCAGGGACCACATAACCCTCCCGGTGCCTGCTTTTGGACATCTGGCCTCTAGATCTGACACACTAAATTCCTGTTGCTGTGAGCTACTTAGTATGCTGTACTTATCGTGTCAGCTCTAACAAGTGATAGATGGCAAGAAACTGACCTCAATGATGTAGGGAAATCTTCTCACCTCTGCTTCTGTTGCCACAGTAGCAGCTCTTCCTTTTTAAGTTTCTACAGAAGATTTGAAACTATGTACATGAAAACCATAGAGAATTAAGCATATTGTTCATTTTGATAAAGAGGCATGAACTTTTTGTGGTCACTACTAGGGAGCTTCTGAGCCTTTCATCACCCATGCAGAAGACCTGATAACAGAGCTGTGCCTTCACTCAGATTGTGTTGTATTCAAGGACCTGTTTTTGTACCTTAAAAAAACATAGTGTTTTGTGTTTGGCTTTGAAACATTTGAAAGGAAGAAGATTGTATCTAAAGACATAAAAACTGTTTTCAAGCATCCAAATGAAATGGTGGGAAGTGAAGAAAAAAATTGATCCATGTAGAGCTGACTTCTGTTTATGGATTGTTCATTCAATAAAGATGAATTTTTTAACAGACAGTAGTATGTGGGTGTTTGTGAAGCTTTAGCACTGAAGTATTAATCTGTTGTAAAAATGTGTCAACAGTGCATTCCTCAAATACAAAAGGGCCTTAATGGCACATCAATGATTAATATATTTGGATTGGCTAGTGGAGATTGCCATTCAATAACAACCATGATTTTATTGACTATATGCTATGTTTGATATACAGTGTATTAGTAATATTTGTGATACTTTTTTCTGTACATTTTTGTGTGTATCAAGGGGTTATGCTGTGGCATTATGGAGAAGGTAGTTTTCAACTTCTTTACACTGAAAACCAGTTGTAGGTCTTGCTAGTAACATACCTGTATTTGATGCCATCAGTGGATGCACAAATTGTGTCTTCCAGGACATTTCCAAACCACCCTGTGGGTCTAGTAAGGTGTTCTAAGATGCTATGGGTACAGTGCTGGACTTTCCAAAGTGATGGGCAAGCCCTAAACCAGGACTGAGAGCAACAGGGAGAGCCTTTTGGTGGCTGCACGGGTACCTTGTGTCTGTGGATTAGTGGCAGGACATGTTGAGTATAATCTTTATAATACTGTTAGGGTACAGTTAAATCTATTAGGGTAAGGTAAATCTTACTGATAAGAAACTAAAACTCCAGGACATGTCATAAAACTGGATAAAAAGCCCAAACTCTTTCTGAATCCAAAGTTCTTTACCTGGCATACAGCCCATCCACTGACCTTCATCCTTTTAGAGTGAAATTTATGTGTAAGTATAGTTAAGAAGTGACTGTGGTGTCTTGTGTATCTGGGAGGCTGAGTCAGGAAGATCGTTGTGAGTTCAGGACCAGCCAAGGCTACTTAATGAGGCCCTACCTCAAACAAAACCCATCCCCCAACACACACACATCAAATAATTATTGATGAAACTCTTGTTGTGTCAACCATCATGATGCTAGTAGACAGAATAAGGAAGAGATTGCCTCAGTCTCTTACCATTAACTTCTTCAGGACTGCTATGATTTGGGTGTGGTTTGTACCCTCAGGGTGCATGTGTTAGAGGCTTGGCCTTTGGAGTGGTGATAAGAGATGCCAAACCATCTCTCCATCCCTACAATAAACTCTTCTAGAGACTATGCTAATAACATGTAACACTGTGCTCACTTCACACATGGTTATTAATTATCGAAATCTCACCTCCAAATCCACCTTTAATTGCCTCCTATTAGTAGAACAATAGCCCAATAAGGACATCTCCTTTGCCTCTGGAGTAGAAGGCAGATGGAAAATTGAGACAGGCCATGTCTTCTGAGTTCTGGTGTACTTTTGGTTTCTTTTTTCTGACACCTACTCTGTAGTTGGCAGAAGCCCTTAGAGAATGGACATGTAATGCACCAGTTTTTATGAGGTTTCAGTAGCACCCTGGATGGTGGCTTCCCACTGAGCCTTGCAGATATCCTGACATTGGTTATCCAGTTTTAGACCAAGTGCATTTTGGGAAATTGTTTCCTGTGGCCACTCCCAGCCATGATTTTCTGCCTACCAGCCTTAAGTAGTGACTGGAGAGTAGTTCTGGCTAATTTCCTTAACCAGTGCCTGTAAACGGAGTTCTTAATTGGTCTCTACAAGTGCCTGTAGCCACACATCTAGTGAGGTGCAAATCCTACTCTTGGGGAAGATCCAAGAGTACTTAGTACTCACACACAAGTTTGGGTGTTCTTTGGAGTTCAATTTATCTTAGTCAATTGTTTATTATAACTCATAGTTCCTCTTACTAAGTATACTCCATTTGATTTGACAAGTCATTTCCTGGCTGTATACTGATGCAATCCATAGTTAACCCAGTTAATAAGGATGTACTTGTGAACAGCCCTCTTGTTCTAGTCCTCCTTGTTGACTGAGTGTGGTTAGAAAGTGTAAATAGTTACAAATGTAGCAATATGATATTAGCCAATATTTTTTCCTCTCCACATCCCCTCCCTCCCCCACCCCCGCCCCGTATGATGATCCCCATGTAGGTCACTGGATATAAGGCCAATGTTAGCATCTGTGATCTGGTCTGATCTTGGAGCAGCATCACTAGAGGACTAAGTCTTGTTCTGAACTCAAGCCTGGTCCAGTTAGCAATCAGGAAGTGTCCCATTCATTCCCCAACACTGGATAGACACTCTCCATGCCGGACAGGGTTATAAAATAAAATGAAATAAAACCTTATCTGAAATAAGAAGGTAATATCTTACATACTCTTTATCTAGGATCAGCTCCAGATTACCTAGATGAACTTTGGGTGATCTGAGGATATAAAGGACTAAAGCCAATTTCCATCTGAAATCAGGTCCCATGGAAGAGCTGCCATTTGAGACCTTTGTGGTCCCACCCAGATTGCATGCATAGAATGCCGTGGGACAGAGGAGGCCCAGGAAGCACAACCTAAACTCCCTCCCTACTGACTAAAGAGGACAGTCAGACTTTTATCCATTATTTCACTCTTTAGTTTTACTTTATGTGTTTGAGGGTTTTTCCTGCCTGCATGTATATACACCGTCCATATGCTTGGTATCCCAGGAGATGAGAAGAGGACTTTGGGTCCCCTGGAACTAGAGTTACAGATGGTTGTGAGCTGCCATGTGGGTTCTGGGAATTGAGCATGGGTCTTCTGCAAGTGCTCTTAATCTCTAAGCCATCTCACCAGCCCGTTTTGTTTTGTGAGACAGGATCTCACATAGTCCAGGCTGCCTTCAACTCTCTATGTAATAGATGATGACTTCAAACTTCTGATTCTCCTGCCTTCTCCTCATAGCTCTGGGATTGCAGGTGTGAGCTGCCATGCCTGAGTTATGTGGTGTTGAAGATGAAAGCCAGGGTTTTGTGCATGCCAGGCAGGGACTCTGTCATCTCAGCTATGTCCCACAGCTGGATTTGTCTCATGTCTGCTCTTCCTCAGAGGGGAGTGAAAGTCGCTGAAAAGAAAATCGGCTACCTAAAGAGTTATAACAAAGGGAATGGTATACTGTAAATGTCACAAGGAATTATGACTAGCAGGTTGATGAGGACATAGGTATTAAGAAAATGTCAGCTTGCAGAGATCATAGCTTGGGGATCAGACAGGATCATCTCCAAATCAGAGTATGGCATAGACAGCCTTCCTTAAGACATGATGTCCTTGAATAGCTAGGAAATGGAATGGGCCTAGATTATCATTGTCAAATAAATCTAAAAAATAAAATGGCATTTTATTTATCTGTAAAAATGAAATGATGAAAGTTCAGGAGAATAGATGGATATGGGAATTATTATATTAAGTGAGATGATTCAAAAAGACCGTGTGTGTGTGTGTGTGTGTGTGTGTGTGTGTGTGTGTGTGTGTGTGCGCGCGCGCACGCGCGCGTGCGCGCGCGCGTGGCATGCATTTGAACATAAGGCACAGAATTATAAAGGGGGTCAATGAGATGGAAAGGGGCATTGAGGAATGGAAGGGCAACAGAACACATGCTTCAGGAAAGGAAGCTCCTGCAAATAGGAGAGTACAAGAGTCAAAGGGGAAAGAAGGAGAGAGAGATTAACTAAAATAAATTATATTTGAGAATGCTACTGTGATAGTTTGAATATAATTGCCCCCATAATCTCATAGGGAGTGGCATTATCAGGAGGTATAGCTTTGTCGGATTGGGTATAGCCTTGTTGGAGGAAGTGTGTCACTGTGGGGGTGGACTTTGAGATTTTCTATGCTCAGTGTCTCAGTCAGCTTTCTGGTACCTGCAAGATATAGGACTCTCTGCTATTTTTCCAGCACCATGTCTGCCTATGTGCCACCATGCTTCCCACCATGGCCATGATGATAATGGACTAAACCTCTGAAACTATAAGTGAGCCACCCTAATTAAATGTTTTCTTTATAAGAGTTGCAGTAGTCATGATGTCTCTTCACAGCAAAAGAAACCTTAACTAAGACAACACAGTGAAGCCTAATACTTGTATGCTAATTAAAGAAACAAAAATAGGATCTAGAGAGATTGTCCAGCAGTTAAGAGCACTTGTTCTGCTGAGGATCTGAGTTCCATTCCCAGCACCCACATGGTAGTTCATTTCTGTCCATAACTGCCATTCCAAGGCATCCAGTGTCCTCTTCTGTCCTCTATATGATGTATATACATACATGCAGACAAAACACTCATATAGATAGAATAAATAAGTAAAATGAAAATAAAGAGATGTGATGACCCTTAAGCATCTGAGAACTCTGATGCTGCCATAAAAAGAGGGAAATGAGATATTCTTCATCATTAATTGAGTTTAATCTTGAAATCACAAGAGGGGGGAGGAGAAGAGGGAGAAGGAGGAAGAGAGGTAGAGGGGGCAAGGAGGACATGGCAGCATGAAGGAAGACATCGTGCTTGGGAAGGAGTTGAGAGCTCTACATTTTGACCCACAGGCAACGGGAAGTGGTCTGAGCCTATACTGAGTGAAGCCTGAGCAAAAGGGACCCCAAAGCCCACTTCCACAGTGACACACTTCCTCCAACAAGGCTACACCTCCTAAAAGAGCCACAGCCTATGAGCTTATAGGGGCTACTTACATTCAAACTATCACAAATACAGTTAAAATCATTGGGGAAATGGCAGAAGTAGGGTATCCTCTAGGGTTTATGACCCCTCCAGCCATGAGTAGTGGGCTAGGTTTATAGTACCAGGAATGAATTCCCTCCTACTGAGTGAACCTTAAGCCTAATAGGCAGTTTTTAAAACTCTTATATTTAGGTATTATATGTTGAACATACTCTCTGCTATCCTTCCTTTTCTTACCCCTATCTTCTATTAGTCCCCTTTGGACCCATAGACAGTTTAATTTCTACATAAAATCAAGAAACTACAAATGAAAGAAAACATCTGGTACTTGCTTTTCTGAAATTGGCTGAATTTGCTTCATATGATTATAACTAGTTGTACTCATTGTGAAATACTTTTAAAACTCAAGGATGAGAACAGATATGTATCTTGGAAATAGACAAGACAATTACTTTTATTTGCTCCTCTGAGCCCTGGCTGCTGGGTGGTCTTACCAGATGCCTGGACATCTTCCAACACTGGTTTCCCCCATTGTTTTTCCTTTGTTTGAAAGACTTAAAGAGATTCCTTGCTGGACCTAGTGGCATAGTCTTAGATTCCTGCTACTTGGGAGGCTGAGGCAGGAGAATCAGAAGTTCAAGACCTGCCTGGGCTTCTAGGTGAATTCAAAGCCAGTCTGAGTAAATTAACATGAGCCTTGTCTCAAATTAAAAGGGTTTGATGATAAGAGAGGTGACAATGGGGTAAGCAGGAGCAAAGTAATGATGTATATGCTTGAAGATATATATCACAATGAAGCCATTTCTTTGTGCACTAACTAAAACAATTTGAAAACCAAGGAGAGTGTTGAGAGTGTAGGTTAGTGATGGAGTATGTGTCTAGCACTCATGAAACCATAGGTTCAATAGCCAGTCCTGAAGTTATTTTTTTAAGAGACATTTTATTTCCTGCCTAGTGTCTAATCAATTCGATTGCTAACATTTATTGCATATTCCAGGAGGAACCTTATTAAGAAGCTACCAAATCATTTTTCCAGATGAGGGAATATAAGATTTTAATAAAAAGTTATTCTCTGTAAATGTAATTTTTGAAATCCTTATTTAATCACTCATTAAACACAAGTTTCTCAAAAATCAACTTTCAAGATACATTTTTTCTTTAATTTTAAATATTATAATTCCATCACATGTAGGGGTTGGTGTCTTCATTAATTCAAATAACATTTTCATTAGCTGTTTTTGATGGTTTCCTTCACTGCCTGAGAGTGGCTGTCTTGAAACTCCATCTGTAGACCAAGCTGGCCTTGAACTCAGACATCTGCTTGCCTCTGTCTCCTGAGTGCTGGGACTAAAGGTGTGTGTCACCATACCTGACCTTAAGCTTTTCTTTAATTCCTTTTCACAAGTTGCAAGTTTAGCTGGGTGGGTTCTTGCTCTAAGGTCACCACTCCTTTATTCCACTTAGCATCAGGCTTTTGTTTAATATGTTCACACTTCCTGGTGCCCTATTCTCCTCCAACTGTACATTTTGTATTTTTACTTGCTGGGCTTGCTCCTTTTCATTATACATTTGCATAAGACTGGCCACTAATAGCCACATAACACAGTCAGTGCTAGGATGTTTGGAAATCTCCTCTGCCAAATCTGTTAATTCATAACTCTTTGATTTAGCCTCAGGCAGATATATATATATATATATATATATATATATATATATATATATATATATATGACAAGGGCAGAAAGTAGCCAAATTCTTGACTAAAATATCACAAGGACAGTCTCTAGGCCACATACTAACATTCTTCTCCTCTGAAACCTCTTGAGCCAGACCACCCCACAGTTCAAATCACCCTCACCACCACTGTCTTCCATGTTCCTACTAGTATGGCCCATAAAGACCTGCTTAAAGTGTCAATTGCTTTTCTAGTCCAAAGTCAAGGTGTTCCATATTCCTCCAGACAAAAGCATGGTCAGGCCTATAACAACAATACCTCAATCCCTGGTACCAACTTTTGTCTTCATTAGGGTTTTCTATTGCTGTGAAGAGACACCATGACCATGACTGCTCTTATAAATGAAAGCATTTAATTGGAGCTGTCTTACAGTCCAAAGGTTTAGTCCATTATCGTCATGGCAGGAAGCATGGTGACACACAGGCAGACATGGTGCTAGAGAGGTGCTAAGAGTTCTACATCCAGATCGGCAGGCAGCAGAAAGAGGAAATGACAGTGGGCCTGTCTTGAGCATCTGAAACCTCAAAACCCACCCCCAGTGACACAGTTCCTCTAACAAGGCCACACCTCCTAATAGTGCCACTCCCTATGAGCCTATGGGAACCATTTTCATTCAAACCACCACAGTTTGGGGATCAGAAATAACCCTGGCCCTGGTGCAGCCCAGTGGGAAAGAGTGCTGAGAAGTGTGACAGGGTATGATGGGCACATGCCTGTAATCCCAGGATGTTGGAGCTAACAGCAGAGGCATTAGGAGTTCAGGGTCAGCCTGGGCTATATGAGATCCTGTGTCATTAGACTAAAACAGGAGGTTGCTCATTAGACTATTGGAACTTGTAAGGAAAGGAAGGGGCTAGCATCACCTGAAATGCAACTGAAAATAAGACCTTAGGATAAAAGATGAAACAAGTAGAGGAAATAAGAAAGAAGAGCAAGCTAACGGTGCTTCAAGAAAAGAAAGTAGTTAGGGAAAGGCTATAATGCAGAGTCACAAGCAAAGGGGAACAGAAGAAAGGAGCCGGAGGTGTCACCGGCAAAAAGGGCAGGCTACCAAAGGCCACATTGCAGAGAGGACTTTTATTACAAAAATAATTTTTTGTGGTTACAGTGACTCTCAAGCCCACTTACAAATAAATACACAGGAAATATTTACCTTCAGGAGTTCCCCCTGGAATAATATGGTGTCATAAGTAGCACATTTTCTCATACAGCAGGAAGATGAGACCCTACCCTTTTACTACCACCCCCATCTCTGTGCCAGAGGTCATGGGCTATGGTCCAGGTCAGGGTTTGAAGAGAAGAGGAGAGGAGTGAATGACCAGGGATGGTAGCCTGGGTCATCTTCGTTATCATCTCTCCTGTTTCCTCACGGTGCACACAGTGACTCTGGCCTCTTTCTCCTTCCCCATTCCCACATCAAGCAGTTCCCAGGACTTCATAAAAGCTATCACACACTACCAAAAGACTTCTAACTTGTACAGATGGCAATGATAAACACTGAAATTGCTTAATTTAATCAGACAGGACAGCCATCGATTGAACCCAGTTGAGCCAGTGTGAGGAGCACAGAAGCACGGCAGAAGATGGGGCAGCTTCTAATTCAAAGCAAAGCTGCAGGGCAGCCTCACCCCAGGAGGTGGGTTTGCAGAGCCTGTCATCACCTGGCTCATGTTCCATCTTCTTGTACAGGACAATCCTCTGGGCCAAGCTGCTGCCATCTTCAAGAGATAGCTGGTGCTGTTCACCAGAGTCTTCTCCAATTGTTGACACTCCCTCTAGGAAGGAGGGAGTAGGGAGAATTATGGGACCCGCATCTGAATATCAAGCCACCCCTCCCAACAATTCCTATGTAATTCTGGCCCAATAGTATATGGTCTCGGGGTCTCTGGGTCTGGGGAAGGGGCATGAGTATATAAGTGGAGAAGAATGAAGGGATGGTGCTCCATCTATGCAGCTTTTGGAAAGCCATCACACCTGCCCAGTAAACCTCCAAGATGGTTTCTTTAAAGTCATTGTTCTTTTGCCCATAACCTCTTCCTCCTTGTTCTGTAAACAAGCCTAATAAGCTCATTGGTTTCCCAGGTGAGCTTATGTGAAATCATACCTTGGTTTGTTGTGTTGGACATCAACTTGACACAAGCTAAAGTCATTTGAGATGAGGAGGGAACCTCAATTAAGAATACACCCCCATAATATCAGGCTGTAGGCAAGCCTGAGGACATTTTTTAAATTAGTGATTGATGAGTGAGGACCTACCCTGTCATGGGTGGTGCCACCCCTGGCCAGTGGTCCTGGGTTCTGTAAGAAAGCAGGCTGAGCAAGCCAGAGGAAACAAATCAGTACACAGCACCCACCATGACCTCCGTATCAGCTCTTGCCTCCGGGTTCTTGCCCTGTTTGAATTCCTGTCCTTGACTTCCTCCAAAGATGAAGTGTAAGCTGAATAAACCCCTTCCTCCCCAAGTTGCCTTTGTTCATGTTCTTTCATCACAGCAATAGTCACCCTAACTAAAATATTTGTCACTTGGGCCTTAGAAGGAGGGGTAGACATTGTTAATGTCTTTCCCTGTAAGGAACTTAGGCAATGGTCCTAGATTAGAATAAGTGACTAATTTTCTGAAAAGACAAATGCCTCTCTCTCTCTCTCTCTCTCTCTCTCTCTCTCTCTGTGTGTGTGTGTGTGTGTGTGTGTGTGTGTGTGTGTGTAAAAGATCACCTTGGAGTTCATATCTTACTTTGTGCCAAAAGTCTCTGGTAAAATATTAATGAAGCAGCAACCCAATCTGAGGTTCGGTAACTATTCCCATTGTCCTAGAGTACACATATGTATTTTAGCTTTGGGAAGACTTGAAAATGAATATGGAAAGATCAAGAGAGCAAACACAGAGCATTAGCAAGCTAGGGACAATCTCTGTGTGTATTTCATATCTGTGGTATTTACAATGTTTAAAGCATGGAATGTTTGAGAGATTAGTCTTCAGGTTTCAACTGGGAATGTGCAATGGAGAAATAGTTTAGATTTGTGGTCTGTTGCTAGGAGGTAGAAGAGGATTTTATGTCTTGCTAACTGTACTGTACTGGTATCTTTAAGAGATTCATTATGTTTATAAATTTAATTTAGTCTGCAAGTACTTGGGGATGTTTTGCTTGTCAGAGTTGGTAATTAATGTGCTTAAAAGAAGAAATTGAAAATGCTGAATTTACGAACGCAATTTAAAGTGTTTTACCCTGAAAAGATTTAATTAAACTAACTATAAACAGAAATGGTCAGAGGAATTTAGTCTGTCTAAGTTGAGACTATGAACCCAAGTCTCTATTAGAATGTACTGCTTGATTTATCAGCAGAATAAGATTTATGTGTTGAGACTCAAGAAAGAAAGTACACTTTAAATCTCCGCACCTTAGTACATCGAATATAAGTTTAAAAGGGATCTTTTCTGCACACACCACCAACTTCCCACCTCCTTTCCCTCTCACAGACACAAACTAAAAGAGAAAGCTTTAAATTCTTTCTTTCCTAAGAGCTTTTACATTCAGCAGAATTAGAAGAGGGAAGAAGACCCTGGCTGAAAGAGGTCCAAGAGGAGAGAACTGGGACCGAGGAGGGGAGGAGGGCCATGGCAGGGTCCTCCTTTCCTAAGGGACTACTTATGTCTAATGGCCTCACATTGGTTGTAACTTTCTATGAAGAAGTTTCCTTAAAGAATAGAAAGTTTTTTCCTATGAATTTTTTTCAATCCAAATGTAATTTATGAGCTGGGCATGGTGGTGCACACTACAGTACTTGGGAGTCAGAGGCAGGTGGATCTCGGTGAGTTCCAGGCCAGCATGGTCTACAGAGCGAGTTCCTAGACTGCCAGGGCTATGTAGACAGACCTTGTCTTAGGGGTGGAGTGGAGTGGGGTGATAAAACAACAACAACAACAATAAAATCCCCAAACAAACAAAATCCCCCAAATTAAAACTATGGGTTGGAGAGATGGCTGAGCGGTTAAGAGCTCTGGCTGCTCTTGCAGAAAACTCGGGTTTGATTCTCAGCTCCAACGTGGCGGCTCACCACTCTCAGTGGTTATTACTCCAGTTCCAGGGGACCAGACATTCTCTTCTGGCTTCTGAGGACACAAGGCGTGCACACGATGCACAGACATACATGCAGGTGAAACATTCATACACATAAACCAAAATAGTTTCAGCAATATCATCTTGGGGCTTGGAGATCTAAGTTCTAACCCCTAGCACCTAAAATACAAAGCCAGGTGGGAGCGCTATTGTGGGGGTGGAGACAGAAGACTTTCCCTGATTGCTGGCTACCAGGCTAGCTCCAGGTTCACTGAGAATATGGAATAAAGTGGACAGTGATAGAGCAGGACCTCCTTTGGCCTCTGTGCACACACAAACACCACACACAAACACCACATACATGTACCATACAAAGAGAGCTGAGGAAGAGAAGAGAGGGAGACAGGGACATGGAGGGGGATGGGTGGGGGTAGTGGAGGGTAGGAAGATGGGGGGAGGGGCAGGACAAGATGGGGGAGAGGGGGAAAGCTGATTAATAAATAATGAAATGACAGTAAAGAAGTGGTTTCATCAAATCTTTATTTGTTTATTTTGAGACAGGGTCTCTAGTCCAGTCTGGCTTCTAATGCACTCTGTAGCAGAGGATGACCTTGAATTCCTGATCCTCCTGCCTCTGCCTCTGGAATGCTGGCATTACTGGTGTGTCCCACCTAACCAGGGCTAGATTCTGCTGGGGAAGGAGCCCGAGGCTCCATGTATGCTATGCCAGCACTCCACCAAATGAACTACCTCTCCATCTCCAAAAGGAACATATTGGTGGGAGCTATAAAGGGAATGGCAGGCTTTGCTTTTGTTGATTTTTCGTTGTTGTGACCACGAACATGTGATCAAGTCCAAGCTGGTCTTCGGATGATGTTGACCCGTGTGGGAAAAGACCCAGTTAATGCAATTGACCCGACAGACTTATTGATGGGGTTACCACTTCAGAGCTGATGGTGACATCACTACTATCTGATCTTGTCTGTCTGGGAGACAATGAAACCCCCGACTCTTGGACTATTTGGTTAATTGTTAGTGTACAATTTTCTGAGAAAATCTGTGTTCACGCTGAAGAAGATACTCTAATTATATGTGTCTGAAGCAGGCATCAAATGACTCCCAAATTTTATTTGTAATGTTTTTTCACGCACTTACTGCCTCAAATCTCTGCCTGAGAAAAATTCCTTCTGAAATCTTGGGGCCAGGAGGGTGATTATGGACCCATGTAATTAGCTTCCAAAGTAACAATTCTCTGCATTTCCATCTATAACTTGGCCTTTCTAGCACCCCCCCCCCCAATGTTAGCATCTTCCCTGGAAAATCACAATAGGAATATCAGCGATAAGACACTTTAGCCTCCTTAAGGAACACTGTATGGTTGTTTCCTCAGCGGATTCTGGGCTGTGGACCACTTTCTGTGCAAACAATTTGGTGGTGGCAGCAATTGCTGCTATGTTGGTATTTTAATCTTCAAAGTGCTGCATTAAAGGCCCTTTCTTGTTCAAGCAGTCTTTTTAAAATGTAATAGCTGCTATTTCATCTTGTTTGAACATCTTGTATGAATACATGACAAGTGAATTCTGAAACCCCTTTCTTGCCTTGTGGTTTCTCCTTGGCAGAGGAAAAATGATGAAAGTACCCTCTTATCATTCTTTTTACAGCCAGTAATCTGGCTTCATGAAGCTGCATGCTAATTACTTTCTGAAAACAGAATTGAAGATGCATGGGTAAATGAATGAAGTCTTTAAATGCTAAATGCTTCGGAAGGCTACTTTATGTAATGGCATGAGTGCTAAAAGCCCCCAAATGCTTCTATGAAAATTAGATTGGGCTCTAATCTGATCTACATTGTTTACAGTATCGAAACTTTTATAACACAAAGGGTACAGTATATATTCTTCTGGACATTTTGTAGTTAATGCTACCTTTACTTACCATCAATTGCTTACTATAATTTCTATAATGAGATACTTCTACAGTCATTGTTAGATGCTCTGGAATTTTATTCTTAAACATTAAAATATACAATTAATTTGGGCATGGTAGCACAAGCTTTTAATCCCAGCACTTGGGAGTCAGAAACAGGTGTATCTCTGAGTTTGAGGCCAACCTGGGCTACCCAGCAAGTTCCAGGCCTGCTATATATAAGGCTACATAGTGAGATCCTATCTCACAACAACAAAAAACCAAAACAATTATACTTTTGTTGAGTAATAAAAATACAAAATCTAAGGCATACCAATCTGCATTTTTTTGTTCTTAATTACATCTGGCATGCTTACCTATATTTGAAATTATGTTATAAATTAATAATAGGATGACATGCCTCACTCTGTAAGTGACTTGGTTCTCTTCATTATATTCAATAGTCACTACTTGACCATTTGCTCACCAATCATACGTCCATGTAGGGTTGCCAGAAGTGACGTTAAAGTTGAAAATCAGCTACTTTACTTTTCAAAGGTCAATGCCAATATTCAAACAGATTTTGTCCAAATTCTGTGACTGATACCAAACTGTGGCATGACTGTGGCTCCTAGGAGACAGCTAATAAAGGGAAGTGCGGGCATTTGGGCAGGAAGTGAGGGCAACTACCTCAGGAGAAAGGCCAGCTATAACAGGAAGGCATGACTTTCAAATTAGCAGGGGATGGAGAGCTAGGCCAGGAACAGGTCTTGTCAGTCAAGGGAAGCTTCCATTAGGTCTTTTAGGAAGAACCTCCTAAATATCACACCAAGGTGAAACATGTTCTGTGAGCCATTCAAATGTCTGATAGCTTGATTGCCCTTCCAGTGGCCAGTGCTTCCTGTCCCCAACTGACACCCTCATTATTTCTAAAAGATGCCCAAAAGTGTAACTCAAATCTTCCCAGTGTCCTGGAGTACTCTGTCATATGGACACTGGCTATGCAGCTAGTTGGAGAATATTCTCCATGACTCACCCAGCATGAATGCCCAGGACAGCATTGTGCTAAAAGCTCACCTGGAAGTTCTTTCCAAAGTCTCAACTGCTGAGATGGATTTGGAAAAGTGAGTGGATATGATTTCATTCTTCTAGTACAGCTTTGCTTATGTCCAAAGCCCCCCAAATCCCTCATGAGTAGCCCCGCTCATTACACTGTGAGTTCCAAGGGATAACGTCAATAATTTAGAATCCTCTGCGAAGTCTAATCATATTAGCGCCACATTGATTGTTACATATGTATCTTTCTAAGCTGTAGAAGATGAATGTCTTAAGAATTTATAAAGACAATGTATTATTTAGCTATTATTTCTGACATCTATATCTCTTATTTATGTCTCAGACAGTTATTTTCTGCCTGTTGTGTGCTAAGTCTTATGTCAGGATCTAACAGTAAAAGAAAGAATAATATACATTTTCTTCAGGAGCATATGACTTTGTTAAGGGAAATGGACACATGGACAGAAAACAACATATATCTTCCCTCTGTGTTCAACATTCTTGAAAGAGCATTTATTTGTGTAGTATATAATATTTTAATATAATTGGTAGAATTATGATTTATCACATACCATGATGTATTTAGGAGTGTTAACACAACTTCAGCAACAGCTGTAAACATAACCTAGAGGAAGGCTAGCTTTGCCTTCCTGTTTGACAGTGCTTCTCATGTAATCTGATACATCAAATAAACCTTCTTAATTTAATCTCTCTCTCTCACGAAGTAGCGGACAAATTCTGCTGAGATTCCAATGTCCCTTTGGGAACTCTCATTAGCTCAAAACCAAAAGGCTTTAGTTTAAAATTTAATTTCAGATTTTGATGGGGATTGCATTGACTCTGGCAATTACTTTTGGCAAGATTGCCATTTTTACTATGTTGATTCTACCTATCCAAGAGCATGGGAGATCTTTCCATTTTCTGGTATCTTCTTTAATTTCTTTCTTTAAAAACTCAAAGTTCTTACTGTACAGCAATTCCTCTCTTGGGCATATACCCAAATAATGCACATTCATACAACAAGGACATATGTTCAACTATGATCATAGCAACATTGTTTGTAATAGCCAGAACCTGGAAGCAACCTAGATGCCCCTCAACTGAAGAATGGATAGAGAAAATGTGGTACATTTATACAATGGAGTACTACTCAGCAGAAAAAAGCAATGGAATCTTGAAATTCTCAGGCAAATGGATGGAACTAGAAGAAACCATCCTGAGTGAGGTAACCCAGTCACAAAAAGACAAACATGGTATGTACTCACTCATATATGAATTTTAGACATAGAGCAAAGGATTAACAGCCTACAATCCTCTTCACCAAAGAAACTAGGAAACATGAAGGACTCTAAGGGAAAAATGCATGGAACTCCAGGAATGGGAAGGGGCAGGAACTCCTGAGCTAATTGGGAGCATGAGGGTAGGGGAGAGGGAGCTGCCAGAATGAGAGGAGGAGAAGAGGAGAGGAGAGGAGGAAATAGAGGAGTAGAAATACTGAGTTGGGGGAAGAATAGAGGAGAGCAGGATAAGAGATACCATATTAGAGGGAGCCATTATAGGTCCAAGGAGAGATCTGGCACTAGGGAGATTTCCAGAGACCTACAAAAATGACACGAACTGACAATCCAGGCAATGGTGGAGAGGATAACCTAAATGCCCTTCCCCTAAAATGAGATTGATGACTACTTTTTATGCCATCCTAGAGCCCTCATCCAGTGGCTGATGGAAGCAGAGGCAGATATCCACAGATATACACTGAACTCCGGAACTTAGTTGCAGAGAGGGAGGAATGAAGATCGAATGGGTCAGTACCAGGGTGGTGAAACCCACACAAACAGTTGGCCTGAACAAGGGGATGCAATCGACCCCAGACTGCTGTCTGGGAGGCCAGTACAGGACTGATCCAGACCCCTGAACATGGATGTCAATGAGAAGTCCCCTGCACTCTAGGGGGCCCCTGGTAGTGGATTAGTATTTTTCCCTGGTGTAAGAAGGGACTTTGAGAGCCCATCCCACATGAAGGGATGCACTCTTGGCCTGGACACATGAGGAAGGGCCTAGGCCTGGCCTAGGATGATGTGGTGGACTTTGGGGAGCCCTTGTTGAGGGCCCTATCCAGCCTGGGGAGTGGAGGGTGGATGGGGTGAGGGATAGGATGGAGGTGGGGGAGGAAGGGTGGAGGTGAGGGGAGGGAGAAGGAGAAGGGAATTGATATGGAAACAAGCTTGTTCCTAATTTGAACTAATAAAAAAAAATGACAAAAAAAGAAAAAAAATAATTTCAGAAGTTGTCAGACATGTCAGAAAGTTCAAAAGTATTTGACCCTATGTGATATTGATTATCTGTTTGGCCAAAGTAATAATACAAGGTTTTCAGAGGCCAGTCTAGAATGTTACATAACCATGAAGATGGTTACATAATGACTATGAGCCAGCCGCAGTCATCAAAGACCTAGTCACAGACAACACAGAGAATAAGATATTACAGTTAAGTACAAAATCCTCGAGTCCTAGGCCAGTTACCTAGATAAAGACAAGAAGAAAGTTTTATATGTGATCTCCTGAGCACCTACAAATGCAATATCATCTAGAGCTAGACAACTGTGTCCTTGAAGCCACTCTGGATGCCTCTTTATTCCCTACAGATGCAATACCATTTAAAGTTAGACCACTGTGTTATTGAAGCCACTTTGGGTGTCTCTTTGTTCCGTTTAGCATCTTCTCCCAAAGGTACCTGACTATTGTGAAGTTCATGCCTGTCACTCTTATTTTTTTTTTTTGTTTTGTTTTGGTTTGTTTTGTTTTGGTTTGGTTTTTTTGAGACGGGGTTTTTCTGTGCCTTTGAGGCTGTCCTGGAACTAGCTCTTGTAGGCCAGGCTGGTCTCGAACTCACAAAGATCCTTCTGTCTCTGCCTCTTGAGTGCTGGATTAAAGGTGTGTGCCACCACCGACAGGCCATGCCTGTCACTCTTATTTATCTTTAAAAACATATAAAGCCTACATACACACACATACATGTTTCTAATCCAAGTATTTCTCCTATTTTTATACTTTACACTTCGTGTCAGTTGAGTGGGGTGGGTTCTAGTCTTCTTCGGCTTGGTTTTTGTGGCTCGCTTTTGAAATCCAGTCAAGTCCATTCATTCTCATTAGCTCATAATTCTGGCTTGTGTTAGTTTCTAAAGATGGCTATGATCAATTCCTTCACCCTTTGTATGCATGCCACTCTATTCCCAAGAAACAGTGTCTCTTTTCCTTCCTTGTGAATATGGCTGGCCACAAATAGAGAGGGCCAGTAGGAGGAACTGAGCCACAACCCCCACCCTTCCCACTACTCTGTCTGGCTGTAGCTGGCACAAAGGCATTTTGGACCTTCTATCCCAGCAAGTGGTTGAATATAAATGCATGGTTGAGTCAAAGGGAGACCTGAGAAGACTGGTCTACAGAACTAGAAGAAATCATGAAATGTTTTCTTTCTTTCTTTCTTTCTTTCTTTCTTTCTTTCTTTCTTTCTTTCTTTCTTTTTTATAAGGATAGGATAGTTTGTGACATGCAATAGGCTTTGTAATAACCAAGTTTGTCTATTATAGCATTTTTTAATTCTGTTTCATAAGCTTGAGATAGCAAGCTTATCTCAGTTACTATCTGATGGGGTAGATACATTTTATTTCCTTTATTTAATTTTTTTAAACTTACAAAGAAGGATGCTTAATTGGTTTTTAGTCTTCATTCCCTCTGTCTTTGTGTGTGTGTGTGTGTGTGTGTGTGTGTGTGTGTGTGTGTGTGTGTGTGTGCTCTAGTGTGGTAAGTGAGCCCATGTGTGCATGTGTGGAGGCTAGAGGAGGACATTGGCTGTCCTGCCCTATCATTCTCTATCTCATTCCCTTGGGACAGGGCTCTCCCACTGAACTCAGTTACCATTTTGGTTACACTGGCGGCCAGAAAACCCCAGTGATATCTTCTACATTGTTTCAGTTATAGGTGCATGAAGCCATGTTGGGCTTTTTGCATGGTTGCTGGGCACCTGAGCTTGGATACCACACTTGTGCAGCAGGTATTCCTACTCACTGAGCCATCTCCCAAGCCCTAGCTTTATTATAGCATAGTAATACACCAAAGGTAATTGTGAGAAATACTTGTACAGTTCATTCTGAAATATTTTGTCCTTACCATTTATTTATTTATTTATTTATTTATTTATTTTGAGATGAGGTCTTGAATCATGGCTTTGATTGCCTTAACCTCATGGCTCTTCTGCCTCCATCTCCTGGAGTGCCTACCCCAGTCCTAATTTGCATTATAATTTGTTCATGATTTGTATGCTTTCAACTTCTAGATATATGTCACCTTATCTCCCCCTTCCCTCCCTCTCCCCCTCCTTTCCTCCCTCCCTCCTTTTCCCTCCCATTTTTCTGTTTTGTTTTGTTTTGATTCTTTGAGGCAGGATCTCACATAGCCCAGGCTGGCCTTGAATTTGCTGTGCAGCAGAGGGTGAGGACAACCTCGATACACCTGCCTCTCCTTCCCAACGGCTCAGATTACCAGGCCATACCACCATGCCTGTTGTATGGTTAGTTCTGTTTTAAAATCAATTTTCAGCATCCATTAATTACATATGGCCAAAGATCTGTTGAGACTATTTCATGGTAAACACAAGTCATTTTTCAAAGGTTATTCCATCGAGCTTGAAAAGAATGTGTGTTTTCCAGTTCTTTGTTTAAAGTATGCTTTAGGTAAAGATTACATCAGGCTTGTTCATGGTTACCAAAACCATCTTCCAAAGCTTGCTGATCCCTTTGTCTATGTGACCATAAAATTCTCTTGTATTTAATTTCTTAGCTTGATATATAGGACTTTGTGTTTGTTCTGTGTTTTACTATACCTTTCCTGAAGCCACTATTTGGATATAATTTGATGATGCTGAAATATGCTGATTGAATGTATCTTGCTAGGTCACATGACAGAACAAAGGCTGCATCTCAGTGGCTTGGCCCTCATTGGCATGCTGTTCATTGCCAGGTCAGCTTTGTATCTTCTCCATTCTGGCCTAGTCGAGAGGGTACCTCATGCTTGGAGCTGATGTATGGTAATGATGACAGCAGCTCTACCAGAAAGACACCAAAGCTTCAATTTGGACAAGACATGTAGCATTTCTGTGCACATATCATTGAGCAAGCAAACCCCATGGCCAGGCCTAGTGTCTTGGAGTTTGGGGAGGTGTCAACCTATCACAGGGAAATAGAATGGTAGGAAACAAAGCTACTTCTATAACCCCTGCCTCTTTGTTATCTTTGAATATCCTCTACACAGAATCTCTAAAATAGAATAGAGATTTTTGGTCACTAATTCATAGCTGCTCCTGCTTGGCTCAGTTGCATAACGTATCTGGTACAAACTAGGTGAGTTGGATAATTTGTGCCTCCCTTTTGGGATTTTTAATCCTTCACCCATTAGATTAAGAATCTGCTGAAGGGGCTGCAGAGATGACTCAGCAGTTACGAGTACTCCTTGCTCTTCCAGAGGATCGGGGTTCAGTTCCCAGCCCCTATGTGGTGGCTCTCAACCATCTGTAACTGAATTCCAGGGCATGCTCTCTTCCAGACCCTACCTACACTACACACATGTGATTCACATACACACATGTGGGCACAATACTTATCCACACACAAAAACTAAATCTTTACTATTGCGTGCGCTCAATGATGATCCATAAATCCGTAAGGCTAAGATTTCTTTATTCAGATAAACACCAGCCCAAACGCAAGCCAGAGCATGCCCAGAGGCTGCAAGCTAGGGTGGCCAGAGAGAAGGGGCATTCACGTGTTTGTGGCCTCTTAAGAATTCTCTTCGGGTCCTCTTCGACCTCCCCTGACCACGCCCTCATGGGCGTGGCCAGGCACACCTGTAGGGGCTACTAGGAGGCGGGGCTACAGTGTCTCCCTACACTTTACAAAAACAGAATCTGATGAAAATGCAGAGAAATGTTCATGTTCAGTTTGCTATTTTGTTTTATTACTGAAAGAGCTTTAAATGAAAGCCTCTGCAGTCCATGCACAAGCTGTAGGCGCCTGATAGTTGCCCTTTAATAGATTGTATTGCCCACTGTTCTACATTGTGGAGTGTGGTTGCTGCTGTTTTGTTTACTCTTGTGTCCCATTGTCCAACACAAGACTTTAGGTGGCAGGTAAAATGTGCTAAATGAACAAACAGGCTAAACTGGAATCTGATCTAGGCTTCCAAATGTAATGGAAATATTCAAATTGCCCAAGACAAGTTGTTCTCATCAGAAGCCTACAACAAGATACAGCTTCTTTATAATAAACCACGTCTTTGGAGGCTGCTTGCTTTTTGTAAATCCCAACCACTAACAAACACCCTGGATGATTTTTGCCATTTATCCTTCAAGGCTTTGCAGCCAGAGTCTGTGAGGCTGGTAGTTGTTCCTGTTTCAAGTTACACACCCTCTCAGGGCAGTACCATGTAAGAACCTAATAAAGGTTTACAGCCTGAGTGAGAAGGTGCCAGCAGTGAGCCAGCAAGCCACACTGAGGCTTTTCCATTCGAAAGCTAGCTTTGCCTTGATATATAAAACCACCAGCAGATGTCATGGCTGATCTGTTGAGACCCTGCTGGGATGCTCATAAACTGTTTCCATAGCAAAGTGTTTTTTTTTCCCCCCACTGTGGAATGCTTCATATCACATGATGCTTGCACTTGATCATCTCTGTGAGCAAGGACAGATATGATGTGTTTGCTTATTTATCCACACAGTGAAGACCTATCATGTATCCCATTTATGCCTGGCCCTAAGATGAGAGAAATAATGACAGACCCTGCTGTCTTGGAGTTACCGTGAGGAAGGCAGCTTGCTTGGTGAGTAACTGCCAACACTTGTAAGAGGGACAATGCCCTTCAGTGTCTATGATAGTAGGCAGGTAAGTACAGGACAAGAAGCACATGTAGTCTAAGGAGTTAGAGGAGGTCTCAAGGGAAGTATTCTGGTAAATTCTGAAAGATGTCTGTACTCTTTTTTATTAATTGAGAGAGCAAGAGGAGAATAGCCCATTGCCCATGAAAGCACTAAGCTAGTGAGGAGAGGTCCCATTGCTCAGGAGGCTCTGAGCTTGGCTAGGATCCATGTTCAGCCATCTACTAGTTACTAACTAGTTGTGCCATCTGTTCAATGGGGGAGGCTGTCAATACATGACCACAGGGACTTAGGTCAGTATCAATAAGTTAGTTCATGTTAGTGTCTGTCTAGCACAGGCACTCAGCATGTGTTAAACTTTACTGTTATTTACTAGAATATTCAATAATACTATTTGCCCTTCAACTCTTTTTCAAAGTCAAGATTTTCTGCCTAGGAATTAGGATTTTGCTATCACAATGGATTCCGAATTCCCAAGTTTCATAAAAAAAACATTTAAAAATGATTTATTTATTTTATCTTCATGTGTATGAGGGTTTTGTCTACATGTATGTATATATGTATGTATGTGCACTACATGTGTACCTGGTGCCCAAAGAGGTCAGAGGAGGCCATCATATCCTTTGGAACTGGAGTTGTAGATGGTTGGGAACCATCATGTGGGTGCTGGGAATTGAACCCTGGTCCTTTGCAGGAACAAGTGCTCTTAACTATTGAGCCATCTCTGAAACCTCTAGGCTAAATTTCTGAAGCATGGACTCCCTTTGGCCTTGATTGTTGTGTGTCTTGTGCAGCAGATACAGGAAAGTCTGGTCAAATTTCACATGACAGTAATAGGTAATGGATAACATATTATATTTCATATAATGAAACATGTGTTTCTAATCCCATAAGAGTTCTCACAGATTACACGACCACTTCAATAGAAGCCACATCCTTGACTCTTAAGAGAGCAAATGGCAGACTCATTTTAATGTTATGGAAGCAGTTGATCATTGTAGTGTATTATTGTTTTATATCCAATCAGTTTTAATTGCAATCTTTTATTCTCATTGGACAATACAACCCCTAGTCTCAGGTCTCCACAGCAGCCTCTGTCACTAACTCTCCTTGGCTGTTTAATGAGGATCTTAATCGTTATGTTTTGAGGATGTTTTCAAGTCTCTTTCTAATAACAGTAAAAATAAAACAGAGGCACAGGACACAGATAAGTGGTCTCAGACAGCTTGCCTATTAGGAGCAAATAAAAAGGACAGAAAGAAAAGCAAAGGAAGCCCCCAGTTTAAAACTGAAAAATAATGAAATAGACCTGATAGAAAGTTGTAGGGTGTGTGTGTGTGTGTGTGTGTGTGTGTGTGTGTGTGTGTGTGTCAGAGAGAAGAGAGAGAGAGAGAGAGAGAGAGAGAGAGAGAGAGAGAGAGAGAAAAGAGAGAGAGGATCTTGTAATTCCAAATGGTTTTTATTTCCTAAGATATCACCCACCCTGCTTCTCATGAAGCTCATGGCCCACACATCCATAACGAAATGCAGGTTAATAAAAATAAAGTATAATGAATTTACTTAAAATCTTATGTGACACAAGAGCCTTCAGAAATGAATACCCTGGACTGGAGAGATGATGCACGGGTTAAAAGCACTTACCACTCTTCCAGAGGACATGAGTTTGATTCCTAGAACATGGTGTCTCACAAGTATCCCTAACTTCCCAGTTCCAGGGATCTGGCAGCCTTTTCTGGCCTCCTTGGACAGGCACACACTACAAAGACATACTCAGCCAAAACACCCATACACATAAAATAATAAAGTATTTTTTAAATAAATGAATACAAATAGCCAGGGGAAACTATTTTTATGCTTTGGTTCCATGAAGTATAGTGTTTGTGTAGAAATTTGAGTGGACCAAGCTGTGCTCCAATGATAACAGCCTGTGGTAGAATCCAGCAAGGCCCATCTGGTCATATTCATCTAGTTCTCTCTGTAGCTGTCACCCTCTGCACAGAGCTCAGCCCTTTTGAAACCAGCATCTTATGATGTACTTACAGACAAAGTAAGTCAGAGTTTATGCCCAGCTCTCAGAAAGGCAAGGGGAGGCTTGCTTCCAAAGCCTTTCCCTCTTCTTCAGTATCCACCCCCGCCAACTCCCACCCTGGGGTAGCATTTCCAGAGACCCAACACAGTTTAATGCCCATTTGAGACTTGAGTATTATGGGTTTCTATCTTCTAAATTACCCATTACTTGATTCTCAGAACTCTTTGATTTTCAAAGTATTCCAGAGCTTTCTTCAGGCCATTAAAATAATTATAGAGTCTATCCCATTTTATTCACATCTGTATACAAATATACACAAAAATACTGTTAAATGTGACTCAACCATTCTTCTTTGGCTTCTTAAATTAAGGGAAACCTTTGTCATTGCCATTAGAGTTTTCCTACATGCAAATTTAGTTTTGTATTTAAAATATGAGCTGTTAATTCGCCAAGAGGACCCAGAAAATCATTTCCAGGCCTAAGTAATTGCACCAAACACTGCCAATCAGACAGCCTAACTGGGAGAGGAATGATCAGATATTACTGAGAAATTCCTATTTCCTTATGATGGTGAAGGGTTACTATGTGACATCTGCAGTTGGGTTTTTGCAGTTCTTAGGGATGGGCCCTTGCATTGATTTGTTACTGAGACTGTATTAACTTCTCTGGAAAAGAAAATTCACTGTGCAGCCATGGGTGACGTTAAATGTGTTGTCCCCAATCAATGAATCAATACCAGCTGTTATCATAAGACAAGTCATAAATCTGACTTCTAGAAATCACTTCTGTTCTCCATTGACCTCACTTTGCTGTTCTAATTTGGTTACAAGGTCATTTCCCCACATGTCATTCTTAGCACGTGGAAAGGTCCAAGGTGGTGACTTCCACGGGGGAATATTTGCTCATTTCCTGGGCAGCTCTTTATTTTGACTTCCACCCCATGGTAATTGCTCTGTAGGGAACTCTTGTCCCAGCTCCTTAAAGAGAAAGAGGCAGAGACAGAGCCCATGAGGAGCCAACAGCATTCACATTTTGTGTTCCCTGACCTCATTTCAAAGCAAACCTTTAGTGGAAAATCTTGAAAACATGCACACATTTATGACACTGCAAATGGAAGGTAAAATACTTAGTATAAAGTTTAGATTGAAATGCTTTTCTTGGGTTTTGTAGAATAATCTTCTTTATTCTTCTAGTACTCAGAACTGTAAAGTCACTTCAAAAAACTCATTTGTGTGTATGAGTGCTTTGCTTTCATGTGTGTGTGTGTGTGTGTGTGTGTGTGTGTGTGTGTGTGTGTGTGTGTGTTGCCTGTGCATGTCTGATGCCTGCAGAGGTCAGAAGAGGGCATGGGATCTCCTGGAACTGCAGTTAAGGACAGTAATGAGCTGCACTGTGGGTGCTGGGAACTGAACCTGGGTCCTCCACAAGATCAGCAATGGATCACTGATCTATTGCTCCAGCCCCTGTATAATCATTTTTAAAGCAACAGATCACAGCCATTGTGATTTTAATCTAGTAAATGAGGAGAATGGGGAGCAAAGGGAACCACTAGATCAGCTGTGAGTCACAGGCAATTCCAAACAGAGCCGGGACATGTGATGTTTCCAGAAAAAATGCTGCACCCGTGTTAAACATTCTACAAGTTTGATTGACTCATTAAAATCATTAAATTACAATCATTAAAATTACAATCATTGACTTCAATGATTGTAAAGAGTTGGAATGTTGAAGGTCCAGTGCCAAGATATTCATTGCCTATCTTAGATTTCTAACTAGCTATCTACTTTCCACCTCTGTATGTGATCTAATACCTTTGTAACCGGAGGTTAAATCCTCAGGAATACTAACAGATCCCTAGGTGCTACCAACCCAAGACTAATGGTGCCATCCAGTAGCATCTAAAGCCTTGGTAGATATTTCCCTACTTTGCTGTAACTTTCTACCACCACCATGTCTGTTAAATTCCTTGATTTATGACTTTCGTTGTTCTGTAACAAATACAGTCTCATTAAGCACTTCTACAATAGAACATGGCATTTGGAGTGACCCGAGTCTGTGTTCCCTGACTACAGTCACTCATCCTTGGTTCTACGATGACCACCTCTTATTTCCTTTGAGGTAAGTGTTTTTTGTTTTTTTCCCATCAATGAACAAAGCTTCAGTCTTCTGATCTAACTCAATGCCCTTTCTAGTATCTCATTCTGGCCTTTCAACATTCTTGTCAGTGTTGACTAAAGGAATATGACATTTGGGTCATTATTGCTAATGGTCACCACCGTGTTCAGAAGCCTCATAAGTGCCCTCCCTCTATCTTGACAACCTACGAGGAAAATGGTCACGTTATTCCATTTTATGGTTGAGAAGATCAAGTCACGGAGGATAAATGATTTTTTCCCTGCATCTTAAAGAATAATGAGATAGAATTGAGATTTAAAACCAGTACTTTCTGATTTACTCACAATGCAAGTTCATATTTGAATTCCTCAGAGCCATCTTTTCTTGGCAGAGTGTACAACACCATCTTTTAAGGCTCTTGGCCTTAAGTTTGTTTGATATGAATAACACTGTTATGAGGTCCTAGGATCTCATTCTCTTAGTGTGCTCTTTGCCTGCCTGGTCCATAGTGAAGTCAGTCAAATATAATCCTTTTAATTCAAGCACCACCATCCCCGCCCCTGCTCCAGCCCTGAGTTAATAACCTCTTTATGTCTCGCACACAAAATTCTTCTGTTAATTTGGGGCATGGGTTAGCAGCATCAAGGATTCTAAACAGTGATTTTCAGCACCCTGGAGGGGTAGCTGCTGAGGACATCATGTGACAAGCTGGTGATGGTTGAGCAAGACAAGAGTGTGGGGTCTGTCTGGGCTGCCCCCACCTCTAAATACTGGTAGGCGAAACACCTCGTAAATAATCTCTTCCACAGGCTTCGCTGCCAGCTTGAAATGCTGTGCAGTGTATTTGGCTTGTTTTTAAAGAGGGTGCGAGTGAACTGCTGTCATTTAAAACTGCCCAGGTCCCGTGCTATGAGCACAGGTGGGTCTGAATTTGGAGCAAATTAAATGCGAGGCTGAAGTTAACAGCAAACAGGATGGAGTCTTGTTTGACTCTGGGAAAGGATTCGGTTACTCGTGGGACTCTTTAAGGCAGGATGTCCCTCACTGCAATTAAAATGTAAATCGTTCCGTTCAGCTTTCGTTAGCACACTTCACGAGGACCCTTCAGGAGGATGCTGGCCTTACCACGTCAAGGAAACAAATGAAAAGGCCTGGTTGTTTCTTGTAGAAACTAAGGCCCAGAAAGCTCTTCCTGGTTTTTAAATGGTAAAACTGCTATAGAAACCCCCTTCATGAGAGAGATCTTGCTTTTAAATATTGTGCGATACTGTTTTCTAAAACTCAAGTCAAGATTAGGTACAGCCGTTTAACCACTGCTGAAAAGTCCTGAACCAGTAGGTGGCGCTCTAAGAAAAAGATTACCTTACTGTAAAAGCCAACACCTTGAGGCTTGGAAGCAAAATTGCACCCTTTCTCCTGCCTTTTCTGGAAGGAAGGCTTTGCTCTGCCTCCTAGGAGGGTCTCACTTTCCCAGGCCTGACTCTTCAGGTCTGCACTGTTGTTTGCGCGCACACTGGCACCCACGATAACATTTCTTTTTGAACTGTGGGGTAGGGAGGAGAGGAAGTAGCTGTTATGTAAGGCCTTAGCTTGGAGCCTTTGGCTCCCAATCACTGAATCTGTGAACCATCTCATCGAGCTAATGAGGATGCCAAGACTGAAATGGAGGACCCAGACTGTCTCTCTCCTTGCTTCAAGTTGAATGCCTCCCAGAAATTGGGGACCAATGGTAGGGGCTGTGGAGAAGGCAATGGTGGAAGCCGTGTATGGGCTCAGAGTGGCCTTTTTTTGAAAGACCTTGGTTCAAGCAGAGATTATTTCCTCCTATGCATTTCTATGATGTTCTTTCTTTTCTGGTCTTCTCTCTATGCTTCTAGGAGAACAGACGACAAATACTAGCTAGAGAGTCAGTCTCAGGTCTGGTCTCTGCCAAGCCAACCACCATTTTCCTGATCAACTACACTTGGAAGCTTCATAAACCCTGCAGCATGGATTCCAGTGAGTTTGGAAGTGTTCCAGGAAGAAGGGCATAGGAATGAACAAAGCAGACAAGACCCTGACACTTACGAAGGAAGGAGAAAATGAGTCATTTGACATGTGAGCAACGAGGACCAAGGAGGAAGAACAATAACAGCAGAGTGAAGAGGGAGCTAGAATTCAGGACAGAACAGCACGGGGTCATGGGGTCACGGGGTCATGGGGTCACGGGGTCACGGGGCCATGGGGTCCCGGGGAGGCTTATTAGAGAGCCAGTGAGGAAGAGGCTTTGAATTTGAGGGACAGTAAGGAGACCAGTAGATTATGTCTGAATTCTTAAGTGTGTGTGCAAATGTGTGCATGCTCATGCATATGTGATTGCACTTGTGTGTGTGTACCAGAATGCACGTGTGCTTGTACCGGGATGTGTGTGTGTGTGTGTGTGTGTGTGTGTGTGTGTGTGTGTGTGTGTGTGTAGGCTCATGTGGAGGATGTTATATTTCTGGCTCTGTCACTCTCTGCCTGGAGATGCTTCTGTCTCTCCCTTCCAAGGGAGATCCACCCCTCTCCCATTCCCTTACTCTATATCTAGTCTCTGTGGTTATATGGACTGTAGCTTGCTTATGGAAGACTTAATAGCTAACATCCTCATTAAGCAAATACATACCATACTTACCTTTCTGGGTTTCCTCACTCAGAGTGATATTTCTCTAGTTCCATCCATTTACCTGTGAATTTCTAGATCTCATTTTTTAATGTCTGAGTAATATTACCTTGTCTAAATGTACACTGTCTTTATCCATTCTTCTGTTAAGGGACATCAGGGCTGTTTCCAATTTCTGGATACGATGAATAGAGCTGCAATAAACATTGTTGGGGGAGTGTCTCTATTGTAGTATGGAGCATCCTTTGGGTATATGCCCAAGAGTGATATAGCTGGATCTTGAGTTAGATCAATTCCTAGTTTCCTGCAGATCTGTCACACTGATTTCCACAGCTGTACAAGTTTACAGTCCCACCAGCAATGGATAAGTGTTCCCCTTGCTCCTCATCCTCTCCAGCATAAGTTGTCCATTTATTGGTATTGGCCATTCTGACTGGTGTAAGAGGAAATCTAAAGAAGTTTGTATTTGCATTTCTCTGATGACTAAGAATGTTGAATATTTATTTCAGTGTTTCTCAGCCATTTGTGTTTCTTCTTTTGAGAATTCTCTGTTTAGTTCTGTCCCCTACTTTTAAATTGGGTTGTTTGTTTTCTTGATGTCCAGTTATTTGAGTTCTTTATATATTTTATCTATTAGTCCTCTATTGTATGTGTAGTTAGTAAAAATCTTTTTCCATTCTGCAGCTTGCCACTTTGTCTGAATGATGGTGTCCTTTGCCTTATAGAAACTCCACTGGCCTCTTTTGAAGCTCCAATCTATGATAATGTATATGGAATCAGTTCTTCACGGGACTCCAGTCCTTTTCAGGCTAATGCTATTCTGAAGTTTTATATTTGCTGTTTCCAACTATGTTATATCATATCCCTTCTCCAAAGGGCGTCCTCAGTGATTTATTGGGCAGATTTCATAACTCTCTGGTTGTCTAGGTGATGTGAATAGTCCTGTTCCAGACTCTACATGGACCTGTTCATTTCCACGACCCTGTTGTCAAACTTGATTGAAAGTTCTGTTCTTGGTCCCACACAGATGACTCTTAGTAGCCTTCATGAAGTTGTAGTGGAGGGCCAGAGGTGACCCCAAGAGAACCCTTTCTTCCTCCCTCAGATCCTGAGCATAGCAAAGAAGGCCAGGCACAAATATCTACTGAGACTACTCACAGAGAGAATAGTGTGGACTCCTTTTCTCTATCTTCTGTTCAGCCTAATTCTATCTAATAGATAGATGGTCTCCTTACAGGTGATGTGCATGACTTTTGTTTGTGTGGTCACTCTCATCTTTCATCTTGAGGACCACTCCCCCTGGTTAACATCCCTTTAGTTAGTTCATAGGCTCCCAGATCTGCTTATTGGCTCCTGCTCTCCTATTTATGTTGCTATTCTTTAAAACCTCAGAATTATCTGAAGTGTTGTATATTACCCAAAGGTCACAGAAGACTGGAACAAATGAAGGCTTGTCCTGTCTTCTTCCTGGTCATGTCAGAGTGTACTAAGGGCATTTTGTCCTCCTGCTTAGCTTTCATTATAGTAAGTAAGCAGCATTCTTTTACCAAAGACCCTGAAATTTAAGGCTGCACCCACCAAACACCCACTTTTTTTCTCACAATAGAGAGAGAAATGAAAAGGTTGATGTGCCATTTCTAGGTTTCCAGAACATTCTCCAAGAGGTCTTGCCACATTATACTTGCCTTGATAGCAAGACCAACAGACATTAGAGGTGAAAAATCAACTCATTAGTGAAGGGGATGCTGTTCTCATTGGGATAACATAATGCAGTGCTATTAGGGGTGATTAAATAGAAGATACGTAAATACCCCAACTCTGGAATTTGGAAGCTTGAGGTTAGTGTGCCAGCATGTTTGGGGGCCCAGGAGGTTTACTTTCCTGGACTACAGAATGATACCTTCCTGAACCATTTGGATCTCTCTCTCTTCTTGGAAGGACACGAATCCCATCAATAGGACCCTAACTTCATCATATCTTTTAAACTCAATTATCTTCTAAAGGCTCCGTCTTCGATACTACTGCATTAGAATTCAGGGCTTAAACATAGGGCTTTGGGGAACGCTATTCAGTTCATGTCACTTAGTGTTACAGAAGGGTTTCCTGATTTATAGGAGGAGATGTTCTATCAAAAACACAGAACTTATTGACAATTCTATTTTTCTCCCGATTTCTCATAGTTATATATCTGATGGAAGGGGTGATGAGTTCTAGATGGGGTATGTGTGCCAGCTCTGAGCCCTTTCAGAAATCCCTGCATCAATGAGCCCAATGTTTAGTAGCTTCTGGAAATTTCCTTGAGCTTAAAAATTTGGCTGTCTAATGCTGTTTGATTTCAGCATTGGGCTTCAATCTCCGGAAAACAGCCACAACAACAAATCCATCTTAGAGTCGAGCTATGGATTTGCTTTCTATTACAAATGAGGGTTTTTTTTTTTCATGCTTCTGCTGTGGCTAGGCAATGAGAAATAGCACAGTGAAAAAGATGAAATTTTTATAATCCTGGATTATGGAAATAAAACAGTAAACAAATACATAATCTAGACAGAGGTAGGGAACCTGGGAAATGTCACAGCTTAGGCCAAGTGCTCTGGCAAAGCCATCACTGAGGAGGTGAGGTTTGAGCTATGATGTGGATGACAATATGGGGTCGCAGTAGAAGGCATAGGAAGGCAAATGTACTAGAGGGGAGGCAAGTGTCGGGTTCCAGGAGAAGCAACAGGTCTGTGTGGTCAGGGTTCAGGGAGGCAGGGGAGAAGTCAGAACTGTATGCAGAGTTTGAAGGATATGGTAGGCTATCTCAAGACGTGGTTTTGCTTTGATCATCACACACGAAGTGTAATGGTGGTGTCACCTTGAGTGTATCTTTAATGAACTACAATCCAGAGATGGAGGGCACACCTGTGAGAACTCTTCTGCTTGGTTCTTGTCTGACTTTTGAGGTAGGGAGACACACACCTTTGATCTGGATCTTGGGGTGTCGAAGACATGCCTTTAATCCAGGCCACACCTTCGGCTGGAAATCTACATAAGGACATAGAAGGAAGCTTTTGCTCTTTGCCTTGTTAGACATCCATTCCTTCACTGGCATTAGAGCCTATTTCTTCATGATTCCAGCATATACAGAAGATCAGGTGAGACTTCCAGTCTAGTGGGACTGAGAAACTGCTAGATTCTTGGGTTTTCCATTCACAGCTAGCCATTGCTGGGTTAGCCGGACTGCAGCCTGTAAGTCATTCCTACATACATACATATATATGCATATGTGTGTGTGTGTGTGTGTGTGTGTGTGTGTGTGTGTGTGTGTGTGTGTGTGTGTTAGTTATAGGAATGTGTGTGTGGAGAGAGAAAGACAGACAGACAGACACAGAAAGAGGTTCATTCCAAAGTTCTGTAATTCTAGAGAACTCTGATTAATACACAAAGGAAGCCCATTGCAATTTTTTAAGGTGCATAGGAGTGCCATAGACTGACTTATTATATAAAAGGTCTCCATTCCTAAGAAAGGAGAATGGGCTGTGAGGAGAATGGATAGATTGATGGTGGCCTAAAAAGATATGTCTGAATTCTAATTCCTAGAAGCTATAAATGGGAACTTATTTTTCAAAAAGCTTCTTTGCAGACATAGATAAGAATTTCAAAATGAGATGATGCTGGATTAACTGATGGCTCACAAATCCAGTTACCAATGTCCTTACAAAAGAACAAGAGGTGGCACACAGAGGAGGCACTGTGAAGGTGAAGAGGCAGGAATGATGGTGCACCACAAGCTGAGGGATGCCTGGAGTCACAGATCTGATGGCTAGTGTTTGCCATCTTATAACTAGTCATCTAGGAAGAGGAAACTTCAACTGAGGGATTGCCTTGGTTAAATTGGCCTATGGACATGCCTGTGGGACATTATCATGATCAGTGTTCAACATAAGATGGCCCACCCCATTGTGTGTGTAGAGCTACCCCTGAGCAGCACTCCTGGATTCTATAAGAAAGCAGGTTGAGTAAGTCATGGAAAACAAGCCAGTGAGCAGTGTTCCTTGATGCCTCTTTCTCAGTTCCCAGCTATGAGTTCCTGCCTTAGTTTCTCTCAATGATGGACGGAAAAGTATAAGATGAAATAAACCCCTTTCTCCTCAAGTTGCTTTTGGTCATGGTGTTTATCATATTGACAAAAAGAAAACCAAACTAGGACACAAAGAGAAAAGAATCGGAGAAGAGTTCTAGATCAGTGAGGGTCTTCTAGAAGCAGGACCAACAGAGGTGTGTGTGTGTGTGTGTGTGTGTGTGTGTGTGTGTGTGTGTGTGTGTGTGTATTCACCTATAGCAGTGGTTCTCAACCTTCCTAACCATTTAATACAGTTCCTCATGTTGTGGTGACCCCCCAACCATAAAATTATTGCATTACTACTTCATAAGAGTAATTTTGCTACTGTTATGAATGTCATGTAAATATTTGATATGCAGAATATCTGATATATAACCCTCAGAGGGGTTGAGGGGCCTGCTAAAGCCTTCAAATGTCACCCCCTATTAGCCAGGGCTGTGCAAGAAGGTGCTGTGTTTTATGGGTCACATAGTCCAAGTGGAAGGGCAGCTTCCCCAGCTGCCTGAAGCTGCTTCAGAGCCTTCTTGGTTGGTGTTGTTAGGGTTACAGATGCATGGGAGAAGCACACTATGGGGGGAGGGGCACACACCATGAAGGACAACCTGCTTTCCTCAAATTTCACCAATTCTGTTTTAGTCTTATCCAAACTCATTTCCAGGGATGTAACACCTGGGTAGAATGTAGCAGAGACAACCAGCCAAAGAGGAAGGACACAAGAGAACTGAGGGTTGTGGTCAGTGAGGGTTGCTGCTAACTCTGGTACCTCTGAGAAGTTGAGCTGTCCTTAGGGATGGCAATTTGCTAACATTGCATTCAGCTATTATAGTGGTTAATGCTCCATCACTGTGACAAACACCTGAGATGGATACAAACTGAAAAAGCTCATCTTAGCTCACTGTCTTCAAGGTTGAAATTTATGCTGAATGGGTCCTTTTACTTTTTGGCCTCTGGGAGCCCATGGTAGAGCCAAACTGCTTACTTGTTGGTCAGAAAGCAGAAGAGAAAGGGGTAGGACCCCATAATCTCTAAGGGTATCCTCTATGATCTAAAAACCTCCCACTAGGCCCCGTGTCTTGGAGTTTCCACAACCACCTCTTAGTATCAAGCTAGAGACTGTCTTTAGCTCGCAGGCTCTTCACTTCCTCTCACTCTTGTCTTGAGCATTTTGGGTTGCCTGAAGCTGGGTACCCTCCTTGGCACGGGCCATGAAAAGCTAAGAATGAGAGCAAAATCCAACACCTTAAAGCTTGTAGGACACTAACAGCAGCACTTCAATGACTCTTCTATGCTCACTGTACCATTCTGGCAGTTCACATAAATTAATTCTTACAAGCAACGTAGGAGAGAGAGGCTGCTATTTCCATCCACTTCACTGATAAGAAATGGAAGAACTGGAGAAATATTGAACGCCTTTCTCAATGTCAGACAGCTAATGAGTAGCAGGGACAAGATGTAAGAATAATATTTGATAAGAGCTTTTAAGCAATACCAATTCAAGCAACCCAGGATGGACATCCTTGCCTGGAACACTGTGTCACACTGCCTGTCTAGATCAACAGATCCATGCTGGGTTCTTGTGTCATTTTGAGGAGTTGCATCTTTCATAGACTACGTTCATATTTCCAGGTATGAAAAATGTACCAGTATTTGCATAGATTTATTAACTGAGATAAACCACCCTCTATTTTTTGAGTCTCTTTATTTAAGCTTTCTACTAAATGTAGCTTAGTCTAGTGGGACACCCAAGTTGTAGTATGGCTGACACCCCAAATTCCTTTTATGTGGTTGTGTAGTATGTCACATTTTCCCCTTGTTAGAGTGTTAGCACATCAAGAATTCTGTCCAGTGCTGTGTCTTGCACAGTTCCTGGTGCATATTGAATGCTCAGCAAATGTTTGGTATCAATGAATAAGTTATAAATGATTGATTGACAGCTATGACTACAACGAATGTTGGTCATTTTTTATTATCACATTTGCATTCTCTGTGCATTAGCTGGCAAGGAGAAAAGGCAGGAGCTCTGTGCTTTGTGGTCATGTCAGTCTAACCTGGCACGAAAAAAGACACTATGAATAAATCACCAAGTCAAGGAACTATGGAGAGGTAAATTTATTTCTGAATTTGTTTTTGTTCTTGCAATCTTGTGTCTCCAGTTTTGTCTTCAGGTATCTTTTTCCTTCCTTTCTTTTAATTCTGTGCCTCCTCTAACACCACTTTATCATTTTGATTTATGTATCTCATATATACTCACCTTTTCTTCCCTGTCCCTCCTTATTTCCCTGGACATTGTGCGTGATCCTCTCTGCTCCAATGCAGTGATTTCTCTAGGGTAGGTAGGACAGTTTGCTTCCTCTTAATGTACCCTGCCTGTGCCCTGCACACCACTCATTTCAATTTCCTGCTGTGATTTATCCAGCAATCAGAACCATCGTCCAAAATTGGCTCTGTGGCAAGGCTTAATACCCTTGTCTTAGCCCTTCAGGGACTGCTCCTGATGATTGTCTAGGAAATTCCAGTCTCTTTTTTGATGGTCCCTTCCTAGGGCCAACTCAGCCCCGTGAGCCATTTTGTTTAACCAACCAAACTGAGCCATTACTTCCTACAGTAATGAATGTACAGCATGTGGAAAGAGACGTGTCCCTCTCTGTCTGTGGGAGGGGATTCCATATCCTGCCTGTGATACTCATGTGCTTTCTTCCCATGATGCTGCAGAGAGAGTGGTGGAAATAGATGAGCTGGGGACGAGGCTTGTTTCTTCTCAATGTCTTTGGGCCTCAATTTCCCGATACCCAGATAGTTGAAGTTGGTGAATCTCAAGATGCTGTCCTGCTCTAGAACTTATGATTTTATAAGCAAAGAATAGCAGGATGACCTTGAGAAATGAACAGAGGCGATCTGCTCACCTACCATGAGGAAAGTCTTAGAATTTTCCTATAAACACTTATTATAAGGCTAATCAGATTCAGTTTCGGAGGTCAGACAGACAGACAGTTAGGGTCAAATAATAGATGACAACAAGCATGAATAATTCAGGAACAAAGGTCTCAAGTTCAGCTGATGACTTGAGCAAAGCACAGAGGGAGGGGCTGGAGAGATGACTCAGAGGGCAAGAGCTCTCACCACTCTGGCAGAAGAACCAGGTTCGGTTCCCAGCACCCACATGGCTGCCCATAATTGCTTGTAACTGCTGTTTTGGGGATCACATGCCTTCATTTGACCTCTGAGGGATCCTGATTGCACATGGTGCACATACATGTACTCAGACATACATATGCATGTATAAAAACAAAATACATAAACAAATATGAAAACAACAACCCGAAAAGGGAGCTTCTAAGAGGAGGACCTGTACTATCCCAGCATTCTTGTTTCCTGGTTCCTCTTCTCTGCTCTCCTCCTCTCCTCTAAGAGGCATATCTTTTGTGCTTGTTATTTAAAGTATCTTGTCCTTTTTCTTCTGTTCAAATCTATTTTTGTAGGAAATTTATGTGATGTTATGTCTAGCAAAGATTGAGTTCCCAGAACACGGAAGCATTCTGCTAGCCAATGACCTTTGTGTTGGATGGTCACTCATTCTTTCAAGAGTCTTCAGCCTTCTTACCCAGCCCCAGCAGACTGGACTTGCCTACCCTCGGCAATTGCATGAGCTAGTTCCTTAGCATGATTCCCTTTGGCCTTCCACCTGACACTTGTGTGTTCCTTATCTGTGGAAACCTCTGACTAATGTGGATTTCAGTCATGAGTCTTGCCCACAGAAAGCTCGAAGCAGATAGAAGCCATCTTTGTTAGTTTTTTGCCAAATTGAGCCAAGCTAGAGTCATTTGAGAAGAGGAAACCTCAGCTGAGAAAGTGGCCCATAAGATTGGCCTGTGGGCACATCTGTGGGAAATTTTCATTGTACATGATTTGATGTAGGAGGGTCCAGCTCACTGTGGGTGGAGCCATCCCTTGACTGATGCCCCTGGGCTGGATAAGGAAGCAGGCAGAGCAAGCCAGGGGGAGCAAGGTAAGCACAGTGCTCTATGGCATCTGTTCAGTTCCTGCCTCAAAGTTCCTGCCTCGAGTTTCTGTCTCAACTTCCTTGGATGATGAACTTTCATGTGTAAGTGTAAGCCAGGACAAACTTTTTCCTTCCCAGGTTGCATTTGATTGTGGTGTTTTATCATAGAAATGGAATTTCTAATTAAGACAAAAAACCCAATACCTCTGGGCTCTGAAGGAAGGCCAGCCAGCAGCACATTACCCTGGTAAAGAATTTCGAGACTTCATGCATGTTGCCTTATATGGTCGCACCAGCTGCTTCCAGCCACTGCCACAGCTGTGCAGAAGACACCAGGCGGCAATCCCACTCCTGTGTGCCCTGGCAGATACTCACCTTGCCCGGGCTAGAAGAGGATCAGGGAGCCATGTCCTCTCCCCTTTTCCCAAGTCCTAAAAATACTCTATGCTACTTCAGGAGTAGTTCAAAAGAGAGGGACTTACTTTTTATCTGTATCTGGTGTCATTCTCAGCTGGCCTTTATCCCAGATGGCACTGTATGGTCTGGCGAAGAACATGTGAAGAACATGTGAAGAACATGTGAAGAACATGTGACGGTGTCAGCTACTACATTTGTCACTGTAGCATTGCACATGTACCTCCATTTGACCCAACTGCAGTTGCTCTTGCCTTCTGGTCACTAAGCAACAAACACTGCAGTGTCCTGCTTTCTCTCCTGTATTCTACCTAGTCTTGTTTCTTAACAAGGTCTTTGTATATTACACCCATTGCTTTAAATTCATAGAGCCTGTACTCACTCTTCCTGAATTCTCTCCCTTCTGTGATATGCTTGATACCTCCCTCTGATCAAGGCTGCTTAGTCAATGTTGCAAGAAAGCCAGAAGACTGCCATCCTACCATGCAGGGGTAGCTGCATTTCAGATATGGACTTGAGCAACAAAGCCAATCATTGCACTGTTTGATTAGACTGGAAAAATGGAGAAAGAGTAAGTTTTAGGATAAATATTGGGACATCGGGGCAATTAAGAGACTTAGACAGTCTTTAGATGTCTATTGGACAGCCAAATGCATAAATAGAGTAAGCAGTCTGATGTGGCAGTTGGGGAAAACCCACACTGGAGATGAAATGTTGAAAACCATCCATACACTGATATGTCTAAAGTTCTGTGCAAGGTGACATCACTAGGGAGTAAAAAAAAGAATGGACCAAAGATCAGAGGAATGAGTTCTGGGGTACTGAACTGTAAGTAGGGAGGATGGCAGGGAACCAGGATTCAAGAAGGCTAAGAAACAGTGGATGGGGTGGGGTTGGGGCAGGTAGAAGACCAGTAAATAGAAGAATTTCTGCAGCATGGAAGCCTATGTCAAATGCTGCAGAGAAGGCCTAGGCCAACGGACTAAGCAACATACAAGTCCTTAGTCCCTTTGAAAAGATCAGTTTTACTAAATTCTAGAAAAAAATGAGAGAAGAATGTTAAGCTTAGTCTTTTTTAGGAGTTTGAATAGAAAAGGAGGGAGACCATGGTGGATCAGGGAGGACATGATCTTAACAGGGCATTCTGCAGTGTGTTTGCTACTGCAATCCCCTCGTAGGGCTCCACAATTTATGTAACCAGTCCTGTAGTAGAAGATATCTGATGTCCCCACCTGTGCTCTAACGAACACCTGCACCATTTCCAGTGCCTTGGAGACACCTGACTTGAAAAATAACCATTTGCTTCTGACCTAGTAAATGATGATTGACAAAGGGTGTAAGAAGAGCCGGTTTGGGTCCAGTTGGGTCAGAACTCCAGACTTCCTCTTTCCATGGTGGCCAGGGGACAGCAAAGGGGAATAAGACGCCAGTTGACCATGGTGGGGAGAGAATTTGTACCAAGGTGAGTGTAGGTAGAGCTGCTTCAGGATGTATTTCAAGGGCAGATTTCAACAGATTGCTATGATATTCTTTCCCATCAATCATAGTTTATCTTTCTACTCATTTCTTAGACCAAAATTTCAGGTAAAAATTACTGGATCAGGTAATATGAATATTTTTAAGGCTCTTGACAAGCTGTGTGTCACTCTTTATTTCTGCCTGCTGAATATGAGGAGATCATCCCATGAATTTTAAGTGATTACTACTAGAAAACACTTTTTAGTATTTGGAAAG
Source organism: Cricetulus griseus (assembly GCF_003668045.3). NCBI lineage: Eukaryota > Metazoa > Chordata > Mammalia > Rodentia > Cricetidae > Cricetulus > Cricetulus griseus. Next base: position 150,219,926 of record NW_023276806.1, on the reverse strand, counting down.
TAGAAAATGGTTTCTCATTGTGGTTTTAATTTTATTTTAAAAGTTACCAGAGAGCTTGAATACAAGCAAAAATGAGCACTGACCTAGATATGTAGGGAAAGCCCATTTACTGAGGCTGGCTAACAAGGTGGAGCAAAGGCTCTGACCCCTGGGGAGCCAGAGGTGTGTCATGCAGCAGCCTCAGAGGCATGGCCTTCATAGAGCCTTCAGCTTCAGAGAACAGTAGAGACTCATGGAGGAGGATAGACCAAGGGCTCTTTCCGGGGGCCTGTCCTGATGAACCAGGTTGCTTCCATCCAGCCTCAGTCTGGGATTTCTGGAGTGTGCTTCATTCCCCTCAGTGACTTTGCTGTGGGAGGAAAGTGAACATGCCCTGGAGCCAGAGACTAGCAGCTGATGGAAGAAACACAGGCTTTTCTCTTCTCCTTCCAAGGTGTTGTTCAGATGTCAGTATGATCCATGGCTCCACTTTCCATGCAGGCACCGACACCCCCCCCCATCCGTGCTTAAAGCACATTCCCTGTTCCCAGGCTATCTGCAGCAAAGACTGAGTTCCTAGGGGGTGAAAAATGAACCTTTGTTTCAAAGCTGGGAAAGGAGGAGGGAGAACATTTCACCTTAAAAGCTTTGAAGTCCCAGGTCTGTACTATGCTGAAGCCGAGAGAGACTCCACCCTTTTCATCCAGAATCAAGCTGAGGGCCTCATAATTTTGACCCCTTAATTGTATTTGGGAAAGCTACATGATCGCTCTGTTTCTCAGTTTGTAAAATGAAGGGAATTATGAGTGACACAGTTTTGGTTACCTTAATGTCCAAAGAATGGGAATATGTACTGTTTGCTTTAACAAGAATACATCTTTGAAAATCTAAGTTGTACAACACGGTATTCTTTGTCTTTTAGTTTTCTAGTGGGTGACAGTGTAAAGGTAGGGACTGGGGAGATGGCTCAGTGGGTAAGAGTGTTTGCTGTGTGTAGTAGTTTGAATGTAATTGGCCCCCATAACATCATAGGGAGTGTACACTATTAAGAGGTGTGGCTTTGTTGGAGTGGGTATTCCCTTGTTGGAGGAAGCGTGTCACTGTGGGGACGAGCTTTGAGGTTTCCTGTGTTCAGGATACCACACACTGTCTCAGTTGACTTCATGTTGCCTGCGAACCAAGATGTAGCCAGCACCATGTCTTCCTGCATGCCACCGTGCTTCCCACCATGATGACAAAGGACTGGACATCTGAAACTGTAAGCTTTTCCTTATAGAAGTTTTCCTCAATTAAATGTCTCTCTTCACTATTTCCCAGATCTGGAGTGAAGCAAATATGAGTTTATGTTCTGGGTATCTCAAGATATCTGCATGCAAGAAAATTCATGAACCTTTTGTGATTTCAATTTCTTCTTCAATAAAATGGGGACATGAGTTGTACCTACCTCAGCAAGTTGTTAAATTTAATACATGTAAAATGCTTGGCCCATGGTAAGTGCTTGCTATGGGTAGACTTGTTATTAAAGCTATCATTAGTTCGCTCTGGCTTCAATTTCAAATTCTTGTTTACTTAACCTCTGTGCCTCAGATTTCCCTCATGGCCAATGCCACCTGAGTGCACAGCAGTATTTCAAGGATTGAATGAAGTCATGTAAGTGAAGTGTGCAGTGATTTGCTTAGAGGGCTCCGTGAACAGTTACTTAAGCACTGGCCCTTCATGTTGTCATCCTTAAGGCATGAAGCTGGTGAATATGCCCCCTCTGCTGGTCTTGGTGCTGGAATCCAGTTCTATCAGGAGCTGTCCTTTCTCTGTGACCCTTTCCTCCCCAGATTTCATACATATCATGTTGCTTTCTCACCTAGAACATAACCTAGATGGACTCTGGGAAGAAATTTTAGCCCCCAGGGGTAACTGTCAAGAACATTTGATGTCTAAAATGACTGTGACAGTACAGTAAGTCTTAGGCCACTATTAGCCACCAGCCACCCAGTAAAGCTATTTCTCCAACAGCTGACTCTTTTTCCTTGCTGTTAATAAGACAGCAGTTTTGTCATTGCTCTTGAAAAGGCCAGAGCTGAACTGAATCATAATTCAATATCAGGTGTTTAAGATGATACATTGGTTAATGCACTAAATAATGGCGATCTAACTACAATCTAGCAGGGGCTTGTTGTCTCATGTAAAAGAAGCCTGTAGGAGGTGAGATCTTGGTGTGGTGGCACAGGCTTGTACTCCCAGTACTAGGGAGGTGGAGACTGGAAGATCTGAAGTTTAAGATCATCCTCAGCTACACAATAAGTTCAAGGCCAGCCTAGGCTATGTGAGACCTTGTGTCAACAAAAACTAACACAAAATAACAACAAAAGGAAGCCCATGGGTCACTGATTCAGAGAAGGTGTAGTGTCTTTACAGCAGCACCAGGGAGCTAGGTGAATTTCTGCTCTGTGTCTATTTGCATGTAGGTGAAGTCTCAGTGTAGTTCCACTGGCCTCATCTGGCTCCCAGCTGTGACATTGTCTTTCCAGAAAAAGAGAAAGCCCAAGAATTCATCTTTTTTTAATGAAGCTCCCCTGAAAAAACACCCAAATCCCTAGAAGCCGAAGAGACTTCTCAGAATAAACTAGAGTACTGTTATTGATTTTTTAGGAAAGGAAGAAACAGTGAAAACTGTCACACCAGTCAGAGTTTCCTCCTTCCCCCACCAATGTCTCTCTTTGTCTCTCTCTGTTTCTGTCTCTCTCTAGGGTTGAACCCAAGTCCTCAGGCATGCCAGGCAAATGTTGTACCACTAAACCATAACCCCAGTCCATGGATATTATTTCTTTTAAGCCAGCTATGCTGTCCGTTTATTCAGGGGCAAGTAGGTAGCTGTATCTATCCCATGTCCCTTGGCACTTAATGTCACCAAAATTAAATGGTGTCCCTGGCTGATTAGGCTTTTTAACCTTCAAGATAGAAGGTCTGCATTATAGGAGATTATATGGTATGTATATTTATTTTGCAATTTTCTTCTCAAATTCCTATTCATGGCTTAATGTCCATTTCCTTCTTGGTAGTTTCACTGCATTTGGCTTTAAGATCTACTATGCTCTGTTCCTATAAAGGTCTCCTAGTCTATCTTGCCAGTTGATAGAATCTAGAGGTTTTCTTGGCCATGTTATGGCTTTTGATGGCAGTGGCTGTTCCTTCCATCTTAGGATCATTTTGTCCCTGTGGCTCCTGGTTCTTTCAACTCCCTCTTCACTGCGCCTTTCTTCAGTGCTTTCTGCATCTCTTTTCTACTTCCTCCTATTTTTTTTTCTTTTAGAAACTCCGTTTGGTTTCTTGAGTTGTTGTCTCATGTTGTACAGTATGGCCTCCAATGAACTGCGTAGTAGAGGATGACCTTGACCTTGAATTCTTCTGCCTTCATTGTGGAAGGGCTGGAGATGGCAAGCACGTATCTGCATACAAGGCATGTCAGTCATTTCAATGACTATGTCTTTAAGATGACACATGTGTGTTTTTATCCAAGGCTTCCCTCCTGGGCTCCTGCATTCCATATCAGAGGCTCAGCAGGCACCTCCTCTACCCTGAGGACCCTCAGGTTGCTAAAGCCAGTTCAAAACCAGGCCCTATCCTCTCTTTCCTTGATGGGGGTGTCCTTCTGTTTTTATGTTTCTCTTATTGGTTGATGAATAAAACACTGTTTGGCCAATAGAGGCAGGAAGATAGGTGGGACTAGGAGACAAGGAGAATTCTGGGAAGGGTAGGCAGACAGCAAAGGGGGTGCCATGTGGAGACACACCAGGAGTTCTCTGGTAAGATGAGACCATGTAGAAATACATAGATTTTTAGAAATGAGTTAATAATTAACACAGAGCTAGCCAATAAGAAGCCCTAACCATTGGCCAACAGTTTAATAATTAATATAGTATCTGTATTGTACATTTGGGGCTGAAGTACAGCAGAAACAGGCGGGAAAGAAAACTCTAGCAACATTTCCTCAAATCCATTCCCCCTCCTCTTTTAATGTTGAAGAATTCTTCCCACTCCAGATACACAGCCGGAGAGTGGGAAACCTTTTTAGTTTGTATTCCCCACAATGAATGCATCTCAAAATCTTGCTGGTTTTGGTTTCCTTCCTGGGTCTTGAATCTGTCTCCATCCCATTTTCCCTTTCATTATGCAGGTTCTGTCTGACTTTGCTTTGCTCATGAACCTTTTTCTTTAAGTTATGGTAAAATTTGCACAATATAAAATCATGTTAAGTACAGCATGGTATACATACATGCATACATGCAGTGTTAAACACAGAACGGTATACAATCACACTGCTGTGCAGCTCTTACCAGCCATGTTGCAAAGCCCCAACTCCATAACCATTAAACAATAGTCCCCCCACTCCCCACTTCCCTCTAGTCCCTGCTCACCAGTGTTCTACTTGCTGTCTCTCTGGACTTGGCTTTTCTAGGTATCTTATGTTAGTGACAGTGACATCATGTAAGATGTGTGGTTTTGTAGTTTTATCTTACTAAGCATGGGATCCTCAAGGCTCTTCTGTGTCATAGCATTTGTCAGAATTCCCTTCATTCTTAAGGCTTAATAACATCCCACTTTATGCCTGTACATGTCAACTTTGGTTTAGACACCCATCCACAAATAGACACATGACTTGTTTCTACCTTTTGGCCATTGCAGATGTTGCTGCTGTAAACATGAATATGAGGATATCTCTCCATATCCCCATTTACAATTACTTTTATTTAAAAAAATATAAATATAAGCAATGTGTTTCTGATTACTCAGCTACCCCCCCAGCCCCCATGTCTTTTCTTATTCCTTTCTGCTTTCATGGCTGTTTTTGTTGTGCGTTTGTTGTTTGGGGTCCAATGCATTTCATAAGGTTGTTTATAGAAGTGTGGGTAAGCAGTTGTTCATAGGAGTATGGGCAAATCACCAGGGGTACACCACAGAAGAAAATGTCTCTTCCTCTGCCATCAGCCTTTATCTGTATAAAGGGAGGGCAGGGCTCATGAGCTCCTTTGTCTCCCTTGAAAGAGTGGGTGTTAAGAGGCCCTACCTGACTGTACAGATGTTTTTAGGTAATCACAGCTTCTGTGAGTTGAAGAATACAAAAGTCAGGCCATTCCAGAAGGTCGGTGTTCTATCCACTCCACTGTCCTACTTTCTCTGATTTTTATGTTCTTTCTGACCCCCTCTCAGTCATGTTCCCTGAGACATAGAGGAAGCATTATAGACATCTCACTAATGACAAGGCATTCAATCATATTCTATTCTCTATACACTGAGTCTCTGTAGTCACCACTGATCACCAAAGCTGACACCAGCACTATTCTGTGGACATAAACATAGTTAATGAGAAGGCGATTGGACAGGCATATCATGTCCATTTAGCAAAACAACAGCTACAACATTCCTATGAGCACCTAGGACCTCCCCAGCCATAGGCCTTCAATCAGTGTCAATGTGAATTCCCTCCTACTGAGTGGCATCAACCTGTTTATGATTCTTTTAGTTATATACCCAGGAGCAGAACGGCTAGGACACATGGCAATTCAATTGTGTGTGTGTGTGTGTGTGTGTGTGTGTGTGTGTGTGTGTGTGTGTGGTGTGGGTTAGGTGTGTTTGTGTGTGTCTGTGTATGTAGGTGTGTGTGTAGGTGTGCATGTATGTAGGGGTGTGTAGGTGTAGGTGTGTGCATATAGATGTGTATGTAGGTGTGTATATGTGTGTAGGTGTATGTGTGTAGGTGTGTGTGTAGGTGTGCATGTATGTAGGTGTATGTGTGTAGGTGTGTGTGTATATAGATGTGTGTGAGTGTAGATGTATGTGTGTAGTTGTGTGTGTGTGTGTGTGTGTGCATATAGATGTGTGTGTGTGTATGTGTATGCATGTGTGCTGAGGATTGAACTCAGGCCTTCATAACTGCTCAGCATGTGCTTTACCAGTGAGCTATAGCTCCAAGCTGGGTAATTCTATTTTTGAATTTTTGTCTTTTATGGACATGTATAATTGCCTTCTCACTGTCTTCTAGTGCCTTCATATTTAAAGTATTTTCTCCATCGTCAGTAGGGCTTACTTTTTAAAATGCAAATCTGATTTGTCATTTCTTTGATTAAAGCTTTTCTTTGGCTCCTGATGAGGTGGTGATGAAGTTCAAAGCCTTGACACAGCACGAAGGGTCCTTATGACAGAATCCCTTCTCTAGTCTTGCTTCATCTCCAAACATCCTCTCCTGAGTGTTCTGCCTTGAAGCCTGACATCCTACATTCATCAAATGGTTTAATTAACTCACCAAACTAGCATTTACTGACTGTTTGGGGGCATAGGCACTGAAGCAACGAGCAAAGCCCCCATCTGTGTGGATTTTCCATGTTGGTGGGCAATCGTGGCAAAATAATACGTCAGGTGGTGAAAAGCAAACATTAAGAGGCATCAAGAATGCTGGGAGACTTGCTGTTTTAGATAGGTGCTCAGAGAAGAGCCCTCTGATAAAGTGACATGTGACCAAAGATCTAAAAAGAAGGATAATTACCTGGAACCATGGAGATGGACTGGAGCAGAGGGACAGTGGCTGCAAAGCATGAGTGACCATAGCAAGAGCAGCTGGGGTCCCAGTACAGCTGGTATAGAGTAGTTGAAGATGAGACCAGAGAAAGGAAACGAGTCCCTGAAGATTCTCAAGCAATGGGAGAGATGGTTACTTCTCTTCTGTGGAAAGCTGTTGGGGGGGGGTGCTGACAAGAGGAGGAGTAAACTATGACTTACTGTTTTGGAAGAACTACTCCTAATGCACTATAAAATCCACACCAACATGCCCAAGAAATGAGGATGCCAGTAGGAAGAGCAGGAACATAATGTAGGCATCAGACCATTGTAACAGAATTATAACAGGATACTGAATAAGAATGATACTGGTATTTTATTGTGGAAGATTACTTACACTGAAAACCCAGGTTAATCTTGGCAGCCTTTCAAGACCCGACCAGAACCCGGAAAGAGGCAGAGCGCCTCTCCTGCTTGCACCCTCTATATACCTGTGACCATGCCCAAATGGTATCCAGGTATCCAGGTATCCAGGCTCTCTCCCTGAAGACCACGGTAGGTTAGACAAGCATGGCTGTGTTGGGGGTTGTGGTGGTTAAACTTTTGTCAGATATTTGGTCCTAGCAATATAGTGAATAGTAGCCGGTAGGAGGTGGTGAGATTTTGGACTCCAGATATACTGAAGAGGAAGCTCACCAGTGTTGAAGAGCTGGAAGACAAGAGTCAGAGGAAGAGTGAATCTAAGTTTGTGATATACAACCCAAACAGATATACTGCCGGACACCATCAGAATCATAATTATGATGATCTGCAAGTGTGGACCACTACTTATGATAAAACATTAAGTAAAACAACAGAATTCAAGCCAGATATAAGGGAGCATAACTATAATCCTAGCACTTGGGGAACAGAGGCAGGAGAAATCTGGTGAGGTTGAGGCCAACCTGGACTACATAGCAAGACTGTTTCGAAATGCAAAACACAAGTACAAAAATCGAATTCAAATTAATATATCCCCAATGATCACAAGTCTGTAAATTCAAAAAAACCCCACCAAAGTGCCTACATAATAATAATTCTATGCCAATTAAATATTAAGTAATCAGGCTTAAACACTGGCAGAATATTGCCAGTCTCTTTACAGAATTTGACCATCATATTAGCATTCTCCACAAATTAGCATACTGGATAACAGTACATAAGAAAGACACACAGAATCTAAACAAGGAACAGAGAGTGAGAGAGGGGGCCGAGACCACTTTGTATGCCACTCTTTTTTTTTTTTTTTTTCAGGTGATAGAACTGAAGCTCTCACCCCCATGTATTAAAGTGGTTCACAAAGTCACACTGCTACTGACAGGAGTAACCCAGCCTGAAACAGCCTGCTGGCTTTTGATCCCCAAATACAGGTAAATTCTTAAACATCTGTTTATTTATTTGTTGTCTTTGCATCTGGAATTATTATGGAAATGTGTTTCTTATTGCTTACTGAAGCCTCGTTTCTTGGTGATTTATTTAAAGTCACTATATTCATATAGACTAGTTTGAATGCAAAGTATACCCTGTTTCCAAAGCTGAGAAGATGGGAAATGCTTTTTCCTCTTGCAGAGCCAGGCACATCGTGTGAATCCTAATATTAGACCTTCAGATGTGGGAACTCTGCAAATCCCACATGTGCATGGCAAATGCTTACTCCACAGTTTTTCAGGGTCTCTGATTTATTCAGCAGGGTGAGTTATTAATAACTCTGTAGTGTTGGGTGAGATACAGTTACCTGCCATGATAAATGTAAGTCCAGAAGTGAAGAAAGGAAAAAAAAAAACCTGGGAAATCCCTGCAACTCTCCAAGATTTATATTTATTACACTCCTATCAATGTCATCTTCCTATTATGAAGGTATTTGAGTAAATACTGTAGAACTGGAGAGAAAATCCCCAAGAGGATTATTGTGCATCTTTGGGGAAGTTCAGACTCTGCAGAGAGAGACTGGAGGTTATGGGGAAATGCAGAGTCACTGGTGCTTGACACAGAGGAAGAGCGAGTAAGAGCAGTTACAGGCTGGAATTCTGCACATCCAAACCCAAGTTTGTCCTACAACCCTGGGAATCCTACTTTCCAGTCTACAAATATTGTAGATGTCATGATGTCCTAAACTGCAGCAGGCACAAAGTAGCCAAACACTCACAGCACATTCCCTGCTTTTAGAGCCCAGTCTTGTTTTCAGAGGCGATGTGCTTAGCTCAGAACAGTTGTTTGCTGTATTCCCGGCTCCCAAACCGGTGGATTCAATCAGATGCAGTTTAGAAGACATAGAAAAGAATTCTAAAACGTCCCAAAACACAAGGTTTGGATTTGTCACACATTGAACTCTGTCCTGAATCCACATACACATTCAGTCTCCTCCATCACTCGTTTGAACAATCACCTCACACCTTGTTCATGTTCTAGCTCCACAACTGAACTTGTACCAGCTTTTGCATCTTGTTATCTAAGTGTCATGATATAACACTATTTGCACAGCATTTATATTGCATTAGGTTTTAAAAGTCACCCAGAGATGATATCAAAAAACAGGGCATGTTCACAGAATCTATGCAGCTGCTGTGCTGTTATATGATGTCCTTTAGCAGCTGTGGATTTTATCTGAAGGGAACCTTGGAAGCCATCCCCACAGCCACCAAGGAACAACTGTAGTATCTTCCTCAGTCTCCCTTGCAGACAGAGGTGGCCATATGGTCCAGTTTTGGCCAAGAAGGTTCTGGGGTTTACTTGTTGGATAGAGGCCCTAGGATGCCAGGGAGGATGGCTTCCTATATAGGATGCAGGGAGGACAGCTTCCTATAAGGGATGCAGGGATGATGGCTTTCCTATGTGTAATTCAGAATCGAGTTCTGCAATGGAGGAGGACATCGGGTTAGCATTCAAAGGGAGAGAACTTGGGAAGTCTGCTGGGTAAAGTGCTGCTTAACTGGGTCATGGAATATCTCTGGGCTCCTATTTTCTCATTTATGAAGCAAGAGGATTGAAGCAGATCTCCCGTTCATATCTTAAATGTAAAAAATAGCAATTAAGAAAACCTTACTGATAAATATGAAGGCAACTTAAAATGGAAAAAGCTGCATTCTATCTGGAATTTGGAATTTGGTGTTTTCTGTGTATATATGAGTATGATAAATTCACCATCTTCAATATGAACCCACAGCCCGGAGCCTATTAACAAGATTCACTGTAAAGCATGACCTTAAGAAATACAGATTTTTTTTCATTTATTAACTTGTTTTTTTACCCACCTTTCTGAAAATTATTTGTTCCTGTGAAAAACTCAAATTTCAGACAATGAACAGAACTTCTTTCCTGTAGGTGAAAGTGGAGAGAGAGTGAGTTGATCATGACAGAAAACAAGGGGCTGGGATTAACTTGAAACATCCTGACCAGAGAGGCCCTCCCAAGACACATGTGCCCCAGTTGCCTTTGAATAGAGATGAGAAATAATTTTATCCAAGGCTTTCTGGTGAACAAAATGTTTTCAGGTCCTTTATCTTATTTGATCCTTCCACCAACCTGACAGGGGAGCATTATTAATATCCGTGTTCGACAGAGAAGATGGGATCTACTCAAGGTCAGACAGTGTAAGTAAGTGGTAAAACTTGGGCTGCATTTCTTCTGTTCCGGAACTGCCTGAAATTGCAGCTAACCTGAAGAAAACAAACTGGCTGTCCTCAAACATCAGGACCGTCAGTGCAAGTGCTTCATATACAGGAATTCCAAGCAGCTGCTAGTCTTTTATTTCAGTTACGGTAACTCCTTGGGAGACAAGGAGGAATAAAAGCAGTAACTGCAGAGTAAAGGCCTTATGTTGGTTGGGATAGGCTCACTGCTATAACAGAGCAATAGCCACTCTTTACCTAATAAAATTTACTTATCACTTTCAAAGTGCAGATATTCCTGAGTGGATTTCATCTAAGTGGTTATTTAGCAACTAGGGCCTTTTATGTATGACAAAAGAATCTTTACACACAATTTAAGTAGTTCTGGAAGGGAGAGTAAATGTGAGATCACATGGCATAAAGTCCCTGATTTGTGGAGCCCCCACCTCATTTTTTTCTCACCCCATTAGACAGAGCTAGTCACCTGATTCTGACATAAAAGAAACTAAGGCTGGAAAATATAGTTCTCACCCTGGGGAGCTGTTTCATAGAATCAAAGTTAACAGAAGCAGAGCGTGAATGTCTGGTAGCAGCTGCCTCTGCTGCAAGCCTCACAGTAACTGGAAATATGCTGCTTCCTGTCCCACAGAACCTGGGGAGTCCCACCCAACTGCTTCTACTGCAACAATCTAGCAAAAGAGATCTTTTTGTACCACAGACATTTTCAGCATTGGCCGAGAGTCAGACCACCAACATTGACTCAGACCTAAGACTTTCTAGTATTCCAAAGAAAAAAAATGGGTGTTTAGAGTCATGCAACGCTTCAGGAACATCTGTGTTTTAAAAGACATGTGTACCCATGGCTTGTGAGAGAAGCAGTTGCCAGCTGTCTTCTGGGGATCCCCAATATTCATTCTTACTATGCTCTTCTCCCATCTACTCTACAGGAAAGGGCAGCTAACCGCAGGGATGCCTACCAGGATCAGTAAAGGATTTGACTAGGGACCAAAGGAGGGAGGTCAGAGACACACGCTGGGCCCCATTCTTGCAAGGCAGCTTTACACTGGCTGTATTCTGCAGAAGGTGACTGATACTCTTACACTGGCTCTTTCCCCTTCCCGGTTCTGACAAGTTGTCTCTTCCTAGGTCCCTTCATGCCTGTGGTTTATAGAATTCTGTCTTCTATGCATAACACAGCCCTTATAACTTTAAAAAACTTTTCTCCTTATGTGTCTATGTGAGTTCCTGTATGTGTGTATGTGTACCACATGCCTGGTGCCTGCACCAGAAGAGGCCATCAAACCCCCTGGAACTGGAATCACAAGCAGTTGTGATCTGCCCTGGTGTGGATGTTGAAGACAGAACCCAGGTCCTCTGTAAGAGCACCAAGTGCTCTTAACCACTGAACACCTCTCCAGCTCCGTCTCTATCGTCAGAGCAGTGTGATGGCCCACAGGAGACTTTCAGCAAGTCAGATCTGTTAATGCTCCCCCATAGACAGAGGAGATGGGAAGTGTCGTCAGACTCTCATCTGAATCTTCCTGTGTCCCCCTCCCAGATGTATGTCATTAGACCCCAGCTGCATGCGATCTTGGGAGGCTCTACAGACGGTGGACAGTTACCTGAAGGGGGTTTCCGTCTCGGCAGTTGTCTGGAAGGCCTGGCCTCTGTGTGTGTGTGTGTGTGTGTGTGTGTGTGTGTGTGTGTGTATGTGTGTGTATGTGTATGGTGGGGGGACTTTTGGAGCCACCCACATTCCTGTAAACAATTCCTCATCTGGGCTGTAAGGAAGCCTAATGAACTCATTGGCTGGCCCTAAAGAGAATCATTCTTCTGTGCTTATCTAGGTTGAATAGATGTCTGTTCATTTCTACCCAGGAGAAGTTCTCGCAGTTCCCAGGCTTTCTACACCTTTTCCTGGGGTTCCTCTAGATCTCATTCACACCACTCCTAGTTTCTTAAAAACAAACAAACAAACAAACAAACAAACAACTTTTCACTCTATTTTGCCACTGGTTTTAATTCTTATTAATCTATTAGTGTTATGTTTTCAACTCCAAGCAGGTGGTCCTTCTGTTTGTTTGTTTGAGACAGTGTCTCAAACTCATGATCCTCCTGTCTCTACCTCTGGCATGCTAGGATTACAGACATGAACCTCGATCCCAACAAGACTCCTTCTTTATTGTTCTCAGTAATATTTTCATCAGCCTCCAAGATTTGGGGCTTTATCCTCCCAGGGTTATTACTACAGGACTTTTTGTTCATTCTTGATTACGGATCTCGAATTCCTTCATCTTGTACATACCCTTTGAATATCTGATTTCTCATTACCATCCCCCAGTCACATGGCCTCTCTACTGCTCCCGGGATCTTCTAAAAGAAGAAATTGCTAGCAAGGCAAGTGGAGGACTCATCAAAGTTCTGCTTTTCACAGAATAAGCGTTCCATCAGTTAGAAAAAAAAGGAATCCAGTGTAGGAAGCAAAACTTGTTTTGAGATTTTTCTGTGTGTCCAGAGGGATCTGGATGTTCCAGTTTCTGAAAATTCTTTACCCCAATTCTCCCTCTACCCCAATTACATTACAAGTCTAGGTTTTGGTTTCACCTGTTTCTCTCTGAGCTTTGTGGTAAGACATTTCTCTTCTTAAACTGTCTCCATCCTCCAAGGAAGAGTGCATTCTACCTCCAGTCCTTTCTGTAAGCTGTACTTCTTTGGACGTGCCTCTCAGAAAGGCAGCTTTCTAAATTTGCATACAAAATGGGTATACTCCATTTCAAATGCTTATTAACTATGAATGTTTATATGCTTGAAGTATTTAACTTTCTCAAAAGTGAAGTTAAATTGTATTTAAAATTATAACAAAATTGTAACTGTCTATTATAAAACATTGTATCCCAGAATTGGTTGTCTTCTTGCTGGTAAAGGTCAATGATAATCTCGGACAGTAAATCCTACCTAATCTGGAAAAAAGGAAGGCAACTTTCTTCTCCCATCCACTCTTTCTGAACCCATTTTCAGCCTCCTCTTCTTTTTTCTTCCTAGAGGCAGCAGAGAACAGTGATAAATAATGGGTTCTTTAATCAGACAAAACAAGGCATGAGTGCTAGCCCTGCGGCTCTCCAGGTGGAATGACTTTGTTGAGGGGACTGAACCTAATCTCCCTCCTACTTTTTTTTTAACTTGTAAAATGGGAAAAAAAATGAAGACTTCCAGTTTGAGCACCAAATGAGATCAAGAATATACAATGTCTGGCACATACGAACATTTAATAAACACTTGTTATTTATTATGACCCTAGTTATGTCTCCCTCATTTTATCTTTAAACTGTTTTTACAGTGGGATTTGAGGTCTTTGAGTTCAGTGTTTTGCTTATTTATTGTCCACTGCTGCCTGTAATTTTTTCAGGTTACTACTCCAAATGGTAAGAATATATATATTAAATTGTATTTAAATTTATAACAAAATTGTAACTGTCTATTATAAAACATTGTATCCCAGAATTGGTTGTCACCTGTTTCTCTCTGAGCTTTTTTGGGGTAGCTTATAAAGTAAGTGACAGACAATGCTCATGGATGTTTTACAAAAGAAAACATTAATGCTAATTACAGATTCTGGTACAGAGTGAATAATTTTGACTTTTAATTGGTACATATTCATTGAAGATGGTATTTGAGTTTCAGAAGAATGTTTCTATTATTTAAGATTTATTTTATTTTTAATTATGTGTATAAATGTGTGGGATTGCAGTGCCCATGGAATCCAGAAGAGGGTGTCAGATCCCCTGGATCTGGAGTTAGCTGACATAGGAACCTAAGCTTGGGTCTTCTGCAAGAGCAACACATGCTATTAAACCCTGAGCCATCTCTCCAGCCCTCGGAAAGACATTTCATGCTAGTATGTAATGTAGTTTGAGCATATTCCACTTCCATGCTTGGGACCTGTGGTGGTTTGAATGAGAGTGGTCCCATAGGTTCATCTATTTGCACAGTTGGTCCTCAGTTGGTGAAACTGTTTGGAAAGGATCAGAAGGTGTGGCCTTATTGGAGGATGTCTGTTACTGGGGGTGGGCTTTGAGGTTCCAGAAGCCCACATCATTCCCAGCTATCTCTTTCTGTCTCCTACTTGTGACTAAGGATGCAAGCTCTCAGCTACCATTCCAGGGCCATGCCTGCCTGCTGCCATGTTCCCTGACATGATGTCACGGAGTCACCCTCTACACTATAAGCTCAGATAAACTCTTTCAGCTATAAGTTGCCTTGGTCATGGTGTCTTATCAGAGCAGTTAAGGTGCTACCCCCATTAGCACCCCTCACAATCTTCAATTCATTTACTCTTTATTCTTATTCTTATCATTGGACCATGGGCTGTCTCTTCTAGAAAAAATGGCAACTAAAAATTAAGTAACTATCAGCACTTAAAACTTAGATATTAAGGGATGGTTTTAAAGCCTGGTGATGATAGTGGTTTCTGTCCCACCTGGTCCCATAGCTGCTTTGCCCCAAATAAACACACAGATGCTATATTAATTATTAAACTGTTGGCCAGTGGCTAGGGCTTCTTATTGGCTAGCTCTGTCTTAATTATTAACCCATTTCTATTAATTTATGTATTGCCACAAGGCTGTGGCTTACCTGTAATCTGGCATGTTACTCCTTCAGCAACATGGCATCTCTTTTTGGCCTCCCTCTCTCCTTCTCCTTCCTTTTGTAGCCCCATCTATACTTCCTGCCTGGCTGCTAGCCAATCAGTGTTTTATTCATCAACTAATAAGAGAAACATATATACAGGAGGACATCCTCCATCATCCTGGCTTTAGAACTCTCTTACTTATCAAACCTAGTGCTTAATTCAAATGAGTGTAATCAAAAAGATGTATTTTATAGTCACTTTTTATGGTAAAGATGCACATCTGTGTCCAATTGTGTCCCCAATACTGGAACCACTAGCTCTCTTTCCTTCTCCACAGGAACCTGACCCAATTTTCTGTTTCTGTGAATATCCCAATCTGCATTTACCCTCTATGATATGCTTGTCACCTGGTTTATGTATCAGAATTTAGTTACATTATCTCTTCCCACATTAACATTTTCCTGTCCTTTAATATTCAAGAAGAGTTGCTCCCACCCCTGTTTGAAGAGTTTTGTCTTTCCTTTTCTTTTCTTTTCTTTTCTTTTCTTTTCCTTTCTTTTCTTTTTTAAGACAGACAGTTTAGGAGTGGAAAGATCCCTAAGAAAGGCATCTATTTTGTTTTAGTTTGGAATATCCTTGGCTGCAAGTAACATGTGCATTCAAGTGTCTTAAATGAAATACTGTACTTTTTCATGCTGTGTTAAGAATGGAAATAGATCGGCTTAGGGTTATTTCAAGGGCTTAGCAACATCAGTGAGGACCTTGGCTCTTCCTATCTGTCCAAGCTGCATCTTCCATATGTTGGCAATATCTCCTGCAGAACTCTGAGCAGCATAGCCTAACATTTCAACATTTGATATAGGATGAAGGGATACAGTGAAAAGAAACTTGTCCTCTTTCAGCAAAGAGGACCAACTTTTCTGACAGTCTGTGGCAGACTTCTCCTTAACCCCACTGCCCACTCACCTGTTCACCAACCCTCTTTAGACTGAGACACATGAGAAAGGAAAGGACTGCTGCCTTTGCCTTAAATGGTTATAGATGTCCCCCGGTGGTGAACATATCACTACCTACAAGCAGTTGGGGTTCTATTGTCAGGAAGTGAAAGGCTGTATGATAGGCCCCTGAATGGTCTCTGTATGTGTCTTCCCATCACCCTTTCTAGATGAAGAAGCTGGGGTCCATTAAGGTTAAGGGCTTCATTAAAGACCACACATCCACAACTGTTAAAGCCAAGACCGACCCCTTATGGTCTAGAAAGCTCTATGTCTTGTCTTAATGTTCTAGAAAGTATTGTATAATTCAATACTCTTCAAAGTAAGCTTTAGCCACAAAATATGTAGGGCAAAATGAAAATCAGTGGGGAGACAGAGCCTGGGAAGTTCCTTTTCCTGTTCCAGACTCACTGAGTGAAATACTTGCCATGTCCAAATTTGTGAAGTTAGTTTGTTCATTTCTTGAAATACTTATTGCCTTCCCTGCACTATATTGAGAAGAATGTTAGGTGTTAGGAAAATAGTTCATGTGTATAGATCTTTCACATAGTTGTCTTCTCAGATATTAAGTGGAAATATGGTTGTAGAATTATAGAAATCACTGGTGACAAAGATAACACATCTTTCAAAACCTGAGTTATTATTTTCCTTCTTGGTCACAGCCTCCTTTGAAATTACATCATACCAAGTGACCGGTACCTGGCCAATCTGTGGGTGGAAGTGATATATGCTGTTTCCAGGTTTGCCTATAAACCCTGTAAGCCAGTGGCTCTTGTCCTTCCTAATTCAGTGACCCTTTAACATAGCTCCTCATGTTGTGGTGGCCCCAACCACAACATTATTTTTGTTGCTACTTCATAACTTTAATTTTGGTACTGTTATGAATTGTAATGTAAATATCTGTGTTTTCCCATGGTCTTTGGTGACTCTTAGGAAAGGATCATTGACCCTCCCTAAAGGGGTCACCACCCACGATTTGAGAAATATTGCTGAAACCCTTCACAGGGAGCAGAACCCTCTCACTAGTCATTTTTTTTTTTGCTGTATAGATCATTAAACATCCCATTGTTTACATTCTTAATCTTTTTATGCATCAAAAATATCTTTAAAAGAAACCATGAATTCTCAAAGTCTTTTAAAATGATTTTCCATGGATTCTTTCTAATAAATGGCTTCATATAGTTTGACTTCAACTTCTTGAAAATGAGGAGAGGCTTTC
The DNA here is from genome assembly GCF_003668045.3 of Cricetulus griseus. Classification (NCBI taxonomy): domain Eukaryota; kingdom Metazoa; phylum Chordata; class Mammalia; order Rodentia; family Cricetidae; genus Cricetulus; species Cricetulus griseus. The sequence goes on along the minus strand of NW_023276806.1, from coordinate 150,202,907 downwards.
CTTCATAAGGGTCTATAAAGAACAACTCAGTCATTCAAGTCTATTCAGTGAGAATGGAGCCTCATATCAAAGGTGAGCTTAGCTTCTGGTCTGGAAATTCCATGTTCTCGAGCATTCCTTTTGGTTCTGTTCTTAAATGTGGAAAAGAAAGTAGAAACATGGAAGACAAATAAAAGCTACTTAAACCTCCAAGTCTCTCACCTGTAAAAGGAGGTCACCAAACCTAACTGTGTTGGGTTCCCAGAATATGCTATAAAATTAAATAAAATAATAAGATGGTTTAACCCCAAGGCCTAGCACATTCTACAAACTTAATGTTACCTCATTGCTCTGTTGAAATAATTTAAAGACAGCCTAGTACTGTGGTTAAGAATCTGAATGTTGAAGATAAATTGCCTTCACTTAAATTTGTACTCATTCATTATTTGTGGATTGTTTGTATGACTCAGTTTCATATTCCACTTTGACCCCATTTGCAAAATACCAACAATAACATTTCAAAAGTTGAGTATGGGGAGTTTTCTGTTTTCCTGGTCTATTATATCTTCTTATCAATAAAACAGCATTGTACCAAGCAGACACCACGACTTGTAAGCCAAATGACAACAAGCCTTTTGAGCCCTCCATGTTAGAAGATGACTATATTTCTACAAGCAAGTTTTCCTTGGCATGGGTCATCATTGTCCATTGATCTATACTGTAAGACCATTTCAAACAAAACTGATAGAAAAGAAAATTGATTAAATTCTATGGCCACTCTTCCTGATTTTATATATGCACATCTACACACACACACACACACACACACACACACACACACACACACACACACACTTTACATTTGATGTGAAATATTTGGTTTTATGACTGTTTCATGTGTTCCAGTATCCAAAAGTATTGAGTTATTTCTTAAGCATCTAATGCTTTGAATGCTAATTTAAATAAAAACTACATTTCCATAAAAATCAAGGGAAGAGGAAAACAACATGTAAGCATGTGACATTCTAATGCAGTGGGTGGTGCTTGGAGCTTTTGCTTCTTCTGAGCTGATACTGTACCTTACTGAGCTGGTGTCTTAGATAGCTACCAGCTACATCTAAAACATTTCATAAATAAACATGAGAAATTGAATAACAGTCTCAATCAATATGTCATTTAAAGGCATGGAAACATTGAAAAGGTAATCAAAATAGCCAATGACCTATCAACTTCTAGGCCATTCATACCAATTTGAACATAAATGAAATATAACAAGTTTTGATTTATTTGACCAGACACTAGAAATCAATTCCTCAGGTCTTTGAAATTTTTCCTAAAAATGTATTATCACATGGGCAAGCTGACCTGTGCACATTTCATTAAAGATGACCTATCTGGAGGGGAGATTAAAACCAGGGATGGTAAACAGTGATAGATTGATTCCTCAGCCCCACCAAAGCCAAGCCCTACTCGATGGCTAGGCCAGCAAGGGACCCTCTGAAGCCACTTATTGACAGACAGATAGATCCCTGTGTTGCTCTTGTTCATTCTCTGTGTAGCATATCCTCCAAGCATTTCCTCAGAGTACTGTAGGGAGACACCGTAACCACACTTCCTAAGGGCTGGCAACAGGTGCCCATGACCTCTTGCTACAGGACCTCAAGATTAGGCCTGTTGACAGTTGACATTCCCTCATAGAAGAAGGAGGCAGAAAGGGCCATTTGACTCGCACCTGCTCTCAGTCCCTCCCCCCTGTGCCTCCCATCTAGCTGTGTATCATTCTACCTTAATTTCAAATGGCTTTCTGGTCTCAGGAGGTGCTAGGTTATGTATACTGTAGAAGGTTAACTGAAGTGGGGGCTCTAGAGACTCAGCTATGCATAGTCGGGTTGCTTTGGGGTCATCTGTGCTCATAGAAACAATGCTTCACTAACCCACCCCCATGCTCCGTAAGTAAGCCCAATAAACTCATTGCTTACTCAAGCTGGACTTTTGTGGAGTTGTACATTGGTTTTTCACTGAGGTCCTGTAAGAAGGGGGTCTGTTTATTTACATCTTCCCAGGGCAAGAGTTCCTGCAGGAGGCTAGGATTGGTGTTTCTAATACAATGTGACCCTTGGAAATTGTATGGGGATATGGCTTTGACATCAAACTAAATCTGGGTTTCAGCCCTGCCTCTATAGTTTCCTGCCTGGGTGCCCTTGTAGTGACATATTTTGTCATCTGTAAAACGACAATACTGATAGTTCCTACTTCTTTGAGAAACTAAGAATTCTGATGTACTTTGCAATGTGTCCAGCATATAGTAAATGCAAAGAGCATGCATTATTATCATTAGGTTTGAGTATAATTGATGTTAGGCAAGTCATTCAGCCTTCAGGTCTTTTGTTTGCCTTGCCCATAAGTCAAAAGGAGTGTGACTATTTATACTTATTTGAGGATATGGGATTGTGTTAGATGGGTCTCTTCCCCAGATAATGTCCTGTGACTCCAGTGTGTGTGTGTGTGTGTGTGTGTGTGTGTGTGTGTGTGTGTGTGTGTGTGTGTACTTTATATATTTATTTGGACAGGAGCATAGAAGAATCTAACCCATGATAATGAGCCAAGATATTGGTATGTGGGCAAAGCAAAGCCAATCTCAGATTGGAGTCATTTTGACATGGCTCTTTTCCCCACATCCCATATAGAATATATTATTCACTAAGCAAATACACAATAGATATGTATTGATTGATAGTTATATATCAGGCATTGGATTAGAAATTGTGCCAGAACAGTGAAAAGGAAACAGAGAAAACGAAAACTCACTTGTCTCTTCCAGAGAAGTTCTAGGTGTCTAGGTGTCTGAAATGGATGAGTAAATGAGCTACGTGTGCAAAGCACAGCGTGAAATGTCCAGGTTCACTGTCTTCCCTACTTCTTCTGGGCGAATCACTACCATTTCTCGCTTTGGTTAAATGAACCAGCCTTGTAAGTTGTTTCCTTGAATTTCTTCCTAGGACTTTGATGACTTTTGTCACCTGGTGACATAATATGGCTAACAGATCATACTCAAAAACCACACTGGCCATCACACTTAAAACAAAACTCAACCTCTTTAATGCTTTCTTTCTTTTTTTAAATTTATTTTTAATCTTTACAATGTGGATGTGTACGTGCCTGCATGGATGGATGTGTATCTTGTGGGCTCCTAGTACCCACAGAGCCCAGAAGAAGGTGTTGGATCCACTTGATTAGAGATTCAGGTGATTGTGAGTTGCCCACTGTCACTGCTGGGAAATAAACCTAGATCCTCTGCAAGAACAGCAGGTGTTCCTAACCACTGAACCACCTCTTCAGACCCTCTTTAATGTGTTATTACTGCACCCTTCTTATCCGGGCCAGCCACACTCACTGTCTTTCTTCCTTACTTTGACTTTAGTGCTTTCTGCTGCCTCTGCCTGGACACACTTGCTGCAGCGCTTTCTCCTCCATCTCATCTGTGTTTCAGCTCCTCAGGGAGATCTTTAATCTTTAAAAATGAACCCTAACCTTAAGCCAGGCATGGTAGTGTGCAGCTATAATCCCAGTACTTGGAAGGCAGGAATGTGAGGACTGATTGTAGTTTGCAGTCAGTCTGGGCCATCTAGTGATGCAAGACTTGCCTGGACTAGACCTTTTCTTAAAAATGGCAAAATGCAAGTGCAAACAAAAGAAAAAAAAAACCTTAATTAAATAGCAACAATAGCACCCATTTTGCTGATAGCCGATTTCTTTGACTCCAGTTTTCCAAGCACTTACTACTATCCGCTGCAGGTTTTTAATGTGCAATGCTTTCTTTAATCCTGTTAGTGACTTTAGTAAATAAACATGATGTCATCCTTTTTCAGATGCTAAGCCCAGTGCAGCAATGCTGATAACGGAGCTGGGAGCCCTGGGTGGACCTACCTGTAGGACTGTCCGTGGTTCTGTGTGCAATACTGTCAGCAGGGAGTTTCCTTTTAGGAGGACACCCCTTTGGTGTCCGGGGGCTTTTTTTTTTTTTAAAACGTGCTTTTAGTCTCCCAAGAAGGTTCATTCTGACATATCCATTTAGCTCATCAGAGTCTTTGGAACTAGACATCGAGCCTTGCATCTCCACCATGGACCAGTCTGCCAAGGTGGTAAGTAGTTGGTAGTTGGCTATGCTTATCTCTATTAAAACCTGCTCAAGGCTGGGAGGTCTCAAGGTCTAGACAGAGTGTGGCCTTGGCCATTTCTGTCTCTCTCTCCCCTCTCTCCCCAACCTTCTTCATGGTCTGTCAATGCCACCCTGCTCAGAAGTTCCACGATATGCATTTATAAAACTTTGGGTTCAGCTCTCATCTGTGAACAGTGTTCAGAGTGGCAGTGGGGAGGGGGCAAGGACTTATTGATGAGTTAGTTGAACAGGAAAGCAGGCACACACGTAAAAACAAAACAAGAGGGTTTTCGGTACGTTGCTGCAGTTTGCCGGACTGAGTGATTATCTACTCTGCAGAAAATTACTATTTTGTTTTTTTTTTCCATAAAGAGTGGTTTGTTCTACAGTAGAGAAGTACAAAGGAGTATTTTTGTCATGAAGTGGAGTGCCGAAGTGTGGGAAGAAGAGGGCTGTATTTAGACTGCTCTCTGCCCTGAACAAACTGTTGGCTTGGGAAAGTCTCTTCCTGAGTTGGAGCCTTTCCTGGGATGTTTGCTGGTATACAAAGGAAGATTTCTTTGTCTTCAGTTTCCTGTTGAAGCTCAGCAAGGCCCACACTTGGATACTGAAGGCTCAGAAGTCAGGAGCACCTGGGGCAAGGGTAGTTTTGTGACCCTCGGCTGGAGACTCAGCCTTGGGAAATGCCTGCTCTCCTAAGGAGTGGCAATGACTGTCTTCGGTTTAAGGTGGGTGTGGGATTCATGAAGACAGTGCACATGGACATGAAGGGACCAGCCCCCCATTTCGGCAGCCATGACAGTAACACATGCTCGCTATGACCTTGCTTTGGTCACTAGAGGTTAGGTGCCTGCCTCATGGCAAGGAACCAATCAGAAGTTAGCTGGTGGTGCTATGCTTTATGGCTCTGGGTGTGCTTTATGGACAAGTGCACAGCAATGACGCGCAGAGCATAGCAACCACCCTGGGAGGGCCTATGGGCCATAACAACCAATTGGCCAATCAACACAGGGCAAGCCCTCCAAGCCTGGAGGCACACCAATCCTGAGCCTATGCGTACCCCTAGACACTCCCCTTACACTGCCCTACAAGATCACTCGGCAGCCAGTTCGAGCTGTCTTTGCTAGCCATCCATCCGCCATGGTGGGTGAAAGACCCGAGCTAACATGGGGTTAGCTCGTTAAATTACAATAAATCCTTATGCAGTTTGCATCAAGCTCTTTAATCTGCCTGGTGATTGGGGTGACCATGGTCATGGCCTGGGACCCCGGATACCTGAGTTTTTCCGGGAGTCTAACAGACACTGGTTCACATGTTACTCTATATGTAGCATGTAGTTCCGAAGAACTAATGTATAAGAATTTGAGTGGGCTGTAGGGAGGACTTAGCTGGTGAGGAACTTGAGGACCTGAGTTTGACCCCCAGAACCCACATGAAAAAGCCAAGTGTTGTGGAACACAGTTCTAGTCCCAGCTTCAGGATGGCAGAGAAGATAGGTAGGAGATAGGCCACCAGGACTCACTGGCCACACAGCCTACCCAACTTGGTAAGTGATCTTACCTCAAAAAAAAAAAAAAAAAGGGCTGTGCTGAGGAATGGCATCAGAGGTTGGTTTTTGATCTCCATGTATATGTTCCTGTTCACTTCCAAAAGCATGTGTACCCCACACACAATAGGATAGAGGAGATAGAGAAAGAAAAATTCTGAGTCTTGAAGCAGAGAATACTGTTCCTGAATTCGAGATAAAATGTGTAAAACATCACAACAAAAAAGATGATCTGAATTGGAGGCCAGGGAGGGACAGAAAGCAGCAGTGAGAGCTTTCTGGGGTGAGGGTGGGGGGGTCATCAGATGTTTCCCAGAGTGGGAAGCAGGGAGAACTGGTCTTGCTATATCTGAGTGGCAAGAAGGGGAGGAAGGGGTGGGGGTTTCCAGGGAAGGCTGTGAAGACTGGCATTCAGATGCTGCAGAGGATTTTTAATAAAATATAAGTGGAGCAAGGGTTTGTTTAGTGTCTTTCTCAGGGAGTACAAATCAATAGTCATTGTTTTCTTTCTATACAACATCCTAAATCTGAAGTTTACTTCAGCAAGTGCTGGCTTGGCACTGGGGACTGGATCCTCCTGAGACAGGTAACTCACAGTTATGTCCTGGACTGACTGGGGCCACCGAGGCAGTGAATGTGTTCACAAGAGCCAAAACCAGCTTCCAGTGGCGCAGGACCTCCAGGCACATAGGGATACCAGCTGAAGAGCTCTGGAAGGGAAGTCTTCTCGCTCTGTGGTGTGTAATATCTATGCTCTAGATCCACAGTTCTGGCCGCTCTGCAGCACACTTGTCCCGAAGCCTGTTGGAAAGACATGTGCCAAGCCTCATTATTTGCTGAGCTTCCCTAATGGGTAAATTATTAGAAAGAAAAGGCCACAAAAGACATGTGTTTTCCCAACTCTCCCTGAGGGTGATAAAGCTGAGTTTAGACTCATGTTTCTCCTTTAGTCTTCACTTCCTCCCTCTCCCTCCTCTCTCGTCTCCTCCCCTCCTCTCCTCACCACCATCATCATCTTATTTTTTGAGATAGGGTCTCATTCTACGGACCCATACTGTCTTGGAACTCACTGCATATTTCATCCTGGTCTTGAACCAGTGGTGGTTCTCCTAACCCCAGCCTCCCCAGAGCTGGGAGTACAGAAATGAGCCACTGTGATTGGTTTCAATTCCAGGCTTCTAAAGATTGATGGGAGCAACTCAGGCAGGGAAGAGCCTTAGGTCAGGGAAGGTGGGAATGGTACCCCAGACCAGAGAGAACCATAGGGATGAGTGTGAGAGCTTGAGGCCCTAGAGGATAGACAGATGCAGGATGCCATGTCTATGTCCTGTGTGATGTGTCTGAGCCTTCTCCAGGAGCAGCATCTGTGAGATGGATGATGGACATCCACACTCAACAGACACAATATTCACGAATACGAGTGAGGCTGGCAACCACTAGGGCATGGAATTGCCTTCTATCCCAGGATTCTGGCATCATGAATCCAAGAATTTTTAATTAGTTAATAGGAGGTAGAAGGGAGGAGTCTTTTCTTGACTCCTAATTATCAAATCCCCCAAATGTCTCCCAGCAGTTTGGAGAAAGTTGGGCAGCTAGCAGCAGATTACACATGGGATTGCCTATGAAATTTTTCAAAGGACCAAAGACTCGCTGTTTCAGCCCATGTTAAGCTTGCTCCATCGTTTCCAGATCACAGTGGGGCAGAGCACTGCGGAGGAAAGGTAAAGAGAATCAGTGCACATTGCTTCCCTGGGGACCTCCAGGAAGCAGCGGAAGGAAGCACCTTTATGCCTTTATGGGTAGATCCTGTTTTCCCAAGACCCCAGCTTACAAGATGGTGCCATCCACATTCAGGGCAAGGCCTCCAGGAAATGTCCCCCACAGACTCACAGAGTGTTTTCCTCATCCTATCCGTACTTTGCAAGACTTTGCTAAGTCTCAAGGTCTGAAGGGCTGCTGCTGAGCAGAGGTGTCCCCTGAGAGCAAGGACTGATCAGAACCTCAGGAGGTGACAAGTAAGGGTAACACCTATATGTACCATGCAAAGCACCATGTCCGGATGTTTGAGTGTCTCCTGGCCAAGATGATGTTCCGGTTGCAGAATTTACAAAGCAAATCTCTATGAACAATTCTGCAACCCCAGATTCCTCCAAGTGCCAAATAATACTATCCCTTTGTGTGTATACAGCACGTTTTTGTTTTCTTCCATCAGTTTGTGGAGACTCGGTTGTGTCCATTTGGGGGCTGTCATGAATACTGCTGCTGTGAACTTGTTTTATAAGTTTGTGTTCAGACAGATATCTTGCTGCTCTGGCATGAGCTTTGGAAAAGCAAGCAGGCATGATGGCTTTCTCTTTAAGCTTTTGAGGAACTACCACATTCTGCTGAGTCAGGTTCAAAGGACAGTGGGAAGCAAATATGATTTGTGTTTTGATGATGTGATTAGATGTATTTGCTCAGTATTGTGGTTACAGATGAACTCAGTCACCTCCCTTCACCATTACCTCTTTCTGTGTATCCTAAGAGTTTAGGACCAGAGGACTACAGGAGAATAAGATTGAAGAAGGGAGAGCAAGAGAGAGGAAGGGCAGAGGAGAAAGGCTTGAGTAAGAGTGCAAACAGGCAAACAGGGCTTAAACACAAGGCAGTCACTAAGGATAGAGACCCCAGGCCCTTAGGCTGTGAGCTAACCATGTGTGTCTGGGATGGACTCATCCAGCATTCACTACACACGTGCCCCCCCCCCCCCGTGTGGCTACTCTGGCCAAGCATCATCTTTATTTAAATAAGGTAATGATTACATATATGATATTTTACCTAGTCATAAAAAATACATCCTGTGGCTGGCCTTACTTTATAAATGAGAAATTCCAGATCCAAATAAATGATTGGGTTAGAATCACAGTTTTACATGATCTTTTCTTCTTCCTTCAAGGCCAGTATTCTTGACTGCTGCTGCCTCTCAGTCTGAGCTCCTGGGCCCCTTTAATAGGGACTCATTTTGTAGGCCTCCAGGTCCTCTTCTATGCAGTGGGGTATGCTGGGCAAACATCTCTTAGAAGTAGATGATAGAGGGGTGACAGCTGTCCTGATGTTGCTAACTTGTGTACTGTACCTAATTCCAGGCTATGAATAGTTCCATGGCAACAGATCTCAAGCTCATTTTGCTACATTTAGCTCACAAAATTCCTGAATATTCAGCCACTGGCTTTAATGAACAGCACACCCCTGCATCTATGTCTTGAAACTTTACAGAGCTTTGCCCATGGCCTTGGGCGTCTGAACACTGCTGCTGCTGGTAGTACTACGAACGTTCTGTTTAATCAAAGGCTCTCTCACTTGACTCCATATGCACCTGAAGTTTTATGACTCCCGGGAATAGCAGCCATGCCATACTAAAGAAACACCACATATATGTGCACACTGTTCCTCTTTTACCACTAAGTAATAGTTAACATAGTTTTAAAAAGTCATTTCTAAGCTAGTGACCATAGTGGACACTGAAGCCAATGGAAAGTGGATCTCTTAAACGGAGTACTTCATGTTCTCCTCAAATTTGAAACTACTGTGTGTATTTTCCATGATAATCACAAGAACATCACTGGAAAGAAAGGTGAGAAGACAAAACTTTTTTTGTGTGTGTGATGATTTTCAATTCGAAGTCATTTAGCAAAAGGCTTCAGTGTCGCCTGCTAAGTGGCTCTTTGATGTGAGTGGGGTGGTGGTGGTGGTGGTGATGGTGGTGGTGATGGTGATGGTGGAGGGTTAGTAGTGGTAGTGGCAGTGATTTTTTCCTCTGTGATAGGGTACCTACATTCCTCCTGTCCCTTTCCTAGAACCAGGTTCCCATTTGGACATGTATGGCCTTTTGCCTTCTAGGTCCACAGATTCTCTTTGGTTTATCCACTTTTGTTTCATCAGGCAAACAATGACAATACCCAGATTTCCCTTTTTCTACACTTGCCCTAAGACAGGCCAGGGGAGCAGGATAAAGTCACAATCTGTAATCTTCCAGCTAATTTTCCTGCTTCATCAGAGCAAGGACTGAAGGAATGGTGTTTTCTTGTTGCTAATGACTGCCTTGAGTGAGGATTTTGCTTATAATGGGAGTCATTAGATTCTAGAAAATCTTCTCTGTATCCTGTTTCTAAATTTGATTTTTCTAAGCATCAGAGAGAATACAAATTCTCCAGAGCTTTGTGTATAATGAGAGAGTTCGTGGATGAAGCCAGAGCCAATTCACCTAAGTACCTGTGGCCTGGCCTCTGACTCCAAGCCTGCTTGCAGATGGACTGTGGTGCAAGCCCAAGAGTGCAGCATGCTTAGAGTTTTCTGTAGGAAATTAACTAACACTCTTCTTTCTCTCCTCTCTTTCTACTCTTCAGTTCCCTCCATAATGAAACAGCTGAATTCCAGCTCTTTAACTCTCTCATGGGGGCAAAAGTGTTTGACAATTGTATTCTCTTGTGACCCTCAGTTCAAAAACAAAGCCTCTTCTCTCTCTCACCTGCTCATTCCACAAAAGCACTTCTCATCACAGTTATTGTATTTCACCCAAGATGTGACTTTCTGAACCAGGGTATCCTGAAATGCTAGCTGAAAGGTGCAGCCTATAAAGATGGCAAAGTGGCACTTTAAAAAGAACCTAATCATGTTATAAGTGGATGTGATTTCTGTATTCGGCGGGATCGTTGTGGTACAGTCAAATAACAGGTTGCTAATGCTGTAGATGGAAAATTATCTGCAGAGTTGACCTAGGGTCAAGTCTTCCCCATGTGGTCATTCTCTCGTTTAATGTGTGTTTTCCTTCTTCATAATGAATGAAGTAATGGGAGCTTAAGTGGAGATGCTTGGTGCAAATCAAAGATGCTGATAGAGAGCCTTGCAGGTGCACAGCAGTAACTGCCTACTTTAGAAATGCAGATCTCCAGAAATTCGAGATCCGAGATGCAATAGGTGGTATGGATCATAGACAGGACATCTCTGGCTTCAGACACTTTGTAGATAAGCGAGACAGACACTAGGGCTGGGGATGTGTTCAGTTTGTAAAGTACAAATGTGAGGATTTGAGTCTGAGCACCAGAACCAATGTAAAAGAAGAATTCTCCCTTACCTACCTGCAACAAGGCCACATGTTCTACTAAGTCTACCATTTAAAATGTTAACACCATCCACTGTTGTCTTCACAGAAAAGCACAAAATAGTCTTTGAACAACAATCTGGGCATTCCACAATCCAGTTAAGTTGTTGACACATTAAATTGTGACCATTGGGCATACCTAGCCTTTTAAAAACCACTCTTAGGCTCTTAGTAGCCAGTCTGTACTATACATCCCAAACAATTGGGCTTCCTAATCTTGCCTGCATGTTCCATCTCTGTGGCTTCTCTGTTCGTCTTAGTCCTAGCTCCCCAGCTGGGAATCTCCCAGGTACCACCCTCTCCACCCATTGTTCCCTACTCTCCCCAAAGGGAGAGTATCTCCACCTCTCCATGTTTTCTGAGACTCCTTCAAGATTTCACTAATTCACTTAGGGCCAAATAAAAGGATAGAATGCCCTGTCAAGTTTGTTCCCTCCCGGTCGTCCTTTCCCCTCCCCCCTCCCTCTCTTCCTCCCTGCCTTTCTGCCTCCCTTCCTTGCTTCCTATTTGATGCATGCATGTGTGTCTGCAGCCATACATACATGCAGGTGCCTAAACCTGTGGAAGCTAGAGGGTGACACACATGAGGGATCCTTCTCCACTGTTTTATACTACACTTTTTTTTTTTTTTTTCAGACAGTCTTTCACTGAACATGAGGCTCACTGATTGGCTAGCCTGGCTGGCCAGCAAGCACCCAGTTCAGTTTGTCCCTGCTTCCCAGGGCTAGGATTAAAGGCATGCACCACATCTGCAGCTCTCTATGTGGTTGCTGGGCATGTGAAAGTCTTTGTGCTTTCACAGCAAGAACCTTACCCACTGAGCCGTTCCCTCCACCCCTGTGAAGTTCCCTTATAGGAACAAATCTCCTCGGTAAATTGTGTGCTGACCCTTGCATCCTTACCTGGAAAGTGAGACTGATGCTAACTCCTACTCAAGTAGTTTGTCATGGAGGTTAAATAAGATAACCTACTCAAAGCACTCAACCCCAAATGTGGCGAACAGCAAGCCCTCATCAGCTGCAGCCACTGCCAGGGCTGCTGAGAGAAGCCTTCCTCAGGAGAGGAGACACACAGCACCCAGAATTCTGAAGGGAGCTCCCTACAGCAAGCAGGTGGAGTGGACAGCCATGATGCAATTGCCTGGAAGTATGAATTGGGAAATACACTCTGCTTATGATCTGCAGGGAACTAGTCTTACCCTTCTTGTTTCCCAGGGAGGGGAAGATGACTCTGCATCTGAACTAATTCTGATAAGCTTTCCCAGAGGGGGGGTGTGGGGAGGGGGAAGGAGTGACAGAGGGCTGAGAAAGAGGATGATGGAACTGAAGATTTGCCAAGATTGACTTCCTTGGGCAGCCCAGCTAGAAGAAGGAGAGAGTGAAGGTGGTGACCCTCAGAGGGCCTTTTACAGCCTGCTACAGGGAGCTGAGCTGGGCCCTGGAGGCAACACCTTGACATGAGACAAAGGACTCTGGCAGATCTCTCTCAACTCTATCTATTTGTATTTTTCACTTTATTTATTCTAGAAAATATTAAGTAAGATACATGTGGATATTTAAAAAATTCGAACTAGCCGGATGTTGGTGGTGCACACCTTTAATCCCAGCACTCGGGAGACAGAGGCAGGCGGATCTCTGTGAGTTTGAGGCCAGCCTGGTCTCCAGAGCAAGTGCCAGGATAGGCTCCAAAGCTACACAGAGAAACCCTGCCTCGAAAAACCAAAAAAAAAAAAAAAAAATTGAACTGTAACATTCAGTGAACTTCCACAACATGAATCCATACATGTGGTTGCCTCCTAGGTCAAGAAATCGACTATTATCTGTAACTCAGAAGCACCTCCCATTGTCCCACTGTCAGCCCCACCCACATCCTGAGTGGCAACCACAGGCTTGTGTTCTAGCAACGGGGATAAACATTACCTTCCTTCATCTACATGGAATTATCGTCTGCATGGAATCACACAGTACATGTTCCTTTGTGTCTGGCTTCATTTGCTTGGAGGATTTTACTGAAATTCACTAGTTCATTGTGTATAGGATTATTTCATTCTTTCTCACTGCTGAATGGAGTTTCACTGTGTTTCTTATAACTTACCTACCCACCCTACTCCTGGTGGATTGTTCTAGTTTGGGGCTGTTATGCCCAGAGATGCTGTGAACATTCTACTTTTTGACCTTCAGGGCTTATATGTTTGCACTTACTTTTCTATACAATTTGAAGATGTTTGAGGATTAACTTTTATTGTATGTATGTATGTATGTATGTATGTATTGTGTGTGTATGTATTATGTATTCAAGTGCATATAGAATGTGTCGATCAAGTCAGAACAGTTAACATTTTTTTATGTTTGAATCCTTTGAATTCTTTACCTCCAGTTCTTTATAAATATAAAATAAGTAATAGGTTACCCTGAATCAGTCTCATCTCTGTGTGTCCTGGAACAACAGAACCTGCCCATTTCACCTAACTGTGCTCTGTTCCTCACTATCTACCTCCCTGTGTCTCCTCCTTCACTTCTAATTCATATTTCTATTGAGTATATACTAAGAAATTACCTTTCTTGGAACTTAGTGCACACATCATAGAGCCAGTTCTAACAGTAAAGCCATTATGCTGGTTTACATGCCTACAATGAGCGTGCCTATACCGGTTTGACCACATTTCTTTGCATTAGTGCTAGAGCTGGTGTTAAAAGAATTTGTAGGTATGTATCCTGTCAGTTATATGATATGATAGGCTGTTCAGCCCCTGGTGATGCCCAAATTTGGCAGTGGAAGTCAAGGGTCTGATCTGTTGTTTTTATGGTCTCCTGGTGAGAAGTGATTTCCCAAGAGGGCACAGCACAGAACAAGAAGGAAGGGGAAGAAATAAGCTTCTATTTACATGGGTTAAAACAAAAGTTTTAGAGCTGGGGGTGGAGGCACACACCTTTAATCCCAGCACACAGGAGGCAGAGGTGGGCGAGTCTCTGTGAGTTCGAAGCCAGCCTGATCTACAGAGTGAATTCCAGGACAGCCGGGGTTATGTAGAGGGACTCAATCTAAAAAAGAATCAACCAAACAGATAGCCCCTCCAAACCCAAAACCAAAACAAAAGAGAGCATCTTTATTGCAATATAATGCACACATTACATAATTCACCACTTACTGTGCACAATCCAGTGGGTTTAGATGTAATCATGAATAGATGCAGCCATCAGCACGGCCACATTTTGAAGGAAACCCTGCATCCTTGACTACAGCCCTTCTATCAATTAGGATCTTTCACTAGCCCTAAGCAACAAGCAGTATTTCTTTCTATAGACTCCCTTGTTTTGGACTTCCATGTAAATGGAACTACATTTTTTATATGACCTCTTATACCTGTTTCTTTCAGTTAGCATTGATGTTTTCAGGATTGCCTCACCTACAATATATAGAATATAGGTACTTCATTCCATTTTATGGCCTGACAGCATTATTTAAATATGCAAAATTTTGCTTTCTTATTCACTGATGGACTTTAATCACTTTACAGTATTGCCCTCTTCTGTGCTTTATGTACTTGTATATTAGTATATAATTATGAAAAAGTTTCTCATGAGTGGTTTATAATGAAATACATATATATTTATATGTAGGCTGCATAGACATAACTCTCAGGAAGACTTTCCTGACTGAGTTAGTGCTCAGGGAAGTTGAAGTGTTAGAACTACTCCACTTTTCTTTTGTGTTTTCTTGAAGGATCTAGCACCCAAATCCAGCTGCTTCCTATGTCTGGGAATCCCTCTCTATAGTGCATGCGCCTGGCAGCTCAGGGTCAGCCTAGCCTCCTGCAAGTATGGCCTCAGCTAGAGTTCTTTTGGATAAAGGTGGCAGAACCTCACTCACTCTGGTGTAGGGGTTCTCTGTAGTGGTGCAATTTTTGTGTCTTCCCCACCCCTCCAGGGACAAGTGGTGTTATTTGAAGATATTTCTGATGATCACTCTAGGCATCAGGGATGTTGTACATAGGACAGTCCTCCATAACAAAGACTCATCCAGACCCAAACATTAATAGTTCAAGCCCAGTTATAAGAAGAAAAAGGGTCCTACCAAGGGATACCAGGAAAGACCTGGGATGGTGAGAACACACACACACACACACACACACACACACACACACACACACACACACCCTTATATTTATATGTAGTACTAGTGTGTAGCATGGTTTTGCATCTCTCTTAGATGAATTATATTCTTTATTTACAAAATAGTTATCTATTTCTCTAGGAAAGCAGAAGATAACCCTGGCTATTAAAATCACTGCCTTCTGTCTGTGGGTACAGCCCTGCCTGGGTCCTCATGTCCCAGGCTGGCTAACGACGTGTCTATGTCTGTGGCCCTACAGCAGCCAGGGTCTGTGTTGAGGTTTGTGGCTTCAGTTATCACTGAAGGCTGAGCAAATGCACAGGGTGGGGACAGCCTGAGTCCATGTTGATGCCCAATAGCCATGCTGCCACTGGGGCCAGACTGACCCAAGTGGTCTATGCTGCCATCTGGGGCCATGGTGCTGTCCAGGCCTGAGCAGCAGCTGAGGGCCATGTCTGGGTCCATGGCCGTACCAGAGCCAAAGAGAGAGACAGTATCACTCAGCTTGAGGTAACTATCCACCTCTTATCCATCCATTGTGCTGACTACCAACATCATGTTGCTTACCATTGCTAGATCCTGTTTCTGCAGTCCTCAAGGGATCATTCCCAGAGAGATGGGAGCCCAGGTTGAATATACTCTCTCACTACACCTACCAGGCTTCTTGGAAATCACTTACTGTGTGCTTGTGTTACCTACTGGACCTTGTACCCCACTGGGACCCATCTATGCAGTTCCAGGATCAAGAATACCACCTGGTAATGTGGCATTCAACAAGCACCACCACCCCCACCCTCCGCAAGGAATCTGCCTTTCATACAGTAATGATAATGAAAGCTTCACCCAATCAAAGAGATCAAAACACAGCAAGTACTTCCAAAACAGGAAACATCACACCACCACCACCACCACCACCACCACCACCACCACCACCACCACCACCACCAGTGAGCATCTGAGGCCTACCCTTAGAAAGAGCATGCTTCATTGAAAAGAAATAGGAAAAACCTGAGAAATGCTGGATGTTACTGCGAGTAACACTTCCCTTCTAAAGCAGTCATCACTGTCAGTCATGGGCAGTAAACTCTACTTATGAAAATGCTGGTGTCAAACTTCATTATGGAAGATATTTAAAACTCTGCTTGGGATCCCATCTACATTCTAAAACCAGAGCTTCTTTGCAAACAAACAAAACAAAACTCAGGTCAATGAAGAGAGGGAACTGTTGTGTCATGGACAGCTTCCAAAGGCCATGGTTTTATTGCGTTCAGCGTTAGTTCTGAAATTTGTTTGTATGAAAGTCCACTATGGTGAGGGCAGAATTCCACATAAGCTAAAAATAAAAATGTCATGAATTTACTGGAATGGGCAGAATTATATCTCTTCCCCCAAATTCATGTTGGATTTAAAACATCCCCCTATGCTTTCCCAGGACAGGACCTCTAAATATGGCTGCATTTGGAGACAGTGAATTTAAAGATGAGTTCAAGTTAAAAGGAGACTGTTAGTGTGGTCTTAATCCAATTGGACTGGTGTTCTTATAAGAAAAGAGGATCAGGCACATAAAGGACACCAGGAACACAGAAGACAGGAGAGGGAAGGCCATATGGTTATAGGGAGACAGTGGCTGTCTGCAGAGGAAGAGAGGCTTCAGAGAAAACTACCTGATCTTGAACTTGGTCATCTAGAATGTCTGCTGTCCCAGCCACACCTCCTCCTGCTTGTTCCCAAAGCCCCAACAAACTAATCATTATTTCCTTTGATACCTTCCCACCTTCTTTTCCAGCATGAAGACCTTTTAATCTTTTATTACAGTTTTTAAATATAGCTGTTAAAACCAACAATAGGAAGGTATAGAAAACCCAACAACTTTATCAGATGGTCCCAGAAGGAAGCCTGGAGAACCAAGGAATGTGCCTCAGAATTTTGTCTACCTGTTTTTCCAGTACAAGATTCCCCAACTAAACTCCAAATGCTATTCTCTTTCCAGGCAGTGTCCCCAGCACCAAGACTCCTGCAGAGTTTGGAGTCTGCTATGGGAAACCTTCAAGGAACCTTCCTACATGGAACTCAAGGCAAATACCATTATGGTCTTCCCAGTGGAATACACAGACGTAACCATGGTTGTCATTCACACTATGCCAAGTGTCATAGTCAGTGTTCTATTGCTATTAAGAGACACCATGACCAAAGCATTTAACTGGGGCTGGCACACATTCAGAAGTTTAGTTCATTATTATCATGGTGGGAAGCATGGCAGCACAGTGGCAGACATGGTGCTGGAGAGGGAGGTGAGAGTTCTACATCTGGATCCATAGGCAACAGCAAGTGAGAGATATTGGGCCTGCTTTGATCATTTGAAACTCCAAAGTACACTCCCAGTGACACACTTCCTCCAACAAAGCCATACTTCTCAGTCCCTGTCAAGCAGTGCCACTCCCTAATGACCAAGCATTCAATACATGAGCCTATGGGGCCATTCCTATTCAAGTCACCACTCCAAGGTTCCTTGCCTTTATGGAATGGTGGGTTGTAAACTCCCCATGATGTTGGTGGTTCTTCCACTAAAAGCCTTTTTGTTTAGATTTAATGCTGAGAACAAAAGAATGAAAGATTTACAACTATACACAAAAATGTGAGTGAATTACAAATAACACCACAGAGTGAGAAAAGAAAAACTGAGCAGTGTACTCTGTATGATTCCAGTCATATAAAGTAAAACACAAGCAAAACCCCAGTTTCATAGGGCCAGAAGGCAGAATAAATGCATTGGGTCCCTGTGGGTGCCATAACACATTACCACACACTGGGTAACTTCAAACAATAGATGTTTATTCTCTTACAGACCTGGAAGCTAGAAGCCCATTTGCAATCAAGGTGTCTTCAGGGATTTACACCCCTCAAGACTCTAGGGGAGGGTCCTTTCTTGCTCTCTTGCCTTCTGATAGCTGCCTGCAATCATTGCTGTCCCTCAGTGGGTAGATGCAATACC